>NC_036249.1:9082873-9087085 GCF_002742605.1 Olea europaea var. sylvestris | reverse complement strand
CCCCCTTTTTTTCATATTTTTGTTACCGATTTTATAACATTAACGTCACGACATACTATTTTTTAGTTTTTTTTGTTGAAGGAGCTGAACTAAACCCATTATTTATTTATTTATTTATTTATTTTATTCTAATCAGATCCTCATAACTTCGGAGAAACATAGATGGCCCATGAAATTTCCCAAAAAGATAATTTTAAAGTAATAACGTTCATCAATGAAACTACAATGGACCCACATAACTTTTAAAAAATTAAAAAGAAAGTTTTGAAATCTAAGCCCTTGTTTGAGGTGCATTATTTTCTTTAGTATGCATTTTTTAATAGTGTATAGATGGAAAATATATGGTTAAAAAATAAAGAAAAGTTTTGAATTTTGGTGTAATATTATTTTATTGAAAAATGTGTGGTTGGATTAATATTAAATCACTGTTTAAAAATATATTCTTTTTTGAAAAAAATGTGGCTCGAATAAAAGTTATTTTTGAACTTATTTGACTAATTTTATGAAAGTGATTTTTCTAATTAAAAAAGTTTTTAGAGGAAACAGATTCAGTTTGACTTTCTCTAAAAATACTTCTAAAATAGGGAATCATTTTAAAAATTACTTTTCAAACACTAGAGGCGATAAAAGTTAAAATAAAAATCACGTCAAACGGGCCCCATATATATGATTTAAAAGTGATTTAAGGCTAAAATCACCTCAAAGTTAAAGTAAAACCCTTATTTGGTGGTGATTAAAATTAGAGTTTTAGTAAATTTTGATAGAAGTTGATAAAATGTATGGTTGAAAAGTTATGAATCCATTGAAATGTGTAGTTAAAATTAATTGTTAACTTTGACTTTGATCAAAATCTTTTTTTTAATAGCTCAAATTTATATGCGAAAAACTTGACCCATCTATACGAATGTTCGACTCACACAACTATCTCAATGGAGAAAATCTTTAGTGGGACAGTCGCACCATCCGTAATGAGGCGCCACTTCAGTGGGTGGCCCACACACCTCAAGGGGTGTGTGGTGGCCCACCGACCTAGGTAGCGCACTTTAATAGGGCAGTCGCACCGCGTGAGGTGTGTGGGCCATCCGCTAAGGTGGTGCACCTTGATAAGGCGGTTACACTGTCACGTGGTACGATCACTCTACAGAAGTTTCTCTCGTCTCGATGGACATAGTACGATCCCTATTGCCTTTATCAGGTAGTGTCTAGCAGTTTCTCTAATTTTCTCAAATTTAAATACACAAATTTAGGTGATAAAAAGAGAAATATACATTTATTTCATCAGAAGATGCAAGATTCCTAGATTGATTACATCATGTCTTATGGCTTGCAGATTTCAGGGCACGTGAAGAATAAATTGTTTCTTTCTTGTCTGGAGCCACTTGCGTGGGTACAATTGGCCAATCAATTCAGTGAAATCTGTCATCCACTCCAAAGAGACTGCAAAGGTCTAGGCCTCTAGGCTCGGCTTGATAAAGATCTGAGTCAAAAAGTCAAGTTGAACCTAAATTTTTTGATTGAGCAAAAGTTCGACTTTATTTGGACCAAAAATAAAATAAAATTCTAACTATTTTTTCTTGCCTGTTTGGAATCAAATGCGAGGGTACAATTGGCCATTTCAATGTCAACAAGAAGGATATTTATTGTGTGTATATCGCCCTTGTTTGGTTTAATTAAAAAAAAATCATTGAAAATTAATAATTAATTTAATCATATATTTTATGGAAAATGATAATTTTTTAATTATATATTTCATCAATTTTTATTACTAAAACTTAATTTTTGTATAAACTAAATAGAGGCTTACAGTTTACTCATTATTTTTTTGAAATTTATATTTTATTCAATAGTACAAAATGCAACTTCTGTATAAAATAATTGGTAACTAAATATTTTCCAAAATAATATAAAAAATTTATAAATATGTCATTATAAAAGCTGAACACATTAAAAATACACTTCATTAAAAATATCGAATTACAACATGTACAATACTATAATTAACACTTTATATATCTCTTTAAGAATTTAATTATTATATATTTCTCGTTAAAAAGTTAATTTCTTTTCTTCATTTCATATCTTCTTCATAGATTACCTTATGATCGAGTCTCTAACAACTTTAATAACATAGTTTTTGAAATTTTCATTGTTTACCGAAGATTATATATTTTTATTAAAAATATTTATATTTGCATTCTCTTCTGTCAAGTTTCAGTCAAAAAAAAAGAGAGAGAGAGAGAGAGACAAAGATCATCCACAACAAAAACCAAGACACTTGTGCAAGCATTTTTGAGATTTTGAAAGTTGAAAAATGATATAAATCATAACTTCAACTTAAATTGAATTAGAAATTAGTTTTAAACTTCAAATTAATAAATAATACAGAAATTATCTTAATTTATTTTTCAAAATCTTTAACATAGAATATCACAACAAAGAATTTTCATTTGTCATTGTATAATATTGGAACTGAAATTAAATTCAATAAAGTAATTTATATAAATTTAAATAGGTCTGCCAATATATGACTAAGGCGAGACAACACTTCGACCAACTTTCTCACCTATACTCTCACTAATCTATATAATATCAACTAGACCTTGATAAAGTTCGGCTCATAATTAAGTCAGATTAATATAATCTAGATGTCTAAAATCTTAATACTGTTAAACAAATTATGAGAAACAAAAATCTGCAGAAACAACAACATAATGGAAAAAACTTATCAAAAAGATATCACTGCTTCATTTGCAATTATTCCTTCAGTTGCTACAAATTGACGTGTACAAAAAAAGGGCTTAATTCACGCAATATTGTTGTTCTTTATCAACTGTTTGAGCACCATGGTGCCAACTAGTTTCACCTTGATGAAACAAAAGTGAGTATTGTAGATAATCATAACATACAAAATAATATTGCAGTCCATACATATTGTTAGATTTATAGTAAACATCATGCAGTGGCAAACGTAGGCATTTTGAATTAGGTCACAATTAAACTTGCAATAAAATTTGTGAAAAAATTAAAGCATGCGATATCTTATTATAATTATTTTCTATGCATTCTCATACTTTGATAATGTTCTATAATTACATCATTTTCAATATTTTCAATATGTACAATCAAACTATCATTCAATCACTGATCATACAATTCAATTTTAATAGTAGCCAGGGAAGGAATTAAGGTCAATATCACAAGCTTGTATGCTAATGAATACTCTTGATATTTATTTTTCATAACTTCTTTATAAGTTCATTAAAACCTTGTAATCCTCCAAAATTTCCATCAATGTGCACGTCAAGAATATATGCATCAAGATGATCATCAAATTTCAGGATATCTACTACCTCAAAATCTACCGAATAATATTCACATAGTCGAATCATTTTGTTTTTGCCAAAAGTAGCAAATGAATTATTTGAATACAATCACGTAGTACAAAGGAGTAATCGTTGACTACAGTGAGACTACAAGCGACTGATGAGAGATTTTGAGCAATTCAAAGTAGCGAGAGAACAGATGAAGAGAATTGGATTTGGGCTTTTTGTGAGGGTTGTTTTGACCAGAGAATTGGATTTGGACTTACTTTTTTTATTAAGAAAGTTTGTTTTCTTTCCTAAGCATGCACCAAATAGAATGAATTAAAAAAAGGAAAAAATTCACAAATCATGTTTTAACTATGCACAATTCAAAAATCAGGTTTTAAGTTTAACTAATGCAAAAATAAGGTTTTAGCTAATTAATTAAAATTTTTTATTAATTAAATACAATGAGGTCACATTTATACAATTAATAGTCGTATGAATATAATTATAGGTTACAATTTATTTATTGATCACATATTAATAAAATTAATTGATCACAAATTATGTCAAGGTCACAAATCGAAAATTTTATAGGTCACAATTTATGTAATTGGTTACAAATTCAAAAAATTATAGGTCACATTTCACATATTTTCAAATTTGATGGTCACAAATTACTTTTTTAAGTTACAAACGTTCGAATTTTAAGGCCACAATTTACAAATCCAAAAAATTATGTCGCAAGTCACATATTTTCAGATTTGATGGTCACAAATTACTTTTTTATGTCACAACTAATCAAATTTTAAGGTTACAGTTTAATAGTTAGTCATAGGGAACCAAATAGTTGGTCACAGACACCAAAAGCTCGATCCTGATCCACTACAATATTTGGTCACAAACA
>NC_036249.1:9072792-9082672 GCF_002742605.1 Olea europaea var. sylvestris | reverse complement strand
GCAGGAACGAAGCTTCCTGTAAATGTGAAAAGTGATAAGGAAGCACTAGTAGTGGTGGCTTCTTTCAGAAACTTCATATCAACCGTGCCGTCAATTCGATGACAAATAATGGAGACAGCGACTGGAGAGAAGAGCAAAGAGAGAGATTAGAGAGAGAGATTTAGGTTTTCAAAAGTGGGATTGGAGATGAACTGGGTGTTGATTAATATTTAATTATTATATTGATACCTGATTTTAGGTTGTTACAACGTAATTTTATAACTATGTGTACAACTTTTTGTAAGTTACATCCTAAAATCCAATATGATTTCATTATTATAAAACAATTAAAACAAAAATTTGATATTATATTAAAAATTTGGGTTAATAGCACAAAATGTCCCTATGTCCGACACTTTTTGCGAAAAACATCCCTACGTTTCATTTTTTTACATTTTCGCCCCTATTTCAATGTTTCATTGCAGAAAACGCCATTTTCACGATTTTTTAATGTAAATGAGCAAAATATTCCTTTCTAAATAAAACAAAAAAAAAAGAATAAAATTGCAATTTTACCCCTGAATGTTTTAAAAAGTGCAAGAGTAAATTCTTATATAATTTATTATTTTAATAATAATATGTTATTGTTCCTGAAGTATGACACTACCATTCCAATATTTCAGAAGAATATTGATGTTGCTCCTAAAGAAGCGAAAATAAAATATAACGTACTCTTAGAGTCGCACATGTTTTGAAGAATATATCATGTATAATTTATGAATTTGTGTTTATCTCTGAAGAAAAACACGCGACTTATGTCATGTGGACATTGATCATTATATGATTATATAATGTTTAATCATATTTTTTGAAATTAATGCTTTGTTTGATTCTCATTTTTTCAAAAATACACGTTTCTCTTTTTTTTTTCAACCACACATTCTTCATAAAATAATATTACACGTAAATTAAAAAAATTCTTTATTTTTCAAAACCACACATTCTCATAATTCTAATATTTTAAAATGCATTTTTTTTTTAAAAAATGGGGCTCAAACACCCTCTAAATAATTGAATTATATTTATACTGAACAAGAAGTTTAACTCGACTTTATTATTTGACATTACCATTTTGATCATCACTAGATTAATAATGATGGGAAATTAAAAATTCAAATGGATATGCAATAAAGAACCAAAAGATTCTTTAGTTCAATCATATATGACGTGTGTTCTCTTTCACTAACAACAACTAGTTAAAATAGGGACTGAATTCCCTATATTTCTGAAAATTAATTAGTGTGATAAATGGGACCACATCATCCTCCACGTTGATCATCTAAATATTGTTTATATCTAATAGATTTGTTACATATGCTAGATGATTGCATGGTGTTAGTAATCTAAAGTTTGTGAAATTACTGCTCAAATTTAAAATTGTGAGCTTGATTTTTAGAGTATACAATCAAGACAATGTCTTGTTCATGTTAGTGATTAAAAATCTCAATATTTTAATAAGTGTTAGTTAGGATGTCGATAAATTGGTTAACACTATTATTTGTTAAACTTCCCAATTAATTGAGAACAAAGTTCTTCCCAATTTTGTAGAAATGCTATCAGGCATCATGTCAATATCATAGTTCCTCTCGTTATAATTGACTTATGATTAGAGCCTAATTTTTTAATTAGATTATTCTCGACCTCTATCGGATCTCACTATCTTAATTATTTTACCGCATTGTTTCCCTACTTCAGCTTTAAATACCTTAAAAGCATCTAGTATTTCATTTTTACTGTTAAGCGAGTAGAGATACATGTATCGTGAGTAATCATTTATAAAATAGATGAATTATTTATTGCGGTATGCATCCATGTCTGGACTACAAATATCTGTGTGTATGATTTCCAATAATTCAAAGCTTATCTTGGCACTCTTTTTCGACTTGTTAGTCTGCTTTCACTTAATGCAGTCTATAAAGTCCCAAAGTCTGTAAAATCTAGAGTACTAAGTACCCAATCATTCACCAACCTTTTAATTCTATCAATGGAGATGTGTCCCAGTCTTCGATGCCACAACATAGAAGACTCTTCATTCACAACACATTGTTTAGTACCAATACTTTCATGAATGTGCATGACAGTATGGTTGTCATCGTTTTGCAAATTAATAAGAAAAAGACCATCAGACAAAGTGTCACATCCAATAACATCAGATTCATAAATTAAATTAAATTTAGAGTCTAAAAAGTTAAAGAAATAACCATCTGATACAAGTCTGGAAATTGAAATCAAATCTTAGAAAAACTGGGAATATAAAAGGTCTTTTCTAAATTTAAAATGAAACCACTACTCAAAACCAATATATACTTGCCAATGGCCTCCACATGTGAGGGCATCTTATTTCCTGAATAGATGCTACGCTCACTTTCCATTGGTTTCCACAGATTTCACAAGTCCTGCAATGAATTGGTCACACAGATCGTAGAACCAGAATCAATCCACCATGTGTTATGATTAATATCAATCACATTGGATTCATAACAAACAGATGAGAGTTGAGTACCATTTTTGTCAAGCCACTTCTTGAACTTTGAGCATTGCTTCTTCACGTGTTGTTTCTTCTTGCAAAAGAAGCACACAATCTCCCTCTTGATGTCCTTTCGAGGATGGATTTTTCCCTTCATCTTGTCCTTGGCCTGATCTTTCTTCTTCTTTCCTGGAGTTGTCAAATACATCTTTTCCTTTTCACCTTCCTCTATAAGTAGTATGCCCTCTTCCTGAACACACATGGTTAGCAACTCATTAATGGACCATTTATCTTTATGTATGTTATAGGAGATCTTGAATGGGCCATATTGTTGAGGCAAAGTGCAAAGGATGTAGTGAACCGAGAATGATTCAGACATCTCAACTTCTAATGTCTTGAGTTGGGTTGCTATATCTCTCATACACATGATATGATCACGCACAACCTTAATGCCGATGAGCTTCAAGGATGAAAACTGCCTAATGAGGGTGCTGGCCATTGCTTTATCTGAAGTGACGAATTGTTTGTCAACGGCCGTAAGCAAATCTTGGACTTTGTCACACTACTCGATGGAGCCCCTAATACCAGCAGATATTTTCGTCTTTATGAACATAACTGAAAGACAATTAGATCGCTCCCATTTTTCATAAAGTTGAACTGCCTCTGGAGTGATGGTAGCAGTTACTGTAGGGGGGCTCCTCCTTCCTTCTGGTGTAATCTATGTCCATCCATCCCAAGTGAAGGAGAATTCTCTCCTTCCAGACCTTATAATTATCCCCTTTCAGCTCTGGAAAATCACATTTCATATTAGAGAAATTAACAGGTTGACTTGCTGCAATAAATCAAACATTCATGCTCATTTTACAAAATTTGAAGCTATCATAACATATGACATGTTTTACCGATATAAGATCATGCAAAATATGAATCTAGTGACATAAGACTTGCATGTGGGCTAAAGTTCTGATTCAATTAGATTCATTTTAACTTCACAATAAAACTATCAAATTACGTTCCCTTTTCTAATCATTGGGGGCAAATTAGAAAATATAGTTTGATATTTTATCTTAATTAATCATAGATATATAATAAAATTCTTGTGGGATAATATTCATTATATTAAATATGATTAACCACAATTAATGTCTTTATTCAATATGTGATCCTATACATTTAATAAATAATTTTGTATAATTAAGAATGTTGTGACTACTCCCCAATTAATTAAATTATATGGATCACTCAACTTTTAATTTAATTCACAAAAATATGCTCATATAAATTGCACAAAACCATAGGCAATATGAACACAAAAATTAAATTTTAATGCACTAAATTATTTAACTCAATATTGCATGTTAAACAAAACAATAAAAATTATACATAAAAAACAATAAAACACCCGTTTGGTCCCCATTCTTACCAAATTTTAATGGTTGAAAAAGTATTTTTTTGAAAAATGTATGGTTGAAAAAAAATGAAAAGTTTTTTATTTGCATTTAATATTATTTTATGAAAGATTGTGTGGTTGAAAATAAGAGAGAAAAATAATGAAAATGAGAATGAGGGCCAAACGGGGGCAAAATAAGTTTAGTACATATGAAAACAAAATCACCAAATAATTCTCATTAATTTCCAGCACATGGGTCTTTGAGATACAATTTCAAAATTTTCGGCTGGTACTTGTGCAAGTCCAAAATTTTATTAAAATAATCCAAAATAATAATATTAAACATTCTATTTTCATATTATCAATGGCAGCCTTTATTTCATGCAAGTGGGACCGCGTGCCAGAAACTAATGGTTAACGAAATTGCCTCTTGTCCAGGCCAAAAAAAGGGTGCCGAGGTGTTTCGACCTCGACCGTCGGATCTGGAAAAAAAAATGTATGGGATCTGGGGGCTGAGGTGATGCCACCTCAACCCCCTGTTTTTTACCCTATTTCTGAGCCTGGCTAAGAAGCAGAACTGAATGGTTAAAACAAAAACCATTTTTGTACCTTAATTAGTAAGAGACAGGAAGGCCCACTGCACATCAACATAATTTGCCGTATCTTCCAAACAGGTTTGAAAAGATTGTTTACTATGTTTTATCTTTTTTTATTAGAGGTTGTCTTAACCTCCAACAGGTCGATGTGACCCGTTTCAGCCTGGTTTCAACCAGAATGAAAAATTCGGTCATATCTCCTGATTCCGACCATCAAATTTCGCATATTTTATATCAAAATTCTCAGAAATCAATTTCCTAGTGATTCCTAATCTCAGTTTCTATATAAAAGACTAAATCAAAAACCAAAATTTTCAACAGAATGTGCAGGCTAAGAACAAACAAGGCAAAGGCAAAACGAAGGCTTTGATACCAAATGTAAGTCACCTTAAGCGATCTAAACATGCTTTAATAAATAAAATAACATTTAGATCAATGCAGAGTAAAATGGATCGAAAACGAACCTCTCGTCATTGTCATTCTTGATGCACTCACTCAAGTTTGTAGATAGTGTTTAGCTGCGTGTTAAGGTTCTTCTAAGCTCTCTTTCTCACTGTTTAGATAGTGTATACAAACTAAACATGAAAATGATATTAGGGATCTTCCGATGAATTTGAATGCCTTTTATAAATTCTCTGCCCATCATGGAGCCCTTTTTATTTTTTATTTTTGCACGTCGTTAAAATATGGGTCGTTATCAAACGTGATTTTTAAACACTGGGTCAGTTGCTGAAGTAGTGGGATGTGAGATATGTGGATCACTCTTAAGTCGGTTTTTAAGCCAATATTCTTTTCCATTCTTCATATATATTGTAACTGTACAAAGGAAAATACAAGAAAATCAATACAGTCAAAGCATTCTATCCAAAGTTCTTGCACTGTTACCAGCTTGATATTTTTTCCTCTTACTTTTTGTCTTATAGTAAGCTGTCTGGGTGATTGGACTTCAAAAGCAAATACCAGATCAACTTGACTCACCTACTCTCTATTCAATCAAACTGGAATACACACATATACTATATCTTGCTTCTTTATTTTTGTGTTTTACGCACTTTACTATCTAAAACTACTATGACATCAAACGGAATAGCTGTGCAAGTCCAAAATTTTATTAAAGTAATCCGAATTAATAATATTAAACATTCCATTTCTATATTATAAATGGCAGCCTTTATTTCATGCAAGTGGCCCGCATGCTAAAAACTAATGGTTAAAACAAAAACAATTTTTGTACCTTAATTAGTAATAGACAAGGAAGGCCCACTGCATGTCAACATAATTTGACATGTCGTCCGGGAACAAGTTTGAAATGATTGTTTACTATTTTTTATATGTTTTTTTTTATTAGAGGTTGTCTTCCGGGTTGTTTTGACCCATTTCGACCCGAATGAAAAACCCGATCATATCTCATGATTTCGACCACCAAATTTTGCATATTTTATATCAAAATTCTCAGAAATCGATTTTCCAATGATTCCTAATCTCAATTTCTATAAAAATGACTGACTCAAAAACCAAAATTTTCAACAGAATGTGTGCAGGTTGAGAACAAACAAGGCAAAGACAAAACGAAGGCTCTGATACCAAATGTAAGTCACCTTAAGCGATCTAAACATGCTTCAATAAACAAAATAACATTTAGATCAATGCAGAGTAAATTGGATCGAAAACGAACCTCCCGCCATTACCGTTCTTGACACACTCTTTCAAGCTTGTATGTAGTGTTTAGCTGCGGGTTAAGGCTCTTCTAAACTCTTTTTCTCACTGCTTAGATAGTGTATACAAACTGAACATGAAAATGATCTTAGGGATCTTCCGAATGAATTTCAATGCCTTTTATAAATGCTTTACCCATCACAGAACGTTTTTTTTTTTTTTTTTTTTTAACATGTCCTTAGATTATGGGTGGTTATCAAATGTGATTTTTAGTCAATATTCTTTTCCATTCTTCATATATATTGTAACTGTACAAAGGAAAATACAAGAAAATCAATACAGTCAAAGCATTCTATCCAAAGTTCTTGCACTCATACCTGCTTGATATTTTTTCCTCTTACTTTTTTTCTTATAGTAAGCTGTCTGGGTTATTGGACTTCAAAACCAAATACCAGATCAATTTGACTCACCTAGTCTCTATTCAATCAAACTGGAATACACACATATACTATATCTTGCTTCTTTATTTTTTGTGTTTTACGCACTTTACTATCCAAAACTACTATGACATCAAATAGAATAGCTCCAAAGCACCATCTCAGCATCATTGTTTTCCAAATCATCCCAACCGAAACTGTAGTCTAAACGAGGTTGTGGTGACAGCAAAACTCCTTCCATATTTGTCTCTGAATCCTCGTTCATATTAAAAATATCACAATCTGATAGTGTTTTTGTTGTGTCCAATGTTGTCAAGTTGCCACTTGAAACCCCCTCAGAATTCATCTCATTTTCTTGCATTATTGTCCCACCACCACCACCCCCCTCGAACGGCCTGAACAGTTCTGCCGCCTCTATTGCTGCCTTCTGAATATCCTTGGCCTCTTTAGAAACCGGCACTGGCAAGCGCCAGACAGAATCGGCGAAATTCAGGCATGCCAACTGACCTTTGAATGCTAATGCAGCAACATCATGAGCACGTGCTGCCATTTCTGCAGTAGGATGAGTTCCTAGCCATATCCTTTTCTGATTGCTCGGTTCGCGTAACTCGCATACCCATTTGTTTGAATTCCTCTGTCTAATGCCTCGATAAACCGGGTGGCGAGTTTCCTTGAACTTCTTCCTCCCCGTACGTTTCTTGGGCTGACTCGACGCCAAAATAACCTCTTCGTCAGAATGTCCCTTCAACGATGTAATCTCAGGCATGTCGGAAACGCCGAACGGATTTGGATCAGAACATGAATCTAATGAATCCATGAAAATTATGATCAAGAAGCAGTGAAGAGAATTATATATGTAATGTTTATTTTGCTTACTAGGGTGTTGCTAAGTTTGGAGTGGGCAAATGACAGAGGCTTTTATAATTTTGTGGTAAGAGCAAAGAAAGGAAACCCGGGCGTCACTGCCTATGAATTGAACGCGGGGAATATATAAGAAAGATACGACAAAATTCCAGGCTGGCATGACAAGGGGTCCACTTTTGTAGGATATTTCGGGACACATTATTGCAAAACGTGTGGTAATAATATCTTAGTTTTTAGGTACCACAGAATAAAAGTTGAATTGAAGTTTGAGAAAAGTGTTTAGGAAACAAATTTGTGGCTCAGCACACGAACACGGGTCTCACACTCAAATTCAGTGTACTCCCACTTGACAATTTGTTAATGTAGTTAGTTAAGTAAATGATTATTATATTATTAATACTGATGGTGACATTTTACAATATCCCCGATCAGTATATCCCGAGGACTAATTTTGGTAAAGTTGTAAATCCATCTGTGGTGTCCTCGAGCATGTTCGTCCTCGAGACACAAGGCCCGACCACATCTCCATGATGCTTCGCATATTGCAAACATGTGTCCTCGGGCATAGTCCTCGGGAATGTGCTCCTCCTTACTGCTGACGATTGTTCACACTTTAGAATTCCTACGCAATTAGGAATCTTAACTCCCACAAGAGTCCTATCTCACGCATAATTCTGGAATTCAACCAACTCCTTAACCATTCAGGACTCCAACAGATGAGGACATCCAACTAGTTGAGTCCAATTAGGAGAATGTCACTTACTACTATAAATACAGAACCTTGAACCATTATTCAGCTACGTTTTCTCATTGTTCTTCAGCATATAGCCTCTCGCATATATTTCCCTTTCTGACTTAAGCATCGGAGGGGCGACGAGAACACACCTCGTTGCCTTTGTTTCAGGTATCGGAAGATCACGTTCGTGCTCATCATCAGTCATCAAGCTCGAAAAATCTACAGGTACGATTTTTGGTAGCATCATTGGCGCCGTCTGTGGGAAGGGCTACCAAAAGTCATGGTAAACACATGTTCAGGTCTTCCACCAGCAAGCTCATCCGCTCCAAACCAACCCCCTCCTGAGGATATCCCTGTTCCTCAAGAGGAATCATCAGAAGTGCCAGAGCCCCAGCCGGCAGTCGTCACTGCTGGAGCCTTTGAAGAGCTCAGACAACAGGTCGCCACACTGACTCAGCTGCTAAGTCAAAGAAATTCGCATCCATCACCCACACCGGCACCCCAGGGGGGTTTTATGGCTGATGCTCGAGCTCGAGCTCATGTCCCTGACAATGGCGGAGCAGGGGCCTCAGGTATACCACATGTGACCTCGGCCTCGAGATCAGTGACCATGGAGTCCGGGGAACTCGCTAGGATTATTCAAGAAGGAATTGCAGCGAGCCTACTTCAGGGCAATAAAGGGACGACAAGATTCAGTCCCAATACTCCATTTACTCTCGAGATATTAACATTCCCCTTGCCGGACAGATTTAAGTATCCTAGTATCAAAGAGTATGATGGGACCACCGATCCAATCAATCATCTGAACATATACACGGACGTCATGAATTTACAGGTCGCACCAGATCAGGTGATGTGCAAGGCCTTCCCGCAAACCTTGACGAATGCCGCTAGGGATTGGTTCTCAACCTTAGAGTCCAACTCCACAACCTCATTCTCGGATTTGGCGGACAAGTTCTCCGCTTTCTTCGCAAGCAGCAAACGCATCAGGAAGACAGCGGCTTCCCTCATGCACCTTAGACAGGGGCAAAATGAGACCTTACGTGACTTCATGACCAGGTTCAACAAGGAAAGACTTCAGATTCCCGACCTACACATAACTGCAGCGGTTTCTGCCCTCACATATGCCATAAAGTGTGAGGCCTTCAAGATGTCTTTATCCAAAACTCCGTCAAAGACAGTGACCGAGCTTCTTACCCGAGCCGAGAAGTACATAAATATGGAGGAAACACTGAACCCGAGAAAGGTTGGACCATCCCATGACAGGGTCGAGCATAAAAGACAGCATGACCCGAACCCTCGTGAAGAACAGCATCGGAAAAAACAGAGACAGGAGGTTCCCCCGACGCCGTTCACGCGTTTAAATACGTCAAAGACCAATATATTGATGGAGATCAAGGATATGAAGGAACTGAAATGGCCTGTCAGAATGAGGTCACCACCCGAATCCAGGGACATGAACAAGTACTGTGAGTTCCATCGGGATCACGGGCATACCACGGAGAACTGTAAGGCCCTGCAACGGGAGATTGAAGCCCTTATTAAAAGAGGACTCCTGAGCTCCTACGTCGGTAACGACAAACGCCCGAGGAATGATCGTGGCAGGGAAAAAGACCCTGAGGCAAAGAGGGATGGTCAACCCACTGCTGGAACCATCAATATCATCATTGGAGGTATTGCCTCGGGAGGAGACTC
>NC_036249.1:9068435-9069740 GCF_002742605.1 Olea europaea var. sylvestris | reverse complement strand
GAAACTTTTGCTCAAACCTTGGGATTGATCACCGTCTGACATCAGTTTCGCATCCTCAGAGCAACGGTCTGGCCGAGGTAACAAATCGAATCATATTGCAAGACCTCCGAACAAGAATAAGCGATGCTAGAGGTTCTTGGTCCGACGAGCTACCTTCTATACTTTGGACGTATAGAACAACTCATAGAACAACCACAGGAGAAACCCCCTTTAAGCCTTGCCCTCGAGCAAGCCCCTTTAAGCCTTGTCTTTGACGAGCCAATTTAAGCCTTGCCCTCGAGCAAGCCCCTTTAAGCCTTGCCCTCGAGCAAGCCCTTTTAAGCCTTGTCTTTGACAAGCCAATGTAAGCCTTGCCCTCGAGCAAGTCCTTTTAAGCCTTGCCCTCGAGCAAGCCCATTTAAGCCTTGTCCTCGAGCAAGCCCTTTTAAGCCTTGTCTTTGACAAGCCAATGTATGCCTTGGCCTCGAGCAAGTCCTTTTAAGCCTTGCCCTCGAGCAAGCCTTGCCTCGAGCAAACACCAAAATCTTGGAGCTCATAATCAGCACAATAGTGCAGCACAAGTATAAACACAGCCCCTTTAAACCTTGCCCTCGAGCAAGCCCCTTTAAGCCTTGCCCTCGAGCAAGCCCCTTTAAGCCTTGTCTTTGACGAGCCAATTTAAGCCTTGCCCTCGAGCAAGCCCCTTTAAGCCTTGCCCTCGAGCAAGCCCCTTTAAGCCTTGCCCTCGAGCAAGCCCCTTTAAGCCTTGTCTTTGACGAGCCAATTTAAGCCTTGCCCTCGAGCAAGCCAATTTAAGCCTTGCCCTCGAGCAAGCCCCTTTAAGCCTTGCCCTTGAGCAAACCCCTTTTAAGCCTTGTACTTGATAAGCCAATTTAAGTCTTGCCCTCGAGCAAGCCCCTTTTAAGCCTTGTCCTTGACAAGCCAATTTAAACCTTGTTCTCGAGCAAGCCCCTTTTAAGCCTTGTCTTTGACAAGCCAATGTATGCCTTGGCCTCGAGCAAGGCCCCTTTTAAGCCTTGCCCTCGAGCAAGCCTTGCCTCGAGCAAACACCAAAATCTTGGAGCTCATAATCAGCACATCAAAATAGTGCAGCACAAGTATAAACACCGAGGACATATATCCCGACCATATATCCTTGTACTTTTGTCCAAGCCTGAAAATAAAAGCTCGGGATAAACTCATGTGCATAGGTCGGTCACAAATTATCCCTACTCCTCGGGGACGACCATCCCTTGAACTTAATCGTCGAGTGTTAAGTGTGTAGAAAACTATACTGTCCTCGGCATTATCACTTGTTTAACAATT
>NC_036249.1:8930253-9066222 GCF_002742605.1 Olea europaea var. sylvestris | reverse complement strand
CTAGCCGTCGATATTGCTAGATGTTCTTTAAATTTACAGGGGACCTCGGGATACCTAAAAGGGGTCGGGATACTTTGTGCCCGAGGTTGGGCATTAATTGGGACAGCCATAGGTATAATTGAACAACCTATGTCCTCGGGAGTACTCCTCGAGGATGATGAGGACGAAGTGTCGCTACTGCTACTACTAGACATCCTGACCTAGGTAAAAAATACCTAAAGAATAACTTAAAAACTCGAGGTCTTACCTTAAAGTCGACGTCTAAAAACTCAAAGCTCGATCCCGACGATTAGCGAGAGAAGTTTACTGAGAGTAAAAAGTGAAAAATGAAATGAGGGGAGGGTATTTATAGGTAACAGGAGCAGGAAGCCCAAAGGTCACTACCCCGACCGTTAGATCTGGACACGTGTCCCACATCTAACCCTACCAATTTTTACCGCCTTTTCCTATTCTAGGGCTGACGTCAGTACGCGTCAGCCTTTTGATCAAGCACAGGTGTTCAGAAATCCCCGAGCTAAAACTTGAGCTTTTATTTCTAGTCTCTTTGCATCATATCCTCGAGCATTTCTTCGAGCATATATGCACGGGGGCCTATGATGGTGACATTTTACAATATCCCCGATCAGTATATCCCGAGGACTAATTTTGGTAAAGTTGTAAATCCATCTGTGGTGTCCTCGAGCATGTTCGTCCTCGAGACACAAGGCCCGACCACATCTCCATGATGCTTCGCATATTGCAAACATGTGTCCTCGGGCATAGTCCTCGGGAATGTGCTCCTCCTTACTGCTGACGATTGTTCACACTTTAGAATTCCTACGCAATTAGGAATCTTAGCTCCCACAAGAGTCCTATCTCACGCATAATTCTGGAATTCAACCAACTCCTTAACCATTCAGGACTCCAACAGATGAGGACATCCAACTAGTTGAGTCTAATTAGGAGAATGTCACTTACTACTATAAATACAGAACCTTGAACCATTATTCAGGTACGTTTTCTCATTGTTCTTCAGCATATAGCCTTTCGCATATATTTCCCTTTCTGACTTAAGCATCGGAGGGGCGACGAGAACACACCTCGTTGCCTTTGTTTCAGGTATCGGAAGATCACGTTCGTGCTCATCATCAGTCATCAAGCTCGGAAAATCTACAGGTACGATTTTTGGTAGCATCACTATTTAAGAAGATTTTACAATTACGAAAAAATCTTGTAGATAATATTTGGCGTGACATCATTGAAATATAGGAAAAAATGAAAACAAATAGTTCATTTACATTTTGCCACATCAACGTCAATACAAGTTCTGATAAATTTTTCTTGTATCTATGGTTTTATTGATTTAAGAATGTTTTAAAAAGCGTGGAATAGTACATGAAGGAAAGGTCTAACCTCAAGTTTACAAGTATAAGTACGCATATATGAAATTAGACATAATAAGACGTTATGATATTTTTAGAATTATATAAATTATTCTAAAATCATGAAAAATAATATTTTATTTAATTAGCTTATTAAACCTTCAAAAATTTATAAAAAGTAGAAAAAATAATATTTTATTTAATTAGCTTATTTACTTTCTTTTTATTCCCTTTTTTTTTTTCATATTTTTGTTACCGATTTTATAACATTAACGTCATGACATACCATTTTTTTGTTTTTTTTTTGTTGAAGGAGCTGAACTAAACCCATTATTTATTTATTTATTTATTTTATTCTAATCAGATCCTCATAACTTTGGATAAACATGGATGGCCCATGAAATTTCCCAAAAAGATAATTTTAAACTAATAACGTTCATCAATGAAACTACAATGGACCCACATAACTTTTAAAAAGTTAAAAAGAAAGTTAAGAAGTCTAAGCCCTTGTTTGAGCTACATTATTTTCTTTAGTATACATTTTTTTATAGTATATTGATGAAAAATATATGGTTAAAAAATAAAAAAAAGTTTTGAATTTAGTGTAATATTATTTTATTGAAAAATGTGTGGTTGAAATGATATCAAATCACTGTTTAAAAATGTATTTTTTTTAAATGTGGCTCGAATAAAAGTTATTTTTGAACTTATTTGACTAATTTTATGAAAGTCATTTTTCTAAATAAAAGAGTTTTTAGAGGAAACATGTTTAGTTTGACTTTCTCTAAAAATACTTCTAAAATAGGGAATCATTTTAAAAATTACTTTTCAAACACTAGAGGCAATAAAAGTTAAACTAAAAATCATGTCAAACAGACCACATATATATGATTTAGAAGTGATTTAAGGCTAAAATCACTTCAATGTTAAAGTAAAACCCCTGTTTGGTGGTGATTAGAACTTGAGTTTTAGTAAATTTTGATAGAAGTTGATAAAATGTATAGTTGAAAAATTATGAATCCATTGAAATGTGTAGTTAAAATTAATTATAAATTTTGACTTGGATTAAAATCTTATTTCTAATAGCACAAATTTATATGCGAAAAACTTGACCCGTCTATACGAATGTCTGACTCACACAACTATCTCAATGGAAAAAAAACTTTAGTGGGATAGTTGAACCGTCCACAATGAGGCGCCACCTCAGCGGGTGGCCCACACACCTCAAGGGGTGTGTGGTGGCCCACCGACCTAGATAGCGCACTTTAATAGGGCGGTCGCACCGCGTGAGGTGAGTGGGCCATTTGCTAAGGTGGCACATCTTGATAAGGCGGTTGCACTATCACGTGGTGCGACTGCCCTACAAAAGTTTTTCTCGTCTCAATAGACATGGTACGATCCCTATTGCCTTTATCAGGCAGCGTCTAGCAGTTTCTCTAACTTTCTCAAATTTAAATACACAAATTTAGGGTGATAAAAAGAGAAATATACATTTATTTCATCATAAGATGTGAAGATTCCTAGGTTGATTACATCATGTCTTATGGTTGGCAGATTTCAGGGCACGTGAAGAATAAATTGTTTCTTTCCTGTCTGGAGCCAATTGCGTGGGTACAACTGGCCAATCAATTCAGTGGAGGAAATCCGTCATCCATTCCAAAGAGACTGCAAAGTTCTAGGCCTCTAGGCTCGGCTCCATAAAGATTTGAGTCAGAAAGGCAAGTTGAACCTAAATTTTTTGATCGAGCAAAAGTTCGACTTTATTCGGACCAAAAATAAAATAAAATTCTAACCATTTTTTCTTGCCTGTTTGGAACCAAATGCGAGGGTACAATTGGCCATTTAAATGTCAACAAGAAGGATATCTATTGTGTATATCGCCCTTATTTGGTTTAATTTAAAAAAAAAATCATTGAAAATTAATAATTAATTTAATCATATATTTTAGGGAAAATGATAATTTTTTAATTATATATTTCATCAATTTTTATTACTAAAACTTAATTTTTGTATAAACTAAATAGAGGCTTACAGTTTACTCATTATTTTTTTGAAATTTATATTTTATTCAATAGTACAAAATACAGCTTCTGTATAAAATAATTGGTAACTAAATATTTTCCAAAATAATACAAAAATTTATAAATATGTCATTATAAAAGCTGAACACATTAAAAATACACTTCATTAAAAATATCGAATTATAACATGTACAATACTATAATTAACACTTTATATATCTCTTTAAGAATTTAATTATTATATATTTCTCATTAAAAAGTTAATTTCTTTTCTTCATTTCATATCTTCTTCATAGATTACCTTATGATTGAGTCTCTAACAACTTTAATAACATCGTTTTTGAAATTTTCATTGTTTACCGAAGATTATATATTTTTATTAAAAATATTTATATTTGCATTCTCTTCTGTCAAGTTTCATTCAAAAAAAAAAAAAAGAGAGACAAAGATCGTCCACAGCAAAAACCAAGACACTTGTGCAAGCATTTTTGAAATTTTGAAAGTTGAAAAATGATATAAATCAGAACTTCAACTTAAATCGAATAAGAAATTAGTTTTAAACTTCAAATTAATAACAAATACAGAAATTATCTTAATTTATTTTTCAAAATCTTTAACATAGAATATCACAAGAAAGAATTTTCATTTGTCATTGTATAATATTGGAACTGAAATAAAATTCAATAAAGTAGTTTATATAAATTTAAATAGGTCTATCAATATATGACTAATGCAAGACAACACTTGTTACACTTCGACCAACTTTCTCACCTATACTCTCACTAATCTATATAATATCAACTAGAACTTGATAAAGTTCAGCTCATAATTAAGTCAGATTAATATAATCTAGATGTCTAAAATCTTAATACAACATTTAAACAAATTATGAGAAACAAAAATCTACAAAAACAAAAACATAATGGAAACAACTTATCAAAAAGATATCACTGCTTCATTTGCAATTATTCCTTCAGTTGAAACAAATTGACGTGTACAAAAAAGGGCTTAATTCAGGCAATATTGTTGTTTTTTATCGATTGTTCGAGCACCAAGGTGCCAACTAGTTTCACCTTGATGAAACAAAAGCGAGTATTGTAGATAATCATAACATACAAAATAATATTGCAGTCCATACATATTGTTAGATTTATAGTAAACATCATGCAGTGGCAAACGTAGGCATTTTGAGTTAGGACACAATTAAACTTGCAAAAAAATTAGTGAAAAAATTAAAACATGAGATATCTTATTATAATTATTTTCTATGCATCCTCATACTTTGATAATGTTCTATAATTACATCATTTTCAAATATTTTCAAATATATCATTTTCAATATGTACAATCAAACTATCATTCAATCACTGATCATCCGATTCAATTTTAATAGTAGCCAAGGAAGGAATTAAGGTCAATATCACAAGCTTGTATGCTAATGAATACACTTGATGTTTATTTTTCGCAACTTCTTTACAAGTTCATTAAAACCTTGTAATCCTCCAAAATTTCCATCAATGTGCATGTCAAGAATATATGCATCAAGATGATCATCAAATTTCAAGATATCTACTACATCAAAATCTACCAAATAATATTCACATAGTCGAATCATTTTGTTTTTGCCAAAAGTAGCAAATGAATTATTTGAATACAATCACGTAATACAAAGGAGTAACCGTTGACTACAGTGAGACTACAAGCGACTGACAAGAGATTATGAGCAATTCAAAGTAGCGAGAGAACAGATGGAGAGAATTGGATTTGGGCTTTTTGTGAGGGTTGTTTTGACCAGAGAATTGGATTTGGACTTACTTTTTTTTATTAAGAAAGGTTGTTTTCTTTCCTAAGCATGCACCGAATAGAATGAATTAAAAAAAGGAAAAAATTTACAAATCATGTTTTAACTATGCACAATTCAAAAATCAGGTTTTAAGTTTAACTAATGCAAAAATATGGTTTTAGCTAATTAATTAAAAATATTTATTAATTAAATACAATGAGGTCACTTTTATACAATTAATGGTCGTATGAATATAATTATAGGTTACAATTTATTTATTGGTCACATATTAATCAAATTAATTGGTCACAAATCGAAAATTTTACAGATCACAATTTATGTAATTGGTTACGAATCCAAAAAAATTATAGGTCACATTTCACATAATTTCAAATTTGATGGTCACGATTACTTTTTTAAGTCACAAACGTTCGAATTTTAAGGCCACAATTTACAAATCCAAAAAATTATATGTCGCAAGTCACATATTTTCAGATTTGATGGTCACAAATTAATTTTTTATGTCACAACTAATCAAATTTTATGGTTACAATTTAATAGTTAGTTATAGGGAACCAAAGAGTTGGTCACAGACACCAAATGCTTGATCCCGATCCACTACAATATTTGGTCACAAACATTACCCTACCCCACAACAACACCATCACAACCATTGCCAACACCACCACCACTCCAAACTTTCAACAAACCTAACTAAAATACCTTAATAACAACCACAACACTAAGCCAAGCAGGCCACCCAATTGTCATCGCCACCTCTTGGCACTACCGGGCATCCACCACCATTCCAAAAACCAACAAACACCTAAATATCGCACCAATACACTTCCACACAAAAACAAGCGGTGATCACACCACCAACATCTACACCCACACCCACAACCGTCGCCACAACTTCCACGACAACCACCACCTTGCCACCACAACCATCAAAGCCACGTCCACCACTCCCAATTGGTTGCAATAGAAAGAAGGAGAAATTGTAGGATGCATGGCTTCATCACCACCAAATCAACATCACCGTCCCCCGACACAACACAACTATAAATATCGCCAACAACAACAAAACGATGGGTGTCTCAAGCCATGCTCATAGGTCTCTTCAATCGATGCTACACCGTCGAGAGATGTGGAAGGCGCAAGAACCAAGTTTATATGGAAAGGGATATGAAAGCGCCTGCGACGATGGCTTCTCTGAGGAAACTCAGCATCGATCGCGCCGCCGATCCGATAACAAATAGAAGGAAGACGGCTGCACTGTCAAGTGCTACGGCAAGGCGCAGGAACGAAGCTTCCTGTAAATGTGAAAATTACGTACATCTATATATGTATAATTATATATAATTACGAGAAATTGATTTAAATTATAGTGTTTCTATAATTACGTGCGTCTATATATGTTTAATTTTAATTTATATTAAAAATTAGGGTTAATAGCACAAAATGTCCCTACGTTTGACATTTATTGCGAAAAATATCCCTACGTCTAATTTTTTACATTTGACTCTTATTTCAATGGTTCATTGCATAACATATACTTTTTTGATGATTACTAAAAGAATTTGTATCTGTAACTTAATTATATAATTTTAGATGTTCTATTATTAAGTTTAGAATATTAATCGTAGAACTATCTATTATAAATAATTTGTAGTTGCTCTTGAAGTAACATAACATTATAAATAATATTTTTGAAGAAGAATATGAACTATATTTTTTAACATTTCCAAAAAATATTATTTGCTCTCAATGAATATGAATCATAATTTTCAATATTCCAAAATAATATTGACATATTGCTATGAAAAGCATGAATTTCAATTTTTTATATTTCAAATAAAGATATTGATTTATTACCGCTGAAGAAGTCATAGTAAAATATAAAGTACTTTCGAAGAAGCACAACTTTGCAAATATTGATATTTGTCTAGAAATCATACTCAAGAAGATTTAATCTTTTTAAATAATAATTTATTGGTGCTCCTTTAGTAGCACAACATTGTTCTAAAAGAATATTATTGTTCATGAAGCAACACACTATTATTGATAAATATTTTAGTTAGATTTCACTTACTCTTGAAGAGCATAATTAAACATGATCTAATATAAATTATGTTTTTACTCTTGAAGAGCAAATTCTTATATAATTTATTATTTTAATAATAATATATTATTGCTCTTGAAGTATGACCCGACGATTCCAATATTTCAGAAGGATATTAATGTTGCTCCTAAAGAAGCGAAAATAAAATATAACGTACTCTTAAAGTAGCACATGCTTTGAAAAATATATTATGTATACTTTATGAATTTGTGTTTATCTTTGAAGAAAAATATACGACTTATGTCATGTGGACATTGATCATTATATGATTATATAATGTTTAATCATATTTTTTGAAATTAATGCTTTGTTTGATTCTCATTTTTTCAAAAATGCATGTTTCTCTCTCTTTTTTTTTTTCAACCACACATTCTTCATAAAATAAGATTACACGTAAATTTAAAAAAATTTCTTATTTTTCAACCACACATTTTTCATAAAATAAGATTACACGTAAATTTAAAAAATTTTCTTATTTTTCAACCACACATTTCTCATTATTCTACTATTCTAAAATACATTTTTCATAAAAATGAGGCCCAAACACCCTCTAAATAATTGAATTAAATTTATACTGAACAAGAAGTTCAATTCGACTTTATTATTTGGCATGACCAGTTTGATCATCACTAGATTAATAATGATGCGAAATTAAAAATTCAAATGGATATGTAATAAAGAACAAAAAAATTCTTCAATTCAAACATTTATGACGTGTGTTCTCTTTCATTAACAACAACTAGTTAAAATAGGGACTGAATTCCCTATATTTCTGAAAATTAATTAGTGTGATAAATGGGGCCACATCATCCTCCACGTTGATCATCTAAATATTGTTTATATCTAATAGATTTGTTACATATACTAGATGATTACATGGTGTTAGTAATCTGAAGTTTGTGAAATTACTGCTCAGATTTAAATTTGTGAGCTTGATTTTTAGAGTATACAATCACGACAATGTCTTGTTAATGTTAGTAATTAAAAATCTCAATATTTTAATAAGTGTTAGTTAGGACGTCGACAAATTCTTTAACACTATTATTCGTTAAACTCCCCCAATTAATTGAGAACAAACTTCTTCCCAATTTTGTAGAAATGCTATCACGCATCATGTTAATATCATAGTTCCTCTTGTTATAATTGACTTATGATTAGAGCCTAATTTTTTCATTAGATTATTCTTCACCTCTATCGGATCTCACTATCTTAATTATTTTACCGCATTAATGTTTCAATACTTCAGCTTTAAATACCTTAAAAGCATCTAGTACTTCATATTTACTGTTAAGCGAGTAGAGATACATGTATCCTGAGTAATCATCTATAAAAGAGATGAAGTATTTATCGCGGTATGCATCCATGTCTGGACTACAAATATCTATGTATATGATTTCCAATAATTCAGAACTTCTCTTGGCACCCTTTTTCGACTTGCTATTCTGCTTTACCTTAATGTAGTCTATACAAGTCCCAAAGTCCATAAAATCTAGAGTACTAAGTACCCTAAGTCCTACAATGAATTGGTCACATAGATCATAGAACTAAAATCAATCCACCATGTGTTATGATTACTATCAATCATATTGGATTCAAAACAAACAGGTGAGAGTTGAGTAACCTTTTTGTCAAGCCACTTCATGAACTTGGAGCATTGCTTCTTAACGTGCCGCTTCTTCTTGCAAAAAAGCACACAATCTTCTTTTTAATGTCCTTTTCTGGACGGATTTTTCCCTTTCCCTTTTCCTTGGCCTGATCTTTCTTCTTCTTTCTTGGAGTTGTCAAATACATATTTTCCTTTTCACCTTCCTCTATAAGTAGTCTGGCCTCTTTCTGAACACACATGGTCAGCAACTCATTAATGGATCATTTATCTTTATGCGTGTTATAGGAGATCTTGAATGGGCCATATTGTTCAGACAAAGTGCAAAGGACATAGTGAACCGGGAATGATTCGAACATCTTAACTTCCAATGTCTTGAGTTGGGTTGTTATATCTCTCACGCGCATGAAATGATCACGCACAACCTTAATGTCGATGAGCTTCAAGGATGAAAATTGCATAATGAGAGTGTTGTCCATCGCTTTATCTGAAGTGACGAATTGTTTGTCAACGACCTTAAGCAAATCTTGGACTTTGTCATACTACTCGATGGAGCCCATACTACTAGCATATATTTTCGTCTTTATGAACATAACGGAAAGACGATTAGATCGCTCTTACTTTTCATAAAGTTGAACTGCCTCTAGAGTGCTGGTAGTAGTTACTGTAGGGGGCTCTTCCTTCCTTATGGCGTAATCAATGTCCATCTATTCCAAGTGATGGAGAATTCTCTCCGTCCAGACCTTATAATTATCCTCTTTCAGCTCTGGAAAATCACGTTTCATATTAGAGAAATTAATAGGTTGACTTGTTGCAATAAATCAAACATTCATGCTCATTTTACAAAATTTGAAGCTAACATAATATAAGATATGTTTTACCGATATAAAATCATGCAAAATATAAATCTAGTGACATAAGACTTGCATGTGGGCTGAAGTTCTAATTCACTTAGATTCATATTAACTTCACAATAAAACTATCAAATTATGTTCCATTTTCTAATCCTTGGGGGCAAATTAGAAAATATAGTTTGATATTTTATCTTAATTAATAATAGATATATAATAAAATTCTTGTGGGATAATATTCATTATATTAAATATGATTAACCACAATTAATGTCTTTATTCAATATGTGATTCTATACATTTAATATATAATTTTGTATAATTAAGGATGCTGTGGCTACTCCCCAATTAATTAAATTATATGGATCACTCAACATTTAATTTAATTCACAAAAATATGCTCATATAAATTGTACAAAACCATAAGCAATATGAACACAAAAATTAAATTTCAATGCACTAAATTATTTAACTCAACATTGCATATACAACAAAACAATAAAAATTATACATACAAAACAATATAACACCTGTTTGGCCCCCATTCTTGCTAAATTTTAATGGTTGGAAAAGTATTTTTTTGAAAAATGTGTGGTTGAAAAAAATGAAAAGTTTTTTATTTGAGTTTAATATTATTTTATGAACGATTATGTAGTTAAAAATAAGAGAGAAAAATAATGAGAAGGAAAATGATGGCTAAATGGGGGCAAAATAAGTTTAGTATATATGAAAACAAAATCACCAAATAATTCTCATTAATTTTCAGCACATGGGTCCACAAAGAGATACAATTTCAAAATTTTCGGCTAGTACTAGTACAAGTCCAAAATTTTATTAAAGTAATCCGAAATAATAATATTAAACATTCAATTTCTATTATATCAAGGACGGCCTTTATTTCATACAAGTGGGCCCACGTGCTAGAAACTAATCGTTAAAACAAAAACCATTCTTGTACCTTAACTAGTAAGAGACAAGGAAGGGCCACTGCATGTCAACATAAGTTGCCATGTCTTCTTGCAAACAAGTTTGAAAAGATTGTTTACTATTTTATTTTATTTTTTTTTTGTTTTTTTTTTTATTAGAGGTTATCTTCAACCTCCCGACGGGTCGATGTAACCCGGTTTCAACCCGAATGAAAAACCCTTTCATATCTCATGATTCCGACCACCAAATCTCTCATATTTTATATCAAAATTCTCAGAAATCGATTTCCTAATGATTCCTAATCTCAGTTTCTATATAACAGTCTAAATCAAATGCCAAAATTTTCGACAGAATGTGCACAGGCTAAGAACAAATAAGGCAAAGGCAAAACGAAGGCTCTGATATCAAATGTAAGTCACCTTAAGCGATCTAAACATGCTTTAATAAACCAAATAACATTTAGATCAATGCAGAGTAAAATGGATCGAAAACGAACATCCCGCCATTACCGTTCTTGACGCACTCATTCAAGCTTGTAGGTAGTGTTTAACTGCGGGTTAAGGCTCTTCTAAGCTCTCTTTCTCACTGCTTAGATGGTGCATACAAACTGAACATGAAAATGATCTTAGGGACCTTCCGAATGCATTTTATAAATGCTCTGCCCATCACAGAGTAATTTTTTTTTTTTGCACGTCCTTAGAACATGGGTAGTTATCAAATGTGATTTTTAAACATTGGGTCAGTTGCTGAAGTAGTGGGATATGGGATATGTGGACCACTCTTAAGTCGGTTTTACACTCTTACTTGCCTGATATTTTTTCCTCTTACTTTTTGTCTTGTAATAAGCAGTCTGGGTGATTGGACTTCAAAACCAAATACCAGATCAACTTGACTCACCTACTCTCCATTCAACATATACTATATCTTGCTTCTTTATTTTTATGTTTTACGCACTTTACTATCCGAAACTACTATGACATCAAATAGAATAGCTCCAAAGCACCATCTCAGCATCATCGTTTTCCAAATCATCCCAGCCGAAACTGTAGTCTAAACGAGGTTGTGGTGACAACAAAACTCCTTCCATATTTGTCTCTGAATCCTTATTCATATTAAAAATATCACAATCTGATAGTGTTTTTGTTGTGTCCAATGTTGTCAAATTGCCACTTGAAACCCCCTCAGAATTCATCTCATTTTCTTGCATTATTGTCCCACCACCACCACCCCCCTCGAACGGCCTGAACAGTTCTGCCGCCTCTATTGCCGCCTTCTGAATATCCTTAACATCTTCAGAAACCGGCACCGGCAAGCACCAGACAGAATCGGCGAAATTCAGGCATGCCAACTGACCTCTGAATGCTAATGCAGCAACATCATGAGCACGTGCTGCCATTTCTGCAGTAGGATGAGTTCCTAGCCATATCCTTTTCTGATTTCTCGGTTCACGTAACTCGCATACCCATTTGTTTGAATTCCGCTGTCTAATGCCTCGATAAACAGGGTGGCGAGTTTCCTTGAACTTCTTCCTTCCTGTACGTTTCTTGGGCTGACTCGACGCCAAAATAACCTCTTCGTCAGAATGTCCCTTCAACGATGTAATCTCAGGCATGTCGGAAACGCAGAACGGATTTGGGTCAGAATATGAACTTAATGAATCCATGAAAATTATGATCAAGAAGCAGAGAAGAGAATTATATATGTAATGATTATTTTGCTTACTAGGGTGTTGCTAAGTTTGGACTGGGCAAATGACAGAGGCTTTTATAATTTTGTGGTAAGAGCAAAGAAAGGAAACCCGGGCGTCATTGCCTATGAATTGGACACGGGGAATATATAAGAAAGATCCCACAAAATTCCAGGCTGGCATGACAAGGGGCCCACTTTCGGAGGATATTTTGAGCCACATTATTTCAAAACGTGTGGTGATAATATCTTAGTTTTTGGGTACCACAGAATGAAAGTTTGGATTGAACTTTGAGAAAAGCGTTTAGGATATTTTGAGCCACTTGACAGTTTGTTATTGTAGTTAGTTAAGTAAATGGTTATTATATTATTAATACTCTTTAAGAATGTTTTAAAAAGCGTAGAATAGTCTAACCTCAAATTTACAAGTTTAAATAGGCATATACGAAATTAGACATAATAAGACGTTTTGATATTTTTAAAACTATTTAAATTATTCTAAAACCATTAAAAATAATATTTTATTTATTTAGCTTATTAAACCTTCAAAATTTTCTAAAGAGTAGACAAAAAATTTTTAAAAAAAAATGCACGTTTTTTTTGCACCAATGCCAATATTATGTCAACGATAGAGTTGACTGTATTTTCCATCCATTTCTTATATGCCAGACATTTTATTGAGCTTTGCTTTAAATCTTGCATTTTCTTGCTTTTTAGAACATCATTTTAAATGTTTTTTGCCTACTTTTTCATCAAGAAAATTGCTTTTATAATTTTCGAAGTATTCGATTCTTATATCGAATTATCAATATGCTTCGAGAGACCTTTTTTTTTTCCTTACTTTTAATTTACATTAGAGAATTTTTTAACTTAAAGAATATTACTTTCTTTTTATTCCCTTCTTTTTTTTCATATTTTTGTTACCGATTCAATAAAATTAACGTCATGACATACCAAGAATGTGGTATATATGTGCCGAGTTATCGCAATCCAATTTACATTTCCATGGGCGAAAGTTGTTTATTACTAGACACTTTTCTATTTTTTAACAAATTTTTGAGCGACTGTATGAACTACAAAGAATACGATAATTGATGATGTTTGGTTTAATAAAAATCAAATTTTTTGTAGCTTTCAATAAAATTTAATGAAATGTATGATTAAGAGTTGATAAAAGTTGGAAGTTTCTCAAAATGTACAATTAAAAATGAGCTTTAAAAAATGGGGACCAAATATGGGCTAAAATTTAGCAACTTTTCAACTTGTCAAAATTCAATTTTAATCACATTTTAATTTTCATAGAACTCATAACTTTTATCAATTGTTCAACAATAAGTCTCTACAATTTTTATCAAAATCTCTCAAATTTGTTATCAAAAGTTTTGTCAAACAACTCCTAAATCACTTAGACGAAAATTAACAATTACATAATTTTCATTTATGTAGGAGTTATTCATCTATAAAGTTTATATTTATCGACAAAAAAAAGGAGTTATTGACCTGATAAAATTACATACGTTTGAAATTGTATGTTTTAATTTTAGATTTTTTGTTGTAGGAGATGAACCCATTATTTATTCATTTATTTATTTTATTCTAATCAGATCCTCATAACTCCGAGAAACATGGATGGCCCATGAAATTTCCAAAAAAGATAATTTTAAAGTAATAACTTTCATCAATGGAACTACAATGGACCCACATAACTTTGAAAATGTTAAAAAGAAAATTTTGAAATGTAAGCCCTTATTTGAGCCACATTATTTTCTTTAGAATGTATTTTTTAATAGTATATTGATGGGAAATGTGTGGTTAAAAAATAAAGAAAAGTTTTGAATTTGGTGTAATATTATTTTATTGAAGAATGTGTGGTTAAAATGATATCAAATCACTATTTAAGAATGTATTTTTTGAAAAAACATGTGGCTCAAATAAAAGTTATTTTTGAACTTATTTGACTAATTTTATGAAAATGATTTTTTCTAATTAAAAGAGTTTTTAGAGGAAATAGGTTCAGTTTGACTTCTTCTAAAAATACTTCTAGAATAAGGAATCATTTTAAAAATTACTTTTCAAACAAAAATTATAGTAGCATTTCTAATAAGCTCTTCTAGAGGCAATAAAAGTTAAAATAAAAATCATGTCAAATGGGCCCTATATATATATTTTAGAAGTGATTTAAGGCCAAAATCATCTCAAAGTTAAAGTAAAATCCTTGTTTGGTGGGGATTAAAATTAGAATTTTAGTAAATTTTGATAGAAATTGATAAAATGTATGGTTGAAAAGTTATGAATCTATTGAAATGTGTAGTTAAAATTAATTGTTAATTTTGACTTGGATTAAAATCTTATTTTTAATAGCACAAATTTATATGTGAAAAACTTGACCAGTCTATACAAATGTCTGACTCACACAACTATTTCAACGGAGAGAAACTTAAGTAGGACGGTTGCACCATCCACAATGAAGCGCCACCTCAACGGGTGGCCCACACACCTTGAGGGGTGTGTGGTGGCCCACTCGCCTAGGTAGCGCACCTTAATAGGGCGGTCGCACTGCGTGAGGTGTGTGGGCCACCCGCTGGGTGGTGCACTTTGATAGAGTGGTTACACTGTCATGTGATGCGATCATCCTACAGAAGTTTCTCTCGTCTCGATGAGCATAGTACGATCCCTATTGCCTTTATCAGGCAGCGTCTAGCAGTTTTTCTAATTTTTTCAAATTTAAATACACAAATTTAGGGTGATAAAAAGAGAAATATGCATTTATTTCATTAGGTTCAATAAGATGACCAAATCATTGGTGGTGTAATGCGAAGATTCCTAGGTTGATTATGATTTGACATTATTTCAACTACAAATTCTTCAATAAAATAATATTACATACAAATATAAAATTTTTCTTTATTTTTTAACTACACATTTTCAATCAATTTTGCTATCTGTACACTTTTTTTGACATTAAATTTGACACTGTGCCACTTGTCGCACAACGAATGGCTAGTTTTAAAATGAAAAAAACTTTTCTGGCCATACATGTTTGAATTTGGAAACATTGTCAAATTCTATGTACAATATGGAGTGTACAAAGAGTATTATTCATTTTCCATTGATTTGACATGAATAATGCATTTTTTTCCTAAAATGTGGTTCAAACATAGACTTATTGTGTGTACATTGCCCTTGTTTGGTTTAATTTAAAAAATAAATCATTGAAAATTAATAATTAATTTTAATAATATATTTTATGAGAAATCATAATTTTTTTAATTATATATTTCATCAATTTTTATTACTAAAACTTAATTTTTGTCCAAACAAAATAGAGGCTTACAGTTTACTCATTATTTTTTTTTTGAAATTTATATTTTATTCAATAGTACAAAATACAACTTTTGTATACAATAATTGGGTAATTATATAATTTTCCAAAATAATATAAAAATTTATAAATATGTCATTATAAAAGCTAAACACATAAAAGTACACTTCATTAAAAATATCAAATTACACCATGTACAATACTATAATTAACACTTTATATATCTCTTTAAAAATTTAATTATTATATATTTCTCGTTAAAAAGTTAATTTCTTTTCTTCATTTCATATCTTCTCCATAGATTACCTTATGATCGAGTCTCTAACAACTTTAATAACACAGTTTTTGAAATTTTCATTGTTTACCGAAGATTATATATTTTTATTAAAAATATTTATATTTGCATTCTCTTCTGTCAAGCTTCATTCAAAATAATAATAATAATAAATAAATAAATAAATAAAGAGAGACAAAGATCATCCACAACAAAAACCAAGACGCTTGTGCAAGCATTTTTGAAATTTTGAAAGTTGAAAAATGATATAAATCATAACTTCAACTTAAATTGAATAAGAAATTAGTTTTAAACTTCAAATTAATAACTAATACAGAAATTATCTTAATTTATTTTTCAAAATCATTAACATAGAATATCACAACAAAGAATTTTCATTTGTCATTGTATAATATTGGAACTGAAATTAAATTCAATAAAGTAGTTTATATAAATTTAAATAGGTCTGCCAATATATGACTAAGGCGAGACAACACTTCGACCAACTTTCTCACCTATACTCTCACTAATCTAAATAATATCAACTAGAACTTGATAGAGTTCGGCTCATAATTAAGTCAGATTAATATAATTTAGATGTCTAAAATCTTGATACAACATTTAAACAAATTATGAGAAAAAAAATCTACAAAAACAACAACATAATGGATACAACTTATCAAAAAGATATCACTGCTTCATTTGCAATTATTCCTTCAGTTGAAACAAATTAATGTGTACAAAAAAAGGGCTTAATTCAAGCAATATTGTTGTTTTTTATCGACTGTTTAGCACCGTGGCGCCAACTAGTTTCACCATGATGAAACAAAAGTGAGTATTGTAGATAATCATAACATACAAAATAATATTGCAGTCCATACATATTGTTAGATTTATAGTAAACATCATGCAGTGGCAAATGTAGGCATTTTGAGTTAGGGCACGATCAAACTTGCAATAAATTTGTGAAAAAAATTAAAGTATGCGATATCTTATTACAATTGTTTTTTATACATTCTCATACTTTGATAATGTTCTATAATTACATCATTTTCAATATTTTCAAATATATCATTTTCAATATGTACAATCAAACTATCATTCAATCACTGATCATCTGATTCAATTTTAATAGTAGCCAGGGGAAGAATTAAGGTCAATATCACAAGCTTGTACGCTATTGAATACACTTGATGTTTATTTTTCGCAACTTCTTTATAAGTTCATTAAGAACTTGTAATCCTCCAAAATTTCCATCAATGTGCACGTCAAGAATATATGCATCAAGATGATCATCAAATTTCAAGATATCTACTACCTCAAAATCTACCAAATAATATTCACATAGTCGAATCTTTTTGTTTTTGCCAAAAGTAGCAAATGAATTATTTGAATACAATCACTTAATACAAAGGAGTAACCATTGACTGCAGTGAGACTAAAAGCGACTGATGAGAGATTATGAGCAATTCAAAGTAGCGAGAGAACAGGTCAAGAGAATTGGATTTGGGCTTTTTGTGAGGGTCGTTTTGACTAGAGAATTGGATTTGGACTTACTTTTTTTTATTAAGAAAGTTTGTTTCTTTCCTAAGCATGCACTAAATAGAATGAATTAAAAAAAGGGAAAAATTCACAAATCATGTTTGAACTATGCATAATTCAAAAATCAGGTTTTAAATTTAACTAATGCAAAAATAAGGTTTTAGCTAATTAATTAAAAATATTTATTATTTAAATACAATGAGGTCACATTTATACAATTAATGGTCGTATGAATATAATTATATGTTACAATTTATTTATTGATCACATATTATTCAAACTAATTGGTTACAAATTATGTCAAGGTCACAAATCGAAAACTTTACAGGTCACAATTTATGTCATTGGTTACAAATCCAAAACTTATAGGTCATATTTCACATATTTTCAAATTTGATGGTCACAGATTACCTCTTTAAGTAACAAACTTTCGAATTTTAAGGCCCCAGTTTACAAATCCAAAAAATTATAGGTCGCAAGTCACATATTTTCGGATTTGATGGTCACGGATTACTTTTTTAGGTCACAACTAATCAAATTTTAAGATCACATTTTAATAGTCAGTCACAATGAACCAAATAGTTGGTCACAGACACCAAATGCTCGATCTCGATCCACTACAATACTTGGTCACAAACACTACCCTACCCTGCCATAACACTATCACAACTACTGCCGCCACCACCACCAACAACAACAACATGAAAACCACCACCACTCCAAAATTCCAACAAGCCTAACTAAAATACCTCAACAATAGATTACCTTTTTAAGTCACAAACATTCGAAATTTAAGGCCACAGTTTACAAATCCAAAAAATTATAGGCCGCAAGTCAAATATTTTCAGATTTGATGGTCACGGATTACTTTTTTAGGTCACAACTAATCGAATTTTAAGGTCACAGTTTAATAGTTAGTCACAAGTAACCAAATAGTTGGTCACTGACACCAAATGCTCGATCCAGATCCACTACAATATTTGGTCACAAACACTACCCTACCCCGCCACAACACCATCACAACCACTGCCACCACCACCAACAACATCACCACTCCAAAATTCCAACAAACCTAACTAAAATACCTCAACAACAGCCACCGCACTAAGCCAAGCAGGCCACCCAATTGTCATCACTACCTTTCGGCACCACCACTGCATCCACCACCATTCCAAAAACCAACAAAACCCTAAATACCACACCAATACACTTCCACACAAACACAAGCGGTGATCACACCACCAACACTTGCACCACAACCATCGCCACAACTTCCACGACCACCAGCACCTTGCCATCGCAACCATCAAAACCACCGCCACTACTTCCACTCTATTGTAATAGAAAGAAGGAGAACATGTAGGATGCACGGCTTCATCACCACCAAATCAACATCATCGTACCTCGACACAACAGAACCATAAACACGGCCAACAACAACAAAATGATGGGTGTCTCAAGCCATGCTCACAGGTCTCTTCAATCGACGCTACACCATCGAGAGATATGGAAGGCGCAAGAACGAAGTTTATATGGAAAGGGATAAGGAAGCGCCTGTGGCGGTGGCTTCTCTCAGGAAACTCAACATCGATCACGTCGTCGATCCGATAACAAAGAGAAGGGATACAGCTGCACTGTCGAGTGTTGTGGCAAGGGAAAGGAACAAAGCTTCCTGTAAATGTGAAAAGTGATAAGGGAGCACTAGTAATGGTGGCTTCTCTCGAAAACTTCACATCAATCGCGCTGCAAATCAGTTGATAGATAATGGAGACAGCGACTGGAGAGAAGAGCGAAGAGAGAGATTAGAGAGAGAGATTTAGGTTTTCAAAAATGGGATTGGAGATGAATTGGGTGTTGATTAATATTTAATTATTATATTGATACCTGATTATTGCATAATATAATTTCAGCCCTGATTTTGAATTGTGATGTTTAAACCTCTGATTTTGTGTAATTTTCCCTTAAAAAAATAAAAATAAATGGACAACCATGTTTCATGGGCTTTTTCAAATTTTCAAAAAATAATAATAACAATAAAATTGGAGGGCCACATGACCCACCATGACTCACCTTGGGTTCGACAATATCATCACTTGTCTTAATATTTGTTGATTTAATGTCCTCAACCCAAATTGCATAACTTGGGTATATTATGTTGAATTTAATTGTAATCATGCTAAGAATCAAGAATCACATAATTTATAAATTGATAAATCGAATTCATACATGCGGAAGCCATCATTGATATGAATAGTGGTTGTAATTGTAATACCAGTCAGATCTTCCCCTCCTTGCTCCTCACAAGATATTAGCTTTCAGTGGGACAAGCTACAAATCATATGGAGAGGAGACGGGACCTAGCCTTTATATAGGAATTTATTTTGTCGTCCCATTATCGACTTAAAGCCGAATTAGGGTTTATGCATAATTGCGGTCCACATACTTGAAATTACCACATTATATCAAATAAAGTCGTACGGTGTAAAACGGTCCAAATTGATCACTTAACATAATTTGCCTAATTATAATGTCATTGTGAGCCATACATCTAACCCGTAAAATTTTATAATTGAATGTGAAGCCCACATATGAAATTATTCTAACATTCTCCCACTTGGGCAAACATTTGATTGCTATAACAAATTTTTAACACCTAGGTTAGACTACATAGGTGTCCACAAAAGTATAGTTCCAATGATGACACCTTATGTAACATGATCCGGTCCAACAAGAATATTAACACCGAATATGGAAGTCATTACACCAATTAAGCGATATGAGACCATTCCACAGATACAAATGTCAACATCCTTATCGACATGAATCCCCATCCTCAATCCAATATGGTAGTACGTGGTATGAACTTAGCACCAAATGTGATCAAAAAACTGTGCTAATTCATATCGGTCCTCATAATGCTTCAGATCAAAATGAAGCCACTTGTCTCTAAAAGAAACTCATCTTATGTCTTCATCTGTCATATCTCGAGATCATAATAATATCATAATAAAAAGACATAAGTCAAATGATGCTCAAAACAGTTCATGGATACGAAAACATATGGGTTGCCTACATACCCCGTAAATGGATCAAACCCAAAACATAATTCATAAATAACTCCCACTAACCAAAAACATCAAATATTTTCACAATGCCCATATTAGCAACACGTGTCTTAAAGACTTTTAGACTTAAAAACTTTTGGAGCGAGTCCCTTAATCAAGAGGTCTACAATTACTACCCTTTTATTAATATGCTTTATTTTCGTCTGTCCTTTCTTGACCCTATCTTTAACCACCAAATATTTGATGTCAATATGTTTTGACCCACCAGAACTTTTATTATTCTTTGAAAAGAATGCTACTACACTGTTATCACAGTAGATGGTGATCGGTCTTGAGATGGAATCAACAACTTTCAAGTCAGAGATGAAATTTCTTAACCAAACAATTTGGACTGTAACCCCATAGCATGCCACAAATTTAGCTATGCTACTAGGGTCTGTTTATCACTTTTCAAAGAAATAGCACCACCAGCTAATGTAAAAATATAACTTGAGGTTGATTTCAAATCATCTTGATATCCAGCAAAATCAGATTTTAAGTAGCCTATCACCTCAAGGTGATTTGAACGCTAGAATGTAAACACATAATCTTCAATTTTCTTTAAATATCTCATAACCTTTTTAGTTGCTTTCCAAATATTCTTATCCTAGATTCTACTAAAACCTAGTATAGACACTGACTACATAAGCTATATTCGATCTAGTGCAAACTTGAGGATACATCAAGCTCCCCACAGCACTAGCATATGGAATCATCTTCATAGACTCCCTTTCTAGCTCATTTCTTGGACATTGAATTTTGTTAAACTTATCTCTTTTTATGATAGGCACATCATCAGGTACACAATTCTGCATATTAAACCTTTGTAGGATACGTCATATATAAGCTTTCTGAGAAAGTCCCAATGAGCCACGATTTCTATCACGATGTATTTCAATGCCAAGTACATAGGAAGCTTCTCCAAGATCTTTTATCCCAAAATTTGCAGACAACATTTTCTTTGTCTCATGAAACAGCCTTAAGTTACTGCTAGCAAGCAGAATGTCATCAACATATAGTATAAGAAAAATAAAATTTCTCCCACTGATTTTGATGTAAATGCATTAATCAATAGTATTTTCAACAAAACCAAGAGAGGTCACAACCTCATCAAACTTCAAATACCATTGTCGAGATGTTTGCTTGAGACCATATAAGGATTTGTTTAACATACATACCAAGTTTTCTTTTCCTTTCACAACAAAGCTTTCAAGTTGTTTCATATAAACCATTTCAGAAAGACCTCCATTCAAAAATACCGTCTTAACATCCATTTGGTGAAACTCCAAATCGTAGTGTGTCACAAGTGCCATAATGATTCGAAAGGAATTTCTCAACGAAACAGGTGAGAAGGTTTCAACATAATCAATGTCCTTTCGCTAAGTGAAACCTTTTGCAACCAATCTTGCTTTCTTTCGTTCAACATTTTCTTTTGAATCTAATTTACTTTTGAAAATTCACTTGTTCTCTGCAGCCTTAGCATCTAGAGGAAGTTCAAGAATATCCCAAACTTTATTCTTTTCCATAGAATTCATTTCATCTTTCATAGCAGCTATCCACTTATTTGCCTCAGGACTTGTCAATGCTTGGTTATAAGTTACAGAATCAACAATATGCCCAATATTAAAATCGCTCTCCAATAAATATGTAATATAATTATTGGGCAATGCAGATCTTCTTTCCCTTTGTGATCTCCTAACTTGTGACTCAAAAATTGATTAAATCGTTGTTTGAGGAGTTGGAGGTTCCTCTTGGTCCATCTGTTTTTCATTAATAACTTCAATTGGTTGAAAACCAACTCTTTCCTGTATAACAGGAATTGGAACAATAACTTGATTAGGTTTAACGAGAATTTCGCTCAACATGGAACTCCCACCATCTCCAAAATCATTATCTCCAGAAATTTAGTAGTAATGAACTCCACAATTCTAGTGTTGTGATTTGAACAGTAAAACTTATATCCCTTTGATCTGTCTGGATGCCCAATAAAGTAGCCAAAAGTTGATTTAGGGTCTAACTTCTTTTCAAATGGATTATAAATCCTTACCTCAGCTGGACATCCCCAAACTTTAAAGTGAGCCAAACTTTACTTATGTTTTATCCATAATTCAAAATGTGTCTTTATAATAGCTTTACTTAGAATTTTGTTTAAACATACATGATAGTTTTCAATGCTTACCCCATAGATACTTTGGCAAATTTTTTCTCCTTATCATACTTGCGACCATGTCTTTCAGAGTTGGATTACATCTTTCAGAAGTGTCATTCTGCTTAGGTGTCCCTTACATGGTGTATTGAGACAGTATTCTACACTCTTGTAAAAACTTGTGAAAATTGCCCAGGTTTTGACCAAACTCATCATATTTGTCATAGTATTCACCACCACGATCAAAGCTTACAACTTTGATACCTTTTTCCACATTATTTCTCTACTTCCATTTTAAAAATCTTGAATTTCTCAAATGCATGGGATTTATCATTAATTAGGTAAACATATCCATATCATGAGTAATCATCAATAAAGATTATGAAATATTTGTTCCCACATATGGTGGAAGACAAAAGTCTAGTTGAAACTTTCCTTGTAAAATTAGTTAACTTTCCTCTTATATGATCCAAACAAGTGTTAAACTTAGAGAAGTCTAAAGGTTGAAGTATCTCAATTTTTGCTAATCTTTCCATTCTATCCATCAAAATGTGACCTAATCGCTTATGCCACAACATAGAAGATGATTTACGAATTAAAGCCATTTTTTTTATACATTGGTAATATATGAGACTTCACCAAAAAGAGCTGAAGACAATTTATATAAATCTTCACATAAAAGTCCATTCCTAATCAAACGAGAACCATAAATTAACTCAACATTTCCATTATCAAAATTAAAGGAAAAACCCTAAGTATCAAGTTTTGATATAGAAATTAAATTTCGTCTCATTTGCGGCCAAGAATTGTATTTTCTAAAGTAAGGGCATAACCGAACAACAAAGACAACTTCACTACTCCTATGAATTCAATATTCACTTGAAGTCTACTTCCAACGCTCAAACTCACTTCATTCTCACTTGGCATCCGTTTGCTTGTGAACCCTTGCAAGTAATTTGCAATATGAATACTAGCTTCAGAGTCTAACCACCAAGAATTCAAAAGCATGTCTACTAAGGAAAACTCAAAACAAACTAAAATCAAGGGACTTTTAAGAGCCTATAGCTTAGATGATATATTTATCATCTTCATAACGTACTCCCTAACACCACTTTTACCATCATATTTCATATTCATCAATTTGTCCATCAGATCCTCAGTTTTTGCTTTTTCAGACTCAATAAATTTCTCACCTATGGTATCCATAAAACTTTTGGCATTTTCATTATTTAGGATAGCGCCCATGATGGAATCAGATATAGAGCGCTTAATGATTTTCAAACAAAGTTTGTTAGCCATTTTTCACTTTTCATACTCGACCACATATTCAATAGTGCTCTTTGTGGGTTTCTCAAGGTTTTTCTCCATCGCAAAGTCCAAGCCTAAAAGATCAAGTATTATTTCTACATCTCGTTTCCATCTCACATAATTATTCTTAGTCAAGGTTTCAATAGCAGACAATTGAATCGAAAGAGATGAGGCATTATAAATTGTGAAAACATAAAATATCGTACTTAGCATCATCCAAACATAATGCATGCAATTAGTTGGATGATAAAATATCCATCTAATTAACATGGGCCATTAATTAGATAATCCGTAATTAAAATCAAAACCGTATAGATTTTATTACGGTAAGAGCCTAGATGCATAATCATAAAGTCACCTTTGGGCTGACAATACAATATGCTATAAAGTACTCTTAAAACACATCATATATCTAGTTAACAAAATCACGTTGGTTTTCGAAACACCAACACCTTTGGACAGAAGGAAATTTCTATATCAAACTAAGCTCGTTAACCACCTTATGCCTTTTTCCAAAAATATCACATATAATAACACATTTAGACAAAATATTATATGCAATAAATTTTAATTGTTGATCAAAATATATATTTTGTTGCAGAAAAAAATGAATAAATAACAATAAGTGTGTTACTTTGGCAGTTACCACCCATTTTTATTTCAAAATATTTTTCTTTGTGGGAAAATAAGAATCGTCTCAAAAAATCCATGAAAAATTCAATTTCAAAACGATAATTATGCAACAAATCATAATTGTCAATTGATGAAAGGCAAAAATTCATATGTGATTGAGAGACGAAACTGGCAACAAAATTTCAATATATAAAAAGTGAAATTTAAGCGCCAAATAATAGCAAAATTTAAATGCATAAACATTGTAACAAAAAAAAAATAAAAGTCGTCAATTGAATTATTATCATTATTATTACTATTATTATTATTTTAATATATTTTAATCGGGTCAATTTTAAAATTTTAATTGGGTCAAAATTAAAATTTTAGGGACAAATATTTAAAATTCCAGACTTAAAAAAAATGTAAACTGGCATGTGGACAATATAGATTCACAAACACGTCAAATGGGTCAAATACATATATACCTTTAATTGGCCGTATATACCTATAATTGGCCATTTGCAGAAACTTCAATGTAGATGCCATGTAGATGAGAACCCATACAAATTATAGCATAATTCACAAAATTAAGGGCTTAACAAATAATTAAGAACACGTTGAAGCCACCCTCAATATCCAATTGCAAACAGGGGCTTATAACCTCTCAAATTGCAACCTAACCCTCGACTCCCCTTGGCCGGTTTAGCAGAAAATCATTTTTTTTCAATATCAAACCAGCAACAAGAAAAATTACGGAAGTGGGATTTGGTGGCAACATTTCATAATCATTTCAAAGCCCAAATAAAAACAAAAGGGCACTCCAAATTAAAATCGGTTGCTAATTGAAATTGAATTTTAAAATCATTAGTTCAAGGTTTCAAATCCCATACACAAATCTACATGATTAGTTACTGGTTGGTGGGGATAGTACGTAAAACAAATTAAAAAAATTGGCACAAAATTGATGCATATAATTGATTGACAATGTTGTTGCAAAAGGCAAAACCAAAGGCAGAGAAACAGGGAGCCGGGTATTGATTTTTTGGGTTATTCTAGAGGCAATTCTAGGGATTTTGACGTCTATTTTATATATATATTATTTCAAAACTCTGAAAGCTTAAGAATTACAAAAACTTTAATTGATGGGTAGCGAAAACTTTTGAATTATTCAATCAGAGAAAGAATATTAATGGATTTTGATCTTAGCATGAAGGCTCTGGTACAAATTGTTGAATTTAATTGGAATCATGCTAAGAATTAAGAATCACATAATTATAAATTGATAAATCAAATTTATACCTGCGGAAGCTATCATTGATATGAATAGTGGTTGTAATTGTAATACCAGCCAGATCTTCCCCTCCTTCCTCCTTACAAAGTATTAGCCTTTAATGGGACAAGCTACAAATCATATGGAGAGGAGAGGGGACCTAGCCTTTATATAGGAATTTATTTTGTCGTCCCATTATCGACTTAAACCCTAATTAGGGTTTACACATAATTGCAGCCCACATATTTGAAATTACCACATTATATAAAATAAAATCCGTAAGATGTAAAACGGTCCAAATTGATCACTTAACATAATTGGTCCAATCATAATTCATTGTGAGTCACGCATCTAGCCCGTAAAATTTTGCATTCGAATGTAAAGCCCACATATGAAATTTTTCTAACATATTACACTTTTTTTTATCAAGTTCAATATCACATCTTATTCAATTAGAATGACATTTTAAATCAAGAACAATATTTAAACTTTGTAAAACGGAAAACATTTGATTAATGATTAACATTTAAAATATATATTAATTTTGAAACGATTGGTTCGATCAATTTTTCAAAAGGTTGTAATCAATTTTGCATTTAATTTTTAGTTCCAAAGAAATATAACTGTAAACGAAGGATGACCATTAAAAGGAAGAACTTTTTCACATAATGATATATTTGTCCATGGATTCTAAACGTATAAACATGTTTATAATTCATACATAATTCTTTATCATAATGCAGACCGAAACTAAAATCCAAATTTTTGTAATTTAAGTCGTCACCCAAAAGTTTGCTTAAAAAAATGGTCAATTTTATATTCAACCGCATATTTTATATGATTCAACAATTTTAACTACTAACTCGCACATTCTTTGAAATCCAATTTATTAGAAGTAGATAATTGCATTTTAATGTATTCAACAGCTAACGAAACAATTAATTTTAAAAAAAAATGGGCGGAAGACAATTACACCACTACATCAAACAATTAAATTCAAACTTCTAATCAAAAGTGCAAACTAAACATATCCATATACAAATAACATGTATGAGAATAAATTACGAATAATATCTATTGCAATTAAATTTAAAAGAAATAAAGTTACGTGTTAAATTTTAGCTTTGTCCAGTGAAATGAGGCACAACCACCCAATCGAGTCGCCACGATTTGATACGACCCGAACTAACCTGTGAAGTAGGGAAAATGGGGGTGAGTATGGGAATACTCAATAGGATACGAATAATATTTATCATTCATATATTAAAATATATCGTACCGCCGTATCAAATCTTTTAACTTGGTAATAGCTCATATCATATCGTATTATTTGTATTGGATGGCCATATATATCATATCGTATCATATCATCATTAAAATATTTATCAATATGAAATAAAAAAAAATTAAACGGGACAAAACCACCTGTACGTCGTTATCTTACCTTATAACCTTCAAATGCGTTTCAATCAAATGAAAATTGTTGAGATAAAATGAGTACTTTAATTGCCACTGGACAATTTTTTGTTGTTTTGATACCCCAAAAATATGGAAGAAAATGAGTAATAAAATATGGGAATACAAGTTAAGAAATATTAAAATAAAAGAAATGGTGAGTGATATGAGATAAATATATAAGGGATTTGATGGAATCTTTTCTTATTAGTTGGATAAGTGAGGAAACTGGAATGACTAGTGGATATGTGGAAGTTTTTTAAATGTAGTTAATTTGAGTGGAAGAGAGAGATACTCGTGTGAAGATATTAACAAATATAGACTTATAACTATACATTTATCTATCAATCTATATATATAAACAAAATTTATATTTAATAAAAACCAATTAACAACCTACCAACATGAGTCACTCTTAAATTTTAAATGCACTAGTTAACTTAAGTAAATTACAAATTAAGACAATATCTTTCAATCTCAACAACTTGGGCTTTGCTTATCCAAATTAACTTTTTCTCGAACTTAACATGCATGATTAATTACGATTTATTCAACAAGCACAATATTCATATACTTATAATTGCTTAAAAATTTAGCACATAAAAATAATTAATTTTATTCTATGAAAATTTTACAAAAAAAATTCACATATAAAATTACAGTTGGAATTTCAATAAATATTAGAAATCTCTATTTCAAGAATTCTTATCTTACGAAACTTCTACTTTAGAAATCTCGATTTCATGAAATTTTCATTTTGAAAAAGGTCTATTCCAAGGAACTACCACAGAAACTTCTATTTCAGAAATTTTTTAGAAACTTCCATTTTTACAAATATTATCAATTATTTGTTGATGACATCTGAGAACTGTTTGTTGATGATATCTAAGGTAATTTTTTAGGATGAAAATTTATTTTAAGAGGGTATTCGAGGGTGAAAATTTGTTTTAATAGGGATAAATTGTAATACACCAAATTTCTTTATAGTCGTTAATTATAAAATTAGGACCTTAGTGTAAGAGGATGAAAGTTAGATGATCAAATTGCACATCACCCAAATAGTTGAAGGACTACAAGTGTAATTTTCTATATATTTATACATGACTAATTGATTTAAATTTTGTGATTACTATAATTATGTAAGCCTATATATGTATAATTATACGTAATTATGGTTGATTGATTTCAAATATGGTATTACTATAATTACGTACGTCTATATATGTATAATTATATATAATTACAATTGATTGATTTAAATTATAATGTTACTATAATTATGTGCATCTATATATGTATAATTATAGTTGACTGATTTCAAATATGGTATTACTAAAATTATGTACATCTATATATGTATAATTATATATAATTACAAGAAATTGATTTAAATTATAGTATTGCTATAATTACGTGCGTCTATATATGTATAATTTATAATTGATTAATTTAAAATATATTTGTGTTGTGTGTGTATGTTGTCCCACACTAAACACATAGTTCATAAACGGTTGTTTAAGGTCAAGATCTTCCGTACGTGGTTTATAAAACCCTCTTCAAATTTACGAGGTAAGTGTAATTTTATGTTGTATGTTAAACCATTTTTCATACTGTAAAATATGAAGTTTAATTTATGAATATGATATGGGTCCTAAATGTTTAAGTTTAATGGACTAAAATTAAGTAGCGGTATGCACGAGAATTATAGCAACGAAGTATGATTCTTAATTCCCCTATCTCCCTATGCATGTTATGACTGTGTACCGGGATTATGGCAATCCATGTTCGATTTCTAATCCCCATATCTCCTTATGTACATTAAGAACTACTAAATTTAAACTATGAATTACGATTTATGTGGCTTACTTAATGGGATTTTATCTCATTATTTATGCTTTTCCTTTTTTGGGTAATTGATATTCAATGCATTGAAGTTTGGAACTAGCCACTGGTACTATAATTAAGAAGAAATGATTATAATTTTTAAATAATAATTTAATGTTTATGATAAAGTATTTGTTCTTAATTATTATTAAACAATTATCATTTATAAAGGTTTTATTTTACAATGCGTCCTAATGATCTAAGGAAAAAATTTAGGTCGTTACAACGTAATTTTATAACTATGTGTACAACTTTTCGTATGTTATATCCTAAAATCCAATATAATTTCATTATTATAAAACAATTAAAACAGAAATTTGATATTATATTAAAAATTTGGGTTAATAGTACAAAATGTCCCTACGTCTGACAATTATTGCGAAAAACATCCCTACGTTTCATTTTTTTACATTTTCGCCCTTATTTCAACTTTTCATTGTAGAAAACGTCATTTTCACCATTTTTTAATGTAAATGAGCAAAATACTCCTTTTTAAATAAAACAAAAAAAAAAGAAGAGAAAAATAAAGAATAAAATTGCAATCTTGCTCCTGAATGTTTTAAAAAGTGCAAGTGAGTCCAATAATTATTAAAAGGCCTAATAGCACAAACTTCCTTACATTTGGCCTGTAGTGTGCACCTTACATTTCAAATTGGTGAAAAGGACTTTTTCCACAATGAAATATGGAAATGGGGATGAAAATACAAAAAATGAAACGTAGGGATTTTTTCTGCATGAAGTGTCAAATGTAGCGACGTTTTGTACCATTGGGCCTTATTAAAATTGAGACCATCGTCCAGACCGTCGAACCTCTTTACCATTTTCAAAATACCATAACCCAAACTCCGACGGCACTACCTGTTCCGGAAAGACTCATGCCATTCCAACACACCAATCGAATATACTCACCAGGGCATCTCTCTTCATGGTCTTAAAAATATCAATAGATGGTTCAATGGTATGGAGGTTTGACCATTTGGACGATAGTTGGTTGGAGTTTTTTCACTTCTAAAGTGGCAGTCCCATTTGGAGAAAATGAGAGAGAGGGAGAGAGAGATAGAAAGAGTTTTTTTTTTTTGGTTATTTTTAATAATTTAATAAGGCATAATAGCACAAAACATCCTTACGTTTGACACTTTTTGCGAAAAACGTCCCTACGTTTTATTTTTTTTTTTTTGCATTTTCATTCCTATTTCCACGTTTCATTGCGAAGTACGTCTGATGCGAACCCCGTAGCAACGTTGACTACGAAACCCACAACGAGATTGACGAACCCAAGAAAGTCAAATTAATTTAAGAGTTTAGGATTAACCCAAAAGAAAATCGAACAAAAAAACCCAACAAGAACGACGCTCGAAAGACCCCTTGATCATGCAATCCAAGAATTAAATCTGGTTGTTTGAACGCCATAAGTTAACACTTGATAAGTTCGAAGTTGTTCAATGACGAACGATGAAAAGAAGACAATACGCCTCACTTTTAATTCGATATCAATAATGTCAAAAGTTTTTAAAAATTGAATGAAAACTCCGATTTATACTACACCTAAAAACTAGGTAAAAATCGTGCAAAAGTCAATTATAATCCCCAAAATATGGAAAAGAATAAAAAAATAACAAAATATGGAAAATTGTCAAAATTAGAAAATTCGCCAAAATTTTGGCCTATACGACCGCATAGTGTATTTCCATGCGGTAGCATGGTTCGGTCCGATTGGCTCTTTTGAGTTTCGATAAGCACCTATGTTGTTGCATAGTGTTTTAGCTTGTGCGGTCGCATAGTCTTGTTTTCAGCCTCCGGTTTCGTCGCTTGATAACAAATTGATCTAAGTTGATTCAGCCTTCGACCCGCATGAAAGTTGCTCCATTTTGAGTCCCGAACATGGTTCCATCAATGGTTTCTTGAACGAGAAATCTCATCACTTGTTTCACTTGCTTTACCCTTGATCGAGTCATTGGTCCACCATCGACTATCAACGGATCTCGTCTCGCACTCGCCTTCGTCGTGCTCGACTCCTGGATCATATCATCCCCTCCCTCTTCAAAAGGATTCGTCCTCGAATCTGAACTACATTAAACAGAGAGAGATCAGATACATTAAAAGTAGCCAAAACATTATACTCATTTGGGAGGTCCAACTTGTAAGTATTGTCGTTTATCTTTTCAATCACTTGAAATGGACCATCGCCCCTCGGTTGCAACTTGGACTTCCCTTTGCTTAGAAAACCACTCTTTCCTAAGGTGCACTCAAATCCAATCTCCTGGCTCGAATGTCACGTGCTTCCTACCTTTGTTTGCCTGCGACGCAACCAACTTACTTTTGTTTTCAATTTGCGCTTTTACCTTTTCATGGATTGACTTAACCAATTTCGCCTTCTTTTTGCCATCTAAACTACCACGTTCATTCACAAGTAAAAGAATTAAATCCAAAGAAGTTAGTGGATTAAAACCATATACAATTTCAAATGGAGAATATGACGTAGTAGAGTGAACAGCTCGATTGTATGCGAATTCAACAAATGGTAGACACTCCTTCCAACTCTTCAAATTTTTATTGATTACTGTGCGTAACAATTATGTCATAGTCCTATTCACTACCTCGGTTTGTCCATCCATTTGTGGGTGACAAGTTGTGGAAAATAGTAACTTAGTGTCTAACTTATCCCACAAAACTCTCCAAAAGTGACAAAAAAATTTGATATCCCGATCCGACATTATGCTTCTAGGAACCCCATGTAAACGAGCAATCTCTTTAAAGAATAAGTCAGCAATGTTCGTGGCATCGTCAGTTTTGTGACATGGTATAAAATGTGCCATTTTGCTGAACCTATCTACAACCACAAAAATAAAATCTCGACCTCTCTTAGTCCTAGGTAAACCCAAAACAAAGTCCATCGAGATATCAACCCAAGGCTCACTAGGTGTAGGTAAAGGTGTGTACAAACCTTGAGGTAAAACCTTAGATTTAGCCTTTTTACAACCTATGCATCGACTACAAATTCGCTCAACATCAGTTTTCATCTTAGACCAATAAAAATGCTCCTTCAATACATCTAAAGTCTTTTGAACCCACCACTATGTGCCTCCCTTACTAACAATTCCCGAATAGAACAATTAGGAACACATAACCTATTTTCAAAGTTAGGTAATGTCAAAACAGGTGCTTCACACAATCTACCTTTAATAGTATTAAATGCAAGTTCATGTTCATCACCCCAATTAAAACCTACACTCTTTTTAACTATTTTCGTGAGTGGTGCGGTGATAGTGCTAAAATCTTTCACAAAACACCGATAAAAAATAGCCAAACCATGAAAACTTCTAACTTCCATTATGCTTTTAGGTGTCGGCCAATCTCTAATAGCTTTTATCTTTTCATCGTCTACTTCTACCCCATTAGCACTAACCACAAAACCAAGAAAAATAACTCTATCCATACAAAACGTGCATTTCTTAAGATTAGCATAGAGTTGTTCCTTCCTTAAAACAATTAACACACACTTTAAATGTTCCAAATGCTCTCCTAGGTCTTTGCTATAAATTAATATGTCGTCAAAATAAATCACATCAAATTTTCCTATAAAAGTACGTAAAACATGATTCATTAAACGCATAAAAGTGCTAGGTGCATTTGTGAGTCCAAACGGCATAACCAACCATTCATATAAACTATATTTAGTTTTAAAAGCTGTTTTCCATTCATCACCCTCCCGCACACGAATTTGATGGTACCCGCTTTTTAAATCAATTTTAGAAAATATGCAAGCACCATATAATTCATCAAGCATGTCATCTAACCTAAGTATAGCGTGACAATACTTTACCATTATGTTGTTGATAGCCCTTCAATCCACGCACATTCGCCATGTTCCATCCTTTTTTAGTACAAGCAAAATTGGTACCGCACAAGGACTCATGCTTTCCCTCACATATCCTTTGCTCATTAACTTCTCCACTTGCTTTTGAAGCTCCTTAATCTCCTCGGGATTACTTAAATAAGCCGGTCGATTTGGAATGACAGCTCCAGGTATGAAGTCAATTTGATGTTCAATGCCTCGAATAAGCGGCAATCCACTTGGTGTATCCTCCGAAAATACATCGTCGAATTCCTACGACAAACACTTAGTCAAACTAGGGAGGGGTGGGTTAGTTTCCTCAAAATTGAGGAGTGATTCCTTATAAACGAGCAAGATCATCTCTTTTCTCTCAACTACCGCCCTCCTCAAATCACTCTCTTTTGCAAAGAAATTCGCTCGTGTTTTCTCTCTTCTCTCGGGGCACTCTCTTTCTTTTCTCTCTTGTAATTGCTCTCTCTTTTTCTCTCTAATGGCCATCTCAACATTTTCTCTCTTTTTCTCCAACTCACTATTTGCTCTCTTTTTTTCTAACTCTTTTGCTCTCCTCTCTTCCTCACTTCTCAATTTTAATTGGTCCTCATAGACTTGCGTCGGTGTTAATGGCACAAGAGTAATGGTTCTTCCATCCTTAATGAAACTATATCGATTTTTGTACCCATCATGCATAGCCTTCCTATCGTATTGCCATGGTCGCCCCAATAAAATATGTCCCGCTTGCATTGGCACCACGTCACACACTAACTCGTCCTTATAACTCGCAATTGACAAATTAAGTAACACCCTTCGATTCACCGTCACCTCGCCACTCTCATTCAACCATTGCAATTTATAAGGTCTCGAGTGTCTCAACAATGTTAAACCCAATTTTTCTACAAGAGATACGCTAGCTACATTAGTACAACTACCACCATCAATTATAACACTACATACCGTATTGTTGACGTGGCATTGAGTGTGGAAAATGTTCTCCCGTTGCAACTCCAAGTCATCCGCTTTGACGTGAGTAGTGAGATCTCCCCTTGTGACTAGTAGATCCCCAACCGGCCCTTCAACTTTTTCTTCTTCACTAACATCCTCCAACGCCAGCATGTCATCAAACTCGCCATCACTATCGCTCACAATCTTTCCATTATCCTGCAACACCATCGCCCGTTTGATGTCCCGATTGCGCAATGGTTGTGCCTCTGATTTTAATATTAGTTTGCTAGCATTTTCATCCTTGCCTTTTTGCCAATCATTTTTACCTCTAAGTGCAGCCCCATTTTTGTTGTTGTTATCCCACTTCGATTTCCATGTTGGATTAGGAGTTGAAGTACCTAACGGTTGCCTAGACGTCCCTTTCCTCTTCAATTGCCTCTCGACCTTCATTGGCACATATAACATGTCCTCGATTTCCACATAGTGTTGCAACTCTACAATGTTTGCAATATCCCGATTTAACCCATTCAAGAACCGTGTCATGGTAGCTTCCCGATCTTCATCCACATTAGCCCAAATCATAAGAATTTCCATCTTCTTGTGATAATCCTCTACGCTTTTCGATCCTTGGTACAAACCTTGCAATTTTTGATGGATTTTCTTATAATAGTAACTCGGAATAAACCTCCTCCTCATCAACACCTTCAATTCATCACAAGTGCTAATTGGTCTTTCCCGACCCATACGCCGTGATGTAAGTACTTGATCCCACCAAGATATTGCGTAATCCACAAATTCAAGCAACGCCAATTTTACCTTTTTCTCCTCCGAATAATTATAGCACTCAAAAATCATCTCAACCTTCCTTTCCCACTCTAAATATGCTTCCGAATCACTTCTCTCCTTAAATTGCGGAATAGTAATTTTAATACTCCCCAAATTTCCATATACTTCATCTCCCAAGTTATTTCTACCCCATCTTTCCATCCTATCGCCCCTATGCCTCGCTCGACCCATATCAATGTCATTTTCATCAAAATCATCCTCATCACTACATACTGATCCCGCTTTCCTCTCCTAGATTCACGCCTACCCGGTCCCCTAGTATTAGACATCTCCACTTGTCCCCGGCTAAGATTAGCAATTGTAGTACCTATTTGCACCATCCATTCTCCTTGCCTATCCATCTTCTCTCTAACATCACCAAGTATCCTTTCAAACCCCCTTGTTATGTCCTCCGATACATTGTTCTCATTACCGTTTCAGCTTGAATTTGAACCTTCTCTTTCCGACATCATATCACACAATTTTTTTATGCCTCACAAAGATTTCATTCGGAAAACACTCACTATGGATTTTTCCCTCTATTAAGCTCACCACTCAACATTTTACCACTTAAAGTCTCCCTCCAAGCACTTCAAAGAACCAAGTGAACTAAATCAATTGTTTTACCAGGAATTCAAACAAACCAAATATTAATCGAAGACTACGAGACTCAAAGGACTTGAATAATTGGAATAGATAAATGTTTTGAAAAGAATATGTGAGTAGACTCAATAGAAGATTGAAAGAATCGAACTCAATTGAATATCCCAAAGTCAAACACAATGTAGGAATTGTTGTTGATAGAAAAACAAAATCAAACAATAATAATATCAATTTTTTTTGGTTAGTGAATAGTACTTCGAGATGAACAGTACCTCAACTGTACAACAACTTTTTTTTGTACTTTTACTCCTTGATGAAAGAAGATGAGTAAACTACCAACAACTTAACGAAACGACGAAAAGAAAACAAGAACGAAAAAGAACTAAGAAAGAACAATTAACGACTCAAACAAATAAAGAAAAGATATAACCTTCAATTAATTTGGAGACAAAGCTCTGATACCAACTAATGCGAACCCCGTAGCAACGTTGATTACGAAACCCACAACAAGATTGACGAACCCAAGAAAGCCAAATTAATCCAAGAGTTTAGGATTAACCCAAAAGAAAGTCGAACCAAAAAACCCCACAAGAATGACGCTTGAAAGACCCCTTGATCACGCAATCCAAAAATTAAATCTGGTTGTTTGAACGTCACAAGTTAACACTTGATAAGTTCAAAATTGTTTAATGAAGAACGATGAAGAGAAGAGAATACGCCTCACTTTTAATTCGCTATCAATGATGTCAACAGTTTTTAACAATTGAATGAAAACTCCTATTTATACTAAACCTAAAAACTAGGTAAAAATCGTGCAAAAGTCGATCATAATCCCCAAAATATGAAAAAGAATAAAAAAACTAACAAAATATGAAAAATTGCCAAAATCAGAAAATTCGCCAAAATTTTGGCCTATGCGATCGCATAGTGTATTTCCATGCGGTCGCATGGTTCAATCCGGTTGACTCCTTTGAGTTTCAGTAAGCACCTATGCAGTCGCATGGTGTTTTAGCCTATACGGTCGCACATGCTTGTTTTCAGCCTCCAGTTTCGTCGTTTGATAACAAATTGATCCAAGTTGATTCGGCCTTCGACCTGAACATGAAAGTTGCTCCATTTTGAGTCCCGAACATGGTTCCATCAATGGTTTCTTGAACGAGCAATCTCATCACTTGTTTCACTTGCTTTGCCCTTAATCACGTCATTGGTCCGTCATCGACTATCAATAGATCTCATCTTGCACTTACCTTCGTCGGGCTCGACTCTTGCATCATATCAACGTCTTTTTCAGTAATTTGAAATATAGGGACATTTTGCACACTACAAGCCAAATGTAGGGATGTTTTGTACTATTAGGCCTTTCAATAATTATTTGGACTCACCTGCACTTTTTAAAACATTTAAGAGTAAGATTATAATTTATTCTTTATTTTTCTTTTATTTTTTTTTTTAAATAGGAAGGTATTTTGGACATTTTACATTTAAAAAATAGTAAAAGTGACGTTTTCCGCAATGAAAGAATAGGGGCAAAAATGCAAAAATGAAACATAGGGATGTTTTCCGTAACAAGTGTCAAACGTAGGGACATTTTGTGATATTAACCCTTACAAATTTTAATACTATGAGCTTGTTTGAGCCCCAACTTTAGATTAGAATGCATGTTAGAATAGTAAATTGATGAAAAACGTGTAGTTAAAAAACAAAGACAAATTTTGAATTTCGTATAATATTATCTTATTAAAAAATGTGTAGTTGAAAGAGAAGAGATAGAAAATGTATTTTAAAAATAATGGAGATCAAATAAGGGCTATATATTATTTATTTTAAATAATAAAATTATAGCTGCCAATTATTAATACGATTTTACATTGATTTTAAGTTTAAATTAGGGTGGCAATAGGTTGGTGGGGGGCGAGTCGGCCATTATCGTCCTCGCCCTATTAGGTATTTTGGTTATATTGCCTCATCCCCAAACCCGGTAAAAATAAGGAAGACGGGACAAGTCCCCCGCCCTATTTCATTACCACTCTATTTATTTATTTTTATGGCTTTACTTGGTAAAAATTATTCCTTTTTTTATTCAATTTGTTAAGAACTACCCATGTTCCTACCAGAAAGGATGATATTCTTTTCTTTTTTATTTAATAAAAAAAACTTAATTTTGAAATGACCTTTAAACGGGGTGAGTATTAATGGTGCCGGAATCTTGTTTCCCATCCTCACTTCGGAGAAATGATCCCTTCTCCACAACCACCTCATTTACTAGATTAGACGGGTAATCTCCTGGTTCATGATGGAACCTCACGAGTATATGGTGTATTGGATTTTTTTGTCATTCCAAATTTTAATACTATTTCTATTTTTTATAATAAACCTTTAAGACGTGTTTGACTGCAGGGTTGACCTGGGGAATCCTATAGGGTCAATTGACCCCCTAGTTAAAAAGAAATGTTTTTTATATATATAATAAGAAGGTCAAAGTTTATATAGTGCAACCGGCAATTGCCTTTGTTTTTCTCTCCCAATCTATCGACTGCGGACTGTCATTACCATTTATGGTTTACCCACCGTTTAAAAGTTTGATTGTGACCTTCTAACTCAAAGTGACTGGGTTCTTCCTGTTTGACTGTCTTTATTTTTCATGAAAAATGTCCTCTTTTTTTTTTCTTTTTTTTTTAAAATTAAAGTTCCTAATTTTGGGGGTATTTGATTGACTTTTTTCCCATTGAAAATATTTTCTTTATGAAGGAGCAGGTTTTTATTTTCTAGGTAACTCACACTTCCCATATCTCAACTTTACGAGAAAGTACAATATTTTCTAAGTTGAAAATTAAATCAATAAAATACAACTAATTGACAATTTTCAATTGTTTAAAACTTATTTTCTGTTCATGGAAATTCCATGTTTGCAATTAAACAATTGTCAATTAATATAAAACACATTTATATATATATAGGATTTGGTTTTGGGTATTTATATTATCACTATGAAATTTGTTAGTTAACCTAATTTTTTCTTCTTATACAATAGCTATCTTATTAAATTTGTTATAGGAATTTTATTTTGCTTCTGATTGTACATAATTGAGCAAAAATTGGAATATGTCGAGCAATTGATTATTTAATTTTTGTAAAATTCGTAAATTCAATGAGACTTACGAAAAAGGCAGAATATTTGTGGTAATAATGTCAAAATCCCATTGAGACTAAATAACAATATTCTTCAGAAAAACCAAGAAATTATAGATGAGAAAAATGAGGAGTAATATCAAGATGATGAATACACCATAGTACTCAACTTTTTCATTTTAAGTTTTTATCGTATTAGGAGTATAATTGTAAATTTATTATGGTGTATTTATTAAAAATATATTTTAAATGTGATGCGATTATAATGTGGTGTAGTAAGTAAATTTTGTAGTGGTAAAATATCTACCCTTTGGTTTTAAACTTGCAAGCGCCTTCATCATCTTTGTGAAAAATAATGCTTATTGTAACAACCAAATTTTTTTAGGTCAAAAATCAATAGTTGAATTGTCAAAGTCAAAGTCAAATAGAAATTAAAATGTAAGAAATTATTTTATTGGGGTTATTTTATGATAAAAAAAATATTTGAGGGTTTAAGATGGATAAAAAATTTAGAGTTTGGATTTATTTTTCTAATTTTGGAAGTCAAAGATTTAATGTGGTTTTTTATGAAGTTGGAGGGATTTCATTGCAATTCTTGGCATAGTGGTATCAACTGGCACATGTTTAACCATTGTTATCATTTTTCTTCGATATATACATATAGAGGAAAGATAGAGCAGAAACGGGTAGAAAGAATGAGAGAAAATCTGGGAAAGAAAGAAGAAAAAGAGAAAGAAAAGATAGAAGAAAGTAGATCTTTAAGTTTGGGTTCTTTGTTCTTCAATTTCTTGTTGAAGGTAAGAAAAATATTTACTAATTAATGGATTATATTTGATTTTAAGGTTGTTAAGATGTATTTGAGGTATTTAAAAATATTGTTGCAAAAGGAAATTTTTATTGGAAGACTAATGTTGAAATCAAATAATATGAAATGGTTCGTAAATTAAAGTCTAAATCTTTATATTTATGGTATATATGATATAAAACACTTGATTTATGAGGTATTACAATGAGATATGGAGTTGAGGTTGGATTTTGGTAATTTTTATTTAATTTTCGGGTAAAATTCATGCATAGTGCTATTTTGGAAATTCTGCGCAGAAAGTGCCATTTCTGTCAATGGTTTTGGTGGCAATTTTCAATGTACGAAAATTGGTGCCATTTTTCTGTATTCTGGAAATACAGTGCTATTTTTGATAATATTCTGATTTTCTTGGATTTTTTAGTATGAAAACCAAATTAAGTATTAAATATTGGGGATTAAATGTTGAAATAACTTATATAAAAGGTGGATATTTTATTAATGACCCTAATTGAGATTATGCCTTTCATTGAAAATAAAATACTCCAAATGCTTATTAGTAAATTATCATTTCTAATGGTAGGAAAAATGCTTAAAGCACTTTAGTGATGAGATATGATTTCTTGGGATGAGTGCGAGATGTCATACTTGGTTTGAATGTGAGGAGGTGACGAGAAGATTGAAATCACAATCAATCTCTAACTTGGTGAGTAGATATCTACTTTTCAGATATAAGCATTTATTTAAATTATATTAGTTCTCAAGCGTATATGAAATAAATGTTCATTAGATTTCTTATAGTAAATCATACAAGTTGCACAATTTATTTACTTCAGATGATTGACTTAGAAAGTGTGATTTTCATAATTAAGTTAAGTTTTTTTTTTTTAATATAAATAAGCAATGCTTCTAAAAGTTAAATTCAGTTTAGTTACACTATTTCATTGCCATGTTATATGAGTATTAAATATCTCAGTATATTTAAAGTTATTTTTAAAACCACCAGAAAGTACCCAAGTGATTTTATCCTAGTCAGCACTGGTGTAAAGGTGTTTCCACTGTGTATGACCAGTTGTGGTTATTTTAACTGCTCTGCACTGGTGTGAATGTGTTTCCATAATGTATGACCAATTATGGTATTTTGCCCGCTCTGTACTACTGTGAATGTGTTTCCATAGTGTACGACCATATTATCAGAGGTCTTTGGAACCCACTCTCGTACACACAGGCTTTGGGCCTTATATTAGGGTGATTAGCTTTTGAGGCAGCTCTGCGTACGTATGACTAGATTATCAGATTTGAATGGTCTTACCTTGCACATCTAGATTACTCTGTACATGAGTAAAGCTATTCATTGTGTACCTTTTTGATGTGATTTTTTAGTATTTCTACAGCTTATCAGTTATCAAATTATAGAATTCAGTTAATTCAGTTTTCAGGATAAAGCTTTCGACTTATAGTATTGAGCAACATCAATATTTCACATATTTTTATGGATTTCAGATTATTTATATTCATTATATTTTACAATTATTGAACTAGAATAAAGAATAAAGAATTTTATGATCCAATTATGTTTCAGTTTTAAAAGTGTTACTAGATTTTAGAATTTCTCAAAGTTTTAATAGAGTAAGAATTTTCAGAAAATATGCATAAATAAGTATACTTATTTGCAAATTATCCACTTACTGAACTTTAAGCTCATACCTTTTTTCACCATTTTCTTTAACATATAGCAGGTGAGTTGAACAGCTTTGGAGCCTGTCAATCCACCGAGATGAGCTACATATGTGGTCATTAGTTATATGACCCATTTTGTTAGTTTATTTAGTACATATTTCTTTTAAGGTAAAAATAGTTTCTATTAGAAAAATTTATCATGGGTTCACTACTTATTTGATATCTTTGGTACATTAGAGGACTTTTGGCTTAAGAGCAGAGTAAATATCGATTTTCCAGCATATTATTTTGAATACTTTGTATTTTGATGAACTGTGTACCCTGATTTATATTATGGGTATTGATTTGAGGAATTGATTATTGTTCAGGGAGTTTTAGTTCATATTTCATGGGAAACTTTGTCAAAAATTTTGTTGAATATATTTTTCAGTCAAACAAGTGGAAGTTGATTTGATGGTGGGTCCGACGTTTAGTTGATATCTACTGCGGCAAACGACACGTGTCGAATCCATTAAGGTGATTCAGGACGGGTCGTGTCATTTAGGGTTTGACTCTTCATCTCAATCTCCATCTCTCTCTTCCACTACATTTGCTGACGATAGCCTTTCCGGCTTCACTCGCCTTCGATGGCCTTTAATATTGGACTTGCCGGCATGTTGGTTTTTCTTTTTTTCATAGCACACCTCTCTATTTGACCATACACTTTTGGTTTTTCCCCCTTTTTTTTTTCATAGCACACCTCTCTATTCGACATGTCCAAAAGCGTATGGGATTTGGGAAAAAAAAAATTAAAAAGGGACATATGCTATGTGACATTTCTGAAACATGTCGAACATCGAAAATTCACGTAAAATTTATAATCAATCAATAACTATTAATTTAAGACTAATGATATTTAAAAATACTAATTTATTTTCTTTATATTGGGCCTGGGCCTAATTTCCTCTAATTAAATAATAATGTTACAAAATTCAATTAATTATATACCCCTGTCCCAACCCCTAATATTCATTTCCTTCCTTATTTTCAACTAATTCTCTCTCTACTCTCCTTCTCTCCACCTCGCCATCACCACCAGGCGCCGGAGTAATGCTATGTGAGATCGATCACCGTCGCTGGTAGCGATCTAAGCGCAGTGCGTCGCCACTGCAACGACTTTGTTCCTACAGATTTTTGCTATTCCCCGTCGCTACAATATATTGTATGGTGGTGAGGTGTAATGGTGTTGGTGGCGAGGGCTGAATCAATCACGTGGTAGAGATGGGAAACTATTGGTGATGTGGGGGTGGAGGTGGTAGTGGCGAGGACTGAATCAATGATTTTTGGTTTAGGTGATGGTAGTGGTGATGGCGGCGGATGTGCTGGAGATGGTGGTGGCGATGATCGTGATTTGGTTGTAGATTGCTTGCGGTGGTGGTCGTGGTGGCCACGACTGCAACGGTGATAGTAAGGTCGGGAATTTTTTCATTTGGTCATGGTGGTGTGATGTGATAGAGATGGGAGACTATTGGTGGTGTGGTGGTAGAGGTGATAGTGGTGGGGGTTGAAATCACCGATTTTTTGTTAAGGTGGTGGCAGCAGCAGTGTGATGGGTCTCGATATGTGGTCATGGTGGTTGTGACGATGTCTATAATAATTTTTTTCGTAGTAGTGGATCTGGCGCGATAATGTGGTGGTGTTTCCTACAATGGGTTAATTTTTTTGAGATGGTGGTATTGCTATTGGGATATAGTGTTGGTGGTTCTAACGACGATGGTGCTAGTGGTGGTGTTGCTGGAGGCAGTGGTGAAATGGTGGTCGTAAGTGTTGGTGGCGGTCTCAAATTATTTTGTTGACTGTGACCATCAAATTAGCTAATCTATGACCAATAAATAATATGTGACAAATGAAGATAATAAATTGTGATCACGAAATAATCTGTGACCTGAAAAATTGTTAATTTGCGATCTATAATTTGATGATTATATACTAAGTTGTGACGTATAAAATTTGTGATTTATAAATAAATTGTGAGCCATAATATATTAATAATGTCATTTATCCCATGGCAAGCACCCATACTATATTAATAATGTCATTTAAAAGTTTGAACCGTGGAAATGAGACATATTTGTTTATTTAGTATTCAACAATATATTTAACATTTATTGTGTAAAAAAAAAAAAAAAAAAAAAACCAAAAAAAAAAAAAAAAAAAAAACCGACAGAAAATTAAGCCACAGAATCTCTCATGCAAAAGAACTACACTAAGGTGAATGGAGAAAATAGCGGAATAAAGTCAAAATTAACCCTCTGAAATTAACCAGCAAAAAGAAACTACACTAGCTTAAATAGAGAAAATTACAAAATAAAGTTTACATGTGAATATAAGAAGGAAAAGTTGCATTAAATAACTTTTTTTATATAAGCACAAGTGGCTTCATTTGCAGAATGAATATTGCAAATTTGTAAATAAGTTGATATGGCATGAAAATTGTCGAAGATAATATTTAAATAAACAAATAGATGTATTATATGTCTAAAAGTTTAAATAAGATGTTAAAATCAAAGTTCAAGTCTCGTTATCATCTATTTTTGAAAAATTATTGCATGTCAAGCCTTAATACATCCACGAATCCCGCCGGCATGTAAATGTGTGTATTATAGGGGGAAAAAACGTTGTTTGATCTCTAATCCTTGAACTTTTAGAGAAGGTGACAAAATGTATCCTAAGATAAATTAGGTTTTGATGAAATTGAAGTTCTATTTCTTTGGTCACTGAGGAAAACCTATAAAACAGTCATGTTTTTGTTTTGTAAATTTTATTTTATACATTGAAATATTTCAAAAATTACTCGATTGCTTATAAATCTAACATTTTCATTTCTAGATTTTCATAATGGCTATAGGATAATCGTCATGTCTTTGTTGGCTATCATAGACATAAATAGAAATGTCATCATTTCGTTCAGTTTTCACAACCACTATTTGATAGCCATCGTATTATTATTTCCACGACGGCTGCTCTCTAGCTGTGACTGGAAATGTCAAAGATCAGCCTCACATACTTCTTAAAAGAAGTATGATGATCATTGTACAATGAATGATAAGTTTTAGTCATGTTCAGTTGTGTGAAAAGTCTAATATGGTGTGGTGAATTAATTTGGATAAATGTAAGTATATTATTACATTCTTTCATAAAATGATAACCGCATGTGGAATTTTGTAATTTGATACAAATAAAACTGCCTAATTTCATTAGGACAAATCATGAAGGTAGACAAAATAAAACATATACCATGGTGCACCCATTCTTCACCATAAAAATGGTATCAATAGGCAATAAATCAACATTTTCACAAGCCTGTCGTTTACAACATTTGTGAGATAATAGTAATTTGAAAAGCAACACATATGACATGATAAGAACAAACATTCCCTAAATCATAAAGAACAAACATTCCCGAAATCATAAAGAAAAATCTCCTCTAACTGTATTCACTCAAAGAAATTGTTCTCCTGCCATAGTGGGCATAATAAGACTGTATATTTGTTGATGTGATAGGAGAACCTTACTTATTTGTAGAGAATCGTAAGTAAGGTTCTCTTCAACGTGGACAAAATAAGACTTTCTACTATGAACAGAAGAACATGAATAATCCACCCTAATATGCAATTTAATGACAGCAATCAAGAAATATAGTACACAATATGTAGATATTGTATCAAATTATTTCTTTTATAAAATACATAGATAAACACTTATAAAATTCTAGCTGATTGAAGTTGCGGTAAATAGTTATCATGTATGTACAATTTGATTTGACAATGCAAGTGGAGTGTAAATGAGAAATAATATGGGGCTATAGTGATTTAGATAATATTCATAAAACAACCATACAAATCATAGGAAACATGGCGCTTAACTACACACATCATTCTCTTCAAGTGGGAGAAGATTTATCCTCGAATCTTGTTCGGATCTTCAATTAGCATGTCTTAGTAACAATACTTACTCAAATGTGTGGAGAATACATTAAAAAATTCTTTCAAGTGTTGGGAATTTACTTAAACAAGCACAACGGAATTAAACAATTTTAATTCACATTCAGGATTCAGCTTTGTATTTAGAGAAGAACTGTGATAAAAAATATAATTTTTCTTGATTTTGCAAATTCCTTTGAGTTATTCTTTTCAGCAGCTTGAATCTGCCTCCCACAGTTGTCCAATTGTCCAGCCTCCAATGAAATCCACACAGAGAATAGACTGCAACTACTAGAGTTTTTCCTCTTATGCCAGCAAGAATAATGAAAACCTTATGGACCTCAAACCCTAGTCATGTATTCATATAAACCCAAACAGGCTCGGCCCGATCCGGTCCGATCCAATGTTTAATTAATCCATTTAATTAAACTCGGTCCGTGAATTAATTAATCCAATTAATTAATTCGGGAATATAAATAACAAATCCAATTAATTAATTTATCCAACGATTGTTAAATTAATCAATTGGCAATTTGCAATCTTCCAATTCTCTTTTGTGTGCGACCCATTAGGTTCCCGACCACGATACCTAACGACGTGAAATATTATTTTGATCTAATCAAAACTGATAAATTAAACGCCTTTTTAATTTATCACAAATTCACACTCGCCGTCCCAAATTGACATCTAGCAATGTATCAGGGCAATACATATGACGGAAAATGTCACGTGGTATGACAAAACTAAAACTGTTCGTTTACCATGAAATTATAATCCGTTTGTCAATATGATCCGATCAACTACGAGATATGGAAGTGTGTCAATCTCGATTATCGATCATATCTTTCATTCTACTATTAAATCAATATGAGTCTTATATGTATACATTGGCCAATGATTTCGTTATTGACTTAATTGAGCGAAATGCAGATCACAATCTCTTACTACTTAAGAGTGACGAATCCTCTATTAGTCATTCACAACCTCTATATGGTTCTTGACATACCCGAACGATGTCGTATTAGCGGCCCTTGGCAAAGCAACATCCAACACCGTCAAAGCATGACTGCCTTCATACAAGGCACTATGATGACCTCAAGTTATAAGACCAATTCCACTACCGAACGTTAGAGATTAACCACTGACACTCAGATAGTTATCCATGTGGAATCTCTTAGCGGGTCTCCAATGTTTTGTTTTATAACAAAACATCCACGTGTTCATTTAAGTGTCACCATACTTTAACTCGTGAGATCAGCTACTTACTTTACAAGTAAGAAATGCCACACGTGATGATCTAACTGTATTAACGATATCTATATTTCGTCATTACTTACGACCACGATTTATTCAAGATCCAATCATACGTAATTTGTATCTCACAATCACAACTCCTTGTAATTAATAAATCACTTAAATTTGGATCTTCGGATTCTATTATTTAATATTATTTATCACAAAATTAATTTAAATAAATAATATATATTGCCAAATTAAATGCATTAAACATATAAAAAGTGTTTACAATCTAAATTGATTGGATTTAGGGTATAACACTTACAAACTCCCACTTGTACTAGATCAAATCACTCATGTATCTAATATCATAAGCGTCCACATGACGATCATGTTTCTGTTGTGACAACGGCTTTGTCAGTGGATCTGCAATATTGTCATCTGTGGGAGCTCGCTCTATCGTTACGTCATTTATTTGTATAATCTCCTTGATGAGATGATATCCCTTAGCACATGCTTGGATCGTTGATGAGATCTCGGTTCCTTCGCTTGTTCGATGGCTCCATTGTTATCACAATACAAAGGTATGGGATCAACAATGTTAGGAACGACTCCAAGTTCATTAATGAACTTCTTGATCCAGATAGCTTCCTTCGCTGCTTCAGAAGCAGCAATGTACTCGGCTTCTGTTGTTGAATCAACGGTTGTCTCCTGTTTGGAATTTTTCCAACTAATCGCTCCATTGTTGAGAGTAAACATATATCCTGATTGAGACTTGCTATCATCTTTGTCAGTTTAAAAGCTGACATCAGTACACTCATGAATTTTCAGTCCATTTCATCCATAAATCAAGAACACATCTTTAGTCCTTCTCAAGTACTTAAGAATGTTCTTAACCGCTATCCAGTGTTTCTCACCAGGGTTTGCTTGAAGCCTGCTCATAACACTTAGAGCATATGAAACATCTGGTCTCGTACATAGCATCGCATACATGATAGATCCTATCGTCGAAGCATAAAGAATCTTATCCATGCGACTCCTTTCATCATGTGTTTTAGGACACATATCTTTTGAGAGGTAAATCCCATGCGACATGGGACATAAACCTCTTTTAGACTCTTTCATATTAAATATTCTCAAGATTTTATCTACGTACGAAGATTGGGATAAGCTTAGTAATCTTTTAGATCTATCTCTGTAGATCTTGATTCCCAAGATATACGCTGCTTCTCCCATATCTTTTATGGAGAAATTCTTTGACAACTATAATTTTACCGATTGAACCATTGGGATGTCGTTTCCCATTAATAATATATCATCGACATATAATATTAGGAATACGACCGCGCTCCCACTTGTCTTCTTGTAAACACACGGTTCATCTTTATTTTTGATAAAATCAAACCTTTTGATTGTCTCATCAAAACGAAGATTCCAGCTCCTAGAGGCTTACTTTAATCCATAAATGGATCGATTTAGCTTACATACTTTGTTGGCTCCTTTGGATTCAAAACCTTCAAGCTGTGTCATGTACACCTCCTCTTATAAGTTTTCATTAAAAAAACCAGTTTTGACATCCATTTGCCATATCTCATAATCATGGTATGCAGCTATTGCAAGCAAAATTCGAATGGACTTTAGCATGGCTACAGGCGAAAAAGTTTCATCAAAGTCAACACCTTGTCTTTGTGTGTAACCCTACGCTACTAGCCTTGCTTTGTATGTATGGACATTTCCTTCCACATCAACCTTTTTCTTATAAACCCATTTACAAACTATCGATTTTATCCTACCTGGAAGGTCGACCAAGGTCCAAACCTTGTTTTCATACAGTGAGTTCATTTCGGATTCCATGACTTCTTGCCATCTCTTCGAGTCAACACTTGACTTTGCTTTTGCGTAATTTGTATGTTCATTATCCTCGACTAATAATACTTGATTAGTAATCGTGAATTCGTACCTTTTGGGAGGTCGAATGATCCTATTTGATTTACGTTGAGCTAGAGTGTCCTCAGGGTTCTCTACATCCTGATCAAGAGTCTGTCCGTCAACAGGTGTAAGATCAGACTCAAGTTCATCTAATTGGTCAACAGTATCTGTGGATTCTTGAACTTCTTCAAGTTCTAGTTTGCTTCCACTACCCTCTCCTAGAATAAACTATTTCTCTAGGAATATGACATGTCTTGAGATGAACACCTTCTTCTCAACGGGATTATAAAACTGATATCCAATTGTCTCTTTTGGATATTCTACAAATACACATTTTTCAGATTTAACCTCAAATTTATCTGATTCATTTCGCTTTACACAAGCGTCATAGCCCCAAACTTTCATATGAGATAAGTTTGGTCTTTTTTCTCTCCATAACTAGTATGGGGTTTTATCGACCGATTTAGATGGGACACGATTAAGTGTATAGCACGCAACAATTAGTGCATGACCCCAAAATAATTTTGGGATATTTGCATGGCTCATCATAGATCACACCATGTCTAACAAAGTGCAATTCCTCTGTTCAGATATACCATTATGTTGCGGTGTATATGGCGGAGTCCACTGCGAGAAAATCCCATTCTTTTTAAGATAATTTAAAAATTCTCTCTTTAAAAATTCTCCACCTCGATCTGATCTCAATGTGAGAATATTTTTATCAGTCTGTTTCTCTATTTCAAGTTTGAATTCCTTGAACTTTTCAAGTGTTTCATGCTTGAATTTCATCAGATACACATAACCATATCTAGAATGATCATCAGTGAATGTGATGAAGTAAGAGAAACCACCTATGGCAGTTATTGACATGGGTCCACATGCATCAGTATGTATTAGTCTTAGCAGCTCTGTGGTTCTTTCTCCTTTTCTAGTAAAAGGGAACTTGGTCGTTTTACCTAACAGGCACGACTCGCATTTGTCAAATGATTCAAATCAGTTGACCCTAAGTATCCATCTTTATGTAACTTGAAAATGCCTTTGTCGTTAATATGACCCAGTCTGCAATGCCAGAGGTATGTATTATTTAGATTATCGCTTTTATGCCTTTTATTTTCTATATTCATAATAGACGACTCAGTATCAAGAATATAAATTCCATTTTGCAACACACCACAACCATAAAAGATCTCATCTTTATAAAATGAACAACGATTGTTCTTAACATTAATTGAAAAATCATTCATGTCCAAACACGAAATAGAAAAATGTTTTTAGTAATGGCGGGAACAAACTAGCAATTTTCTAATTCTAATACTAAGCTCAAAGGCAGTGGTAAGAAGTATGTCCCTACAGCTAATGCGGCAACTCTTACTCCATTTCTCATGCGCAGGTCAACTTCTCTTTTCTGCAGTGGTCTACTTCTCTTTAGTCCCTGCATATTTATACAAATATGAGATCCACATCCGGTATCTAATACCCAAGAAATTAATGAAGTAGACATATTAACCTCGATAACAAAAATACCTGAAGTAGAAGCTTCAGAAGACTTCTTTCCCTTCAAGCTAGTGAGGTAAGCCTTGCAGTTCCTCTTCCAATGACCTTTCACTCCACATTGATAGCATGGTTCATCAGATTTGGTATTGCCCTTGCCTGCTTTGTTATTGCCCTTAGCATTTTTGGATGTTTTCTTAAAACTTCCTTTGATTTTCCTCTTAGTGCCCTTGGAGGAATGAATAGCTAAGACATGCCCAGTGCTAGCCTTGACATTGGGCTCCACAGTTTTAAGCATATTAAGCAACTCAGGGAGTGTGCATTCGATCTTATTCATATTGAAGTTCATAATGAACTGTGAATAACTATCTGGCAGAGATTGCAGAACCAAGTCAATACTTAGTTCATGATCCATGATAAAACCCAGTGAACCAAGTTTTTTAATGAAACCAATCATCTTCAGTACATGAGCACTGACCGAAGATCCCTCTGCCATTTTGCACCGATATAGTTATTTAGAGGTCTCATACCTCTCCACACGAGATTGTTCATCATACAACTTCTTGAGATGAAAAATCATAGTATAAACATCCATACCCTCATGTTGCTTCTACAACTCAGGTGACATAGCTGCAAGCATCACACATGCTGCAATTTTATCGTCATTACTGTGTTTGTTGTATGCAGCCACCTCTTCCTGAGTGAAATTTTCAGTAGGTACCACTGGAAAGGGCTGCTCAAGGACATATCCAATTTTCTCATGCTTGAGAACGATTCTCAAATTGCGGTGCCAATCGAGAAAATTTGGTCCTGTCAGTTTGTTGGCATCCAATATGCCTCTCAAATTCATATGATTACTCATGATTCAAAAACTGTAAATGACGAAAAACATAGAATTAATATGTATTATAATTCATATGCACAAATTCAATATGAACTTTACTTAAACGTGCTCCCACTGTTTAAAATAAATTCATGACCCTCGTACATAAATTATTTGAATCTACATTTGATTCCCAATGGGCTGGGATCCCATTCGTTGTTTCAAGATCTTGAGTGTACTCAACAAATCCTAATAAAATATTTGGATAGATATTATTATCAATTGTATCTCCATACAACTCCCAGATCATTAAGCTAACAACTCTTTTGTCTTCACACATCTTATGTGTTAGCTTAACATGTCTCTAAAATTTATCTCCTTGAATGTACTCAACAAAAGATAAATTTTAATTAAGTCAAACCCATCATTCAGAAATATCAAATATTTCATAGTGTCAAACATATCCCTAATAGACCAGCCTTGAGTGTACTCAACAAGTTAAGGTCGATTTAGGATTCTCGTTTTTCACTATAATGATGGAAGGCAAATAATACTAACTTAATATTTTAACGAGGGATTTAACATGCAATGGTCTCATCAAGTATAGTTGGTCAATTCATAAGGGGTACAACATTGGATCAACACCAATGCACCATCTCCGTGGTGTCCACATCTTCTTGCTCCTTCAATTAGTCAAACTACAACATGTATCATATACTAGTTGGCACGTAGGCCTAAAATAAATCGGACTCGCAGGCCCACAATAATAACAGTAACAACGGACTCAGAGATCCAATATAATAAGGAGGTCGCAGGCCCATAACAACAATAATAACAACGGACTCGCAGGTCCAAAACAATTAAGGGCTCGCAAGCCCATAAAACAAAAAGAAGTAAATTAACGATTCAACACATCCATATGATCGAGTCCATAATCATCCATAAATTTCATCACATAAATGTTTCTTATGTATAATATCTAATATTATATGCAATGTCTCATAAATCTAGCAATTATAGTCTTTAAAACTAATTCAAAATTTTGGATCGAGATAATAAAATAATTAATTAATCATATTAATTAATTAACTTAATTGGTGGGCCTATTTAATTAAAATCAAATTTTAACTAAATTTCGAATTAGAGTCCAACTCTAATTCCATAACTATTGGACGAAGTAATTTAATCAAAATCGGATTTTAATTAATTATTAAATTAGAGTCATACTCTAAATTTTAATTTGCGTTGGGAAGCGGTATTAATTGAAATCAAATTTTAATTAATATAATATTAGAGTCCAACTCCAATAAAATTGAATTAATATTTTAATTTAGGACAAAATTCCCAAATAAAATAAAATTCAATTAAGGGCCAAAATTAAATATTTAAGTTAAAACCTAATTTTAACAAAAATATAAAAGTCATCAAATTTTAAATAAATTTTAATTTTGGGTCAAAATTAGGGTATGCGTTAAACCCAATTAAAACATCATTTTAAAACCAATTCAAAATTCAATTCAAAACCATTTTGACAATTTACAAATTTGACCCAAGTTGAAAATTAACACCACACCCTTCCAAATTAAAAAATTGCAGAACAGGTCCCACTTTTAAAATTTGCAAATTGACCCCATTTTCGTAATTGCAACCAGGGACCCCTAATTGCATTATTTGCAATAGAGCCCCCCGTCTCCACCAAAACCCTAAAAAAAAAAATTTGTTTCTTTTGGCCATGGGCAATTGTAGAACGATCAAGCAGTTTTTAGGCGGTTGATCACAAAGAGATCATCCATGGAGTATAAAAAGGAGAAAAGACATAGAGCAAAAGACCGAATCAAAAACTCTCGAACAGAGAACATGTAATTTTAATTTCCTTAGCTTAGATTTAAACACTTCTTTCAGTAACTCGTGTGCTTGCGCCCTTTGGAGGAATTCTGTTTCTAATTTCCAATTGTAAAGTCATCGCCAATAAAAGAACACCCCTTTTTGGGACTTTATTTTAAGAGGTTTGTCCTTTACACAATCGTCTGATCCCTTTTAATTATTAGCAACTAACCCGCGCGAAACAGCGACAACTCAAGTTTAATTTTGGATAGTATCAACCAACTAAAAAACGATACTAATGTAGACATCGAAACCTAATATGATTTTGCATGAACTTTTTGATGATGGGGGAACCCGCAGCCGCTACTTTTCGGGTGCACACTGGATAAATTCTCGAGTTGACGCAATAGCCTGCAAACTACGTTAGTCAGGTAAACTGCACTAGACAAGCCTTGTGCGACAGACTCGATCGAGAAAGTATTGGTATGAAGAATCGAACTTGTGACTAACGGCCTCAAAGCTCACCTACTTCACCAACTCGGTCACACCATGAGAGGCGATTTTACATGAACTTGACATCGATATTCGATGTTTTGACAACAAAGAATAATTCTTCTTGCACAGGGTGGGCTTTTGACATGTGTTCTATTGGCAGCATCTGTCATGGGCGCTCCCAAAGCATGTCCAGTGCGAGTAGAATTTTGGGCATAATTTTCTTTTTTTTGTTTAACCCACTTCCATGTCCAGCTCAGAAAGAGAAGCCCTATTAAACCCATTCCCTCAAAATTCAATTGACCCAAACTTATTCTTTCATTTGAATCAATCCAACTCTTTGTCTGTGAATGAGAGAATTCGTCCCTATCACGACGTCGCAGTTCCAATTTGCACAGAGTATGAAAACTTGTAAGGAACAAGTGTAATATATAAATTATGTCGTTTTTAGTATTGTCGTACTATTGCTTTTTTTTTTTTTTTTTTTTATCGTCATTAAATCTATGAGCAAAACCTCGACATTTGATGTCAAAAAAATTTTGCCCGCACTGAACTAAAATCCTGGCTCCGCCCCTGACATCTTTATGGATTTTTTTCTAACTATCTAATGAAATGTTGCGACGTATCTCCCTATTTTTTAACCCTAGCCTCGTCTTTGTAGCATGGTTGGACAACAAAACTGAATGATTGAGCTAAGTTACTAAAAATAAATTTGTGTTTGTCTCAAGATTCATGTAAATAAGAAGTTAATATCAATGGAAAATTCATGTCGACAAACTCGAAACAGTCGAGAATAAAATAAAGTCAAACCTTAGTCATAACCTTACAGAGCCCCTTTCAAAGTGTATTTTCTTGACAGAACGTCAATTCTTATTCCTTGACCAAAATTAAAACGTTTTAAATGTTTTAATAACACAATTAAGAATACAGAAACCATAACTGCAGACGTTTGTCTTAACTCTTTGTCGGTCATAAAAAGGACACTTCAAGATAAAGGAAAATTTCTGTTACAATTTGGGTGCATGCATCAGTCAAACCATTTACAGTTTGTTTTTATTTCGTCTAATCGCCGTCCATGACTTCAAATTAAGTCCCATTGGATGCCCGCCAACTCACTACTTTTAATCATAGATAGAATAGAACTTATCACGGATTTTGTTGAATTATGTGGTAGACATATCTTGATTTATATAAAATTGCTATCTAAAAAGAATTAAGTTATTAATGACTGGATGAAATCAAAATAGGCACTTGTTGTATTGTTTGCCCTTTACGACCCCTAAATCCATCAATTTCTTAGCTCTGCTCATACAGTCAGTGTGTCATTTTTTTTTTCTCTACCATGACGAATCAATTGGGCCTTAACGAACGTTTTTCATTCTTCACTTGGTTCTCCGGAGAGACTCCATCCATCCTTAATGCTCTCATTAACGGATAGAGTGAAAAAGTTAGCGAATATGTTCAACTTATGAAATTGAACCTTAGTTTGGTGTAGATTCTTTAAAATTTATTTTTTTTAAAAATTTATTTTCAACTAAAAATTCTCTTAATATAATAATTTTACATGCGGACTAATAATTTTTGTCTACTTTTCAATTATACATACTCCAAAAAAATTACCTTTCTCATACTTACTTGAACCCTCATTACCATTTTACATCTAGTTGGGGTATGGGGTATGGAGTATGGAGTATCAAAGGGTGGGAAAAGGACGTTTTAGGATGGGTCGGCTAGGGAGAGAGGTTTGCCAATGTTTCTATTATTTTTCTTTGCCTTTTTCTTCTCTTTCTTTTTCATTTCTAATCTTCATTCAAATCAAGTTCACCCGTCTTATCGTCAAATCATGAATCGTGTGAAATTCACGTGACCTTTTATTTAGTTTAGAAAAAAATTATAATTAAAATATAAGTTGAAATGAATAATTAATCATAATCTATCACACGCTCCACCAATTTTTTAAAATCTGTTAAAAGTTTGATTTTTTATCTATAAACCAAAAAGGAGCTAAGAGAAGTTTACTAAAAATAATGGAAAAATCCTATTTCCTTAAATTTTGTCACATTAATTTAGAACCTTAACGTGCAACAGTAACGGATAAAATTGAAATCTAAACTTTTCTGGATTCATGTTTCCTTAAATTTACTCAAAAAAGTAAAAATAAAAAAAATAAAAATAAAAATCCGTATTTTCCAAAATTCAACACTTATAAAACCTCCCAAAACAGCCGTAAACACGCATATCTATCCCCACCCCTTCTCTCTGTTTAAAAATTCTCCCAAGCCCACAACACTGTCGGTTTCTTTTCCATGTTCCTGTAAATCTACCCACAAAGCAAGCTTCAATCAAATTGAAAGAATACCAATAAAACATGTTGAATCCTTTGGTTTCCAGAAAACAAACATGTACCCAAGAAATGAGCAAGAAAACAAATTTCTCCCTAGCAATTCAAGAAGCCAAATGCATAGCCAATATTTCTCTTCCAATGGTGTTAACAGGATTGTTACTGTATTCCAGATCTATGATATCCATGCTCTTCCTCGGCCATCTTGGTGAGCTCTCGTTAGCCGGAGGGGCGCTGGCCGTGGGATTCGCCAACATCACCGGTTATTCCATCCTCTCCGGTCTTGCCATGGGAATGGAACCAATTTGTGGACAGGCTTTTGGAGCAGGAAAATTCAAACTTATTGGCCTTACCTTTCAAAAAACAGTTCTTTTACTTTTATTGTCATCAATTCCCATTGGGTTTTTATGGTTCAACATGAAGAAAATTTTACTTTTCTGTGGTCAAGATCATGATATTTCAACACAAGCACAATCCTATATTCTTTATTCTATTCCTGATCTTCTTGCACAATCATTTCTTCACCCTTTAAGAATATATCTTAGGACTCAATCCATAACGTTTCCTTTGACATACTGTGCAGCTTTAGCCATTCTTCTCCACATTCCTATAAGTTATCTTCTTGTCACATTCCTCAATCTCGGGATCAAAGGCGTCGCCCTAGCCGGAGTTTGGACGAATTTCAACCTAGTAGGATCATTAATCGCCTACGTTGTAATGTCCGGGACCTACGAGAAAACTTGGGGTGGCATATCATCAGATTGCTTCAAGGGCTGGAAATCTCTAGTAAGCCTAGCAATTCCAAGTTGCATTAGTGTATGTTTAGAGTGGTGGTGGTACGAAATCATGATCTTGTTATGTGGATTATTATTGAACCCTCGAGCAACGGTAGCATCAATGGGGATTTTGATTCAAACCACAGCTTTAATCTACATTTTTCCATCTTCTTTAAGCTTTGGAATATCAACCAGGGTTGGAAATGAACTAGGTGCCAACAGGCCTAATACCGCGAAACTCTCTGCGATTCTCGGACTAACAACGAGTTTTGTACTCGGAGTTTCAGCGCTGTTTTTTGCCATTATGGTGAGGAACACATGGGCTAAAATGTTCACACGAGATGCGGAAATCATCGCTTTAACATCGATGGTTTTGCCCATAATAGGCTTATGTGAGCTTGGAAATTGCCCACAAACAACTGGTTGTGGGGTACTAAGGGGAACTGCTAGACCACAGTTGGGGGCTAATATCAACTTGGGGTGCTTTTATTTAGTTGGGATGCCAATTGCATTGTGGTTAGGGTTCTATTTGGGGTATGATTTCAAGGGACTTTGGCTTGGACTTTTGGCTGCACAGGGCTCTTGTGCAGTGACCATGTTGTTTCTTTTGGTTCGAACAGATTGGGAACATCAGGCTCAGAGAGCAAAAGAGTTGACAGGAGCAACCAATGAGGACATTATTGATTCTTTGATGGATGATTCACTTGCTTAATCTTCTTTGTCGATCCCTTCCACCATTTTGCAAATCAAGTGCATGCTTGGTATGAATTATCGACAAGATTAGACATTATGATAGATAGTATTTTAAATTTTTAGTCTTCCTTGATATTGTCCCTTGTATAGTATACGTTACCAAACAAGTTAGTGAGAACACAATTGTTAGACTAGAGCTTGTAGATTTCCATTTATGGTATTATTTAATTATTTAAACACAAGTCAAATATAAAACATGTTTTTTTATGTGTGATTAATTTTCCAGCACAACCAATGCGAAAAAACCCTGTCTGCAGCCCTGTTTCAGTAGCATCTTTTCCTAACGTATACCAGTTCGTGACCATCTCTCTCTCTATCTTCATATGTACGTACTCAAATATACATTCATATAGAGTAATATTTTTCGTAGCAATGATTAATGATAGTTCTCCTAAGTGACATATATGTGTCACTTCTTTTATTTGAAGCACGAGGCAATAAAAAATCTCATCACATTTTTGCATCAAATAACAAAGTAACACATATATACCATTTAGGACGATTGCCATTAGTTTTTACTATGAATGACACTATTTATTTATATAGGGAAATTTTCATTCTGTCCTCAAACTAAGTTAAGTGTTGCATTTGAGTCCTCAACCTACCAAATAGAGCATCTGGATCCCCATCATTTCAACATTATAGTGTTGGGTACTAATTATTATACCCTCCGTTTGACGGTTAAAAAAAATCGTGTCGAAATGACTACAATTCACTTATTTTCATTTTCTAATTATTCAAGTAATGGTATAATAGTCTTTTGGTATATGATTTAGGGTCTGTTTGTTATGGTTTTTTGCTTTGTAGAATAGCTTTTTCAGGAAGTTAGTTTTTCTAGTCAGACAAAGTACTTCTAAAAAAATATCAAAATGTATAGTTTGGAAGCAATTCGTGTCAAACGGGCTTTAATCGTCAAGTTGATAGTTTCCATCTATTAAGGTTAAATGCTACAACATCAAAAGTTTGAGTATCCAAATACTCTGTTTGGCAAGTTAGAGACTCAAATGTAATACTAATCAAAGGTTATGTGTGTGTAAGTATGCATGCATCCCCCCACTCTCTCTCTCTCTCTCTCTCTCTCTCTCACACACACACACACACACACACACATTCAAAAAGAAACACAGTTTTTGTTTGAATGTCAAAGGGGATGGGCTTAGGTACCTGAATTTGGAGTTTATCGAACTAATGACTTTGGACCTTTGCTCATCTCGTGTAACTTGCCTGCCAACTTGTCAAATGCATACCAAATCAAACTCTCCAATTTTAATTTTTCCTCATCAAGAAAAATAGCATTTCTTGTTGAAAGTTCAAATGGCCATCACCAGAGAACTCTTCAAGGTATATTCATAGGAGCTTCTTACGTAGTTGTATTTCTCCAGTAATTTTAATTTAATTAAATTTGACGTGATTATATTGAATTCTTTCTAAATACACTAGTGTCTCTATTCGTAATTTTCCACTTTTATAAAACAGATAATCCATTCACCCAACTGTGAAGTACACGTCAATACGATCTTATCAAATAAAAGTGCCCAACTTTTCTGACTATCGTTATGAATTATATTCTTTCACATATGTTTCTTTACGTGGATAATTCATAATTACTTGAAAAGGGGATTTGTTAGACTAGTCTACTTTCTTTTGGCGGCTAAAATGAAATTTGTCTCCATTAAAGAAGCTGTGAAATGATATGATAACTCTCTTAGGTACCGTTTGATAGCCTTTGGAATGGAATCGCCATATCAGCCAATTCCACTAAATGGTGGAATTGAATGGTGGGAATTTCAATTCCACATTTTCACATTTTTTATTATTATTTTTTAATTCTTTTTTTATTTTGCAATTTAAACAAATTATAAGAATTATTGTAATAAGTTTCATCCCTTTAAGTGAGAATTCTGATGTAGAACAAAGTCAAATGGACATGAAAAGATAAATGAATTTTGATTTTCTTGGCTTTTTTTTTTTAAATTTTTATAATGGAAATAAATTCTATTCCCAATATCAGGAAAATTTATCCATTTAATTGATAATTTTCATGTAAAAAAAGTCAAACGAACATCAAAAAATACTTTTATTTCAATATTTTTCATGTGAAAAATTATACCAATTAAACACAATAAATTGACAATTTTCAGGAAAATAATTTTCAAGTGATTCAATTCCCTGAAATTCTTTTTTTTCAGTGTCTTATCTTTTAATATAATCAATCTAAGGTCATATTTGTGATTGTAGATTGTAGGACTTCTAATTGCATTGACAATTCATAACTATTTTAGGCCCTCGTTTGGTACTTATTTTTTTCAAAATGTATTTTTCTCTTTTTTCTTTTTAACTACACATTTTTTATTAAAATAATATTACACTTAAATAAAAAAAAATTCTTTATTTTTCAACCACACACTTCCCATCAAGTTACTATTCTAAAATGCATTTTTACATAAAAATGTCTCTCAAACACCCCTTAGATGTTTGACGAGTTAATAATAATAATAATAATTAATTAATTAATGATGGAAGAATTTGTATAATTTGGTAGTAGATTTTTAAAAAGCAGGATATTTTGTTTCTAACTTTGGGTGGTTATATTCACATGCGTAATTAGTTACATAACGTTTTAAAAAAAAATTTAATTTACTAAATATTCACATATAAATTAACATAAGTAACCCCTTAATTTACGCTCGTATATTTATGTACACTACAAATAATAACCTTAATCAAATTTAATATTTTTATGGGATAGCTCAACTCATCAAAGAGATCAAAGAGAAAGAGCTCATTTGAACACGAGCCGAGCTTGTCCATGGGCCCATATATATAAATACAATATTTTATCATCATCATCATCATCATCATCATCATCATTATTATTATTATTATTATTTATTTTTTTGAAATGTGACTAAACGGTAACATTTCAAAAAAAAAAATAAAAGTACCGTTGGGTCACATTTTTTTTCGAGTCCATGAGCCGCTCGTCCCAACGACTTTTTTGGCTCAGCTCCACCCATGAGCCGAGTCCATAGGAGCCGAGCGAAGCCGCTTAACCTAATTGTCACTCCTAATTTCAGGACCTCAACTTAATTAAGTAGAAGTCTGAAAATTAATCTTGAAAATTATTGTAGTTGCAGTTCCAAATCACTTTATTGCAATTTATACCCATTTGTGTCATCTCCAGTTTCAAATCTTTCATTTTGTTGTAATAGAAGAACAATGGATGATTTCGTCCAGTTGATTGTCAGTTGACTTCAACCATATTTTGACCAATTTTAAGAGAGTAAAATGGAAAATTTATATTATCACAAATGGTACAATCGAAATAATTAAATTAAAATTCCAAAAAAAAAAAAGGAAAAATTTGCACCTACTCTACCCCCAAAATCCCCGTGTCCTTTGCCTTCAGTGTGGAATACCCATCTCATTCTTTCAGATTGACGAAAAACCTCCCTAGGTGATCTTTTACATGTGAAAGACTCCCCTTCTATCTATGTCCATTACTAGAGCCGTTAAATCCATTTAAAGAGGGGCAAATAAAAACTTTTTAATTTTTAGCAAATTATACCAAATCTTTTATTTGTACCACCCATTGTTCCAAACCTTTATAATTTCATCTTCTCCCTAATCCCATCTCCAGCTGGCTATTGTCCTCAATTTGACATCAAAATGAAAGATTTCGGACCATGGCTGCAAAATAAAGGGTTTGAGTATAGTCTGAAGTAAATTAAAAAGTTTGGCACCCCACCTGCAATTTTACCTTTAATTAATGCTCAATTTTAAATTCTACAGATATAGAAGATAGCCTGCACTAGATTTGACAATATTTTTAATTAGGAAAAATTCTGTATACACAGTAACTAGATTCTAGAATTACTGGACCAACCAAAAATTATAAAAAATAATCAATATGGAAATTATGTAGGGAAAATCAGATTCACTACTCACAAAATAAAATATAAAATTAGCATCCTTAAAAATAATTAGAACTGCAAATTCTCGTATTAGTTACACTCAAGACCACAAATTGATTTTGTGACTTTTATGAGATTTTTTTTTTCAATTTTTTTAATGTTTGTCGGTTTTTGTCTTTCTTTTCTCTTTTTAAAAGATTAAAAGTTAATCGTACAACATGAATATTACTTTAAATAGACATGATGTCACTTTTTTTATGAAAAAATGATATGGTACTTTTTAGTAATGATATACCTTAACTTCTTAAAAAAAGTGATATGATATGTCACTTAAACACTTTGAATTTCATAAAATTGTTACCAAAATTAGCTTATACTTGAATATAAGGATAAACTAAATTGATGGAATTGCATATCATGACACAAATGACTAGAAAGATGATATTAACGTTTTAACAAATGTTGTTGTATGTGTATTCTATTGAGATAATAATTCTAGTCATTTTGTCACTTTGATATTCGTTATCTTATTTTTATTTTCCTTGATGAAGACGTTAATTTTATAAATATCTACAAGAAGAATATAAATGAAATAGTGAGAGATATTAAAAAAAAAAAAAATTGACAAATTATATCACTTTTAAATTCCACCATAGTAATTCATTTACAAAAATATAAATAGTGTAACATCATGTCACTTTTTAATGTAAAACAAATTTTAAATTCATAATTAAAATTTCTAATATATACACATAATTGCTCCAAAAGAATTCAAATGAGATAGACTGAAATCTTTTTAGAAAAAAGTTAAAGAGAATGTCAATTTTCTCACTCTCATTTTCACAAATACCTTGCATGTATCACTTGAATTGATTCATGTTTGCTGAAACTCGCAAGCGTACAAAATCGTTGACAAGTAATAATAAAGTAAGTTGTGAGTTATCGTCCCACAAGGAATAATGTCTAATTCTAGTTCACTAGTTACTACTAAATTCGATGTTCGTGATACAGAGGACGTGATTTTGTTATTATTTAAGCTAATTCTAAAGTAAGGAATGAATAAAAAATATTCTGTCAGATATGTGAATGATTATATTAAATTTTAAATCCCCTTATTGCAATTTATTTTAACTCTTGATTGTAATATAATCAATTTCATGTTTTAGTGACAATCAATAACGTTAGTGTATTTAATTTTTTTTTTCAAGACAAATTAAGTCTATTCTAATCATCATCCGAACATATTCCTAGTTTGAATTCATATGACCAAAATACATTAAATTATGGGTTATCTGTGTGATTGCATATGTGATAAAGATTATTCCTAATTCTATCCACATACATTAATTTTACCGCGTTTGAAATTTATTGTGAGTTTCTCAATACCACAACAATCAACTAATTATTCAATTAATGGCCAATCAATTAAATAATGTAATGGGTATGCAAAATCAATTAAGAAATAACTAAATTAATAGTTTTAAATCAAAACAAATATGTAATAGGGTTCATCATTCATTCTAGAAGTGTAAGCTGTCCGATTTTACCGATTTTTGACAAATTTTCAAACCAAACCGTTTAAACCAGTTTGAGAAAAATCCAAACCTAAACCAAACCATTTTGAACGGTTTGAAAAAAACACAAACCTAAACCTAACAGTTTGGTCCGATTTTAAACTACCGATTTTGCCATATATTTTTTTGCTCGTCTACTTTTATGTCATTAATTCATTGAATTTAATATATATTTATATCTTACTAGCAATAAATCTAAACCAAACTAAGCCCCTATTTGAACCAAATTTTTGAGACAAAAAAATGAAAATTTGAACCGTTATCCCATAAGTTCAGCCGCCTTTGTTGACTTGCTGTTTTATGTGTGGGACCCAACTTCCTCTTCAATGGTTAATTTTCTCATTGTGATGATATGGAAAATATGGCTCAAACAGAGCTAAATATATTTACTATAAATTTAAATACCAACTAAATCAAAGTGAAATCACAATAAATTAAACCATAATTTTTTTCATTTTTGTTCACATTTTTTAGGCTAATGACGATACAATAACATTATAATACAAGTCTACTAAACTAGATATAAGGCCAAAAATATAATTATGTCCAACAAGATCTCGTGATCATCATATCTGAAAGAAGGATACTGATTAAACAAAGAAAATAACCAACCACAATAATAAAGCAATTGTTTATAATATCTAAACATAAAAATTACACAAGTTTACGTTTGTATGATGTTACGAAACGCATTTAATTTCAAATTTGTACCCTCGTTTGCTTCAAAAAAATTATTGATCTGAAACTTTATTCGTAGCAAATATTATCACTGAAGGTCTAAGATCTCTTTGTCTCCGATTTGGTATAATGGATTTCAATTAAACTTTGAAGAGGCGTGAAAAATCTGAAAAAGAAGTATGTGGTGTCAGTGGCTCAAGACTGTGTTGGATGTCGGTTGGAGTTCATTTAAATTCTAAAGAGGAAAATGACTTTTGATAGATTATGTTAGTCTTGAGATTATTAGATATAAATTATGATTATTGGATGATAATAATAATAATATATCTGTATTAGAAAATTAGAAATTGACAAAAATACCCACAAATGAGAAAACTATTGAATTTTAAATATTTGGATGAATTTTCAATAAAATTCATTTTTTCATTTTTTTATTTTTATATATTATTTCGCCGGTCCGATTTGGTTTTAAACAGCAATTAAAAATTTCAAACTAAATCAAACCATTTTGACCGGTTTGGTTTGCGTCAAACCATTTTGACCGATTTGGTTTGGGTCAAAACCATTTCTTGACCAGGTCCACGTGACATCAAATCGACGGTTTCTAAAATGCGATTTCGGTTCGATTTTTTGATTTGGCGATTTTTGTTTACAGCCATAATTCATCCAATACAATAGGAAAGCTAGCATAGCATTCTAATGATTAAATTATACATGACATATTGGAAAACATCACCCGAAAAGAACAAAAATGAAGAAATTAGAAAATTTCAATTTATTGGCTTGAATCTTGAAAAGTGATTGATATCTTTCAATAAACTTGTATAATCCACTTTGATCTTGATGTTTAGCTTCGTTCTTTGCCTCCAAAATACATAAAATATAGATATTTTTATGTCTAAGGGAGGTCTCTCAGGTTTTGGATGGCTTATGGTATAAATAGGGTTCCAAAAGATTGCATACCAAAAGTTTTCAAAACAAAATAAGGAAACAAATTTTTTTTTTCGAAATTGAACCATGCGTGCTCATGATTTATTTGGTATGTACGTATAGTACATATGATTTGGTCTCTGGGGTGTATTTTTGGAACCTTGTATACGCAAAGCCTACAGGCATATGCTTAAGCATAGTACAATTTTTTATCGAACTTTCTTGTGAGTGTATTCTGATCCTTTTCAACAAATTCTCATCCCACTAACTTATCTTCAACTCCATTTGACTCTTGGAATTCTTGAATCGTTGTTTTACAATTCGACTCAACTTTTGAAATATTGCATTTTACTCTCCAAACTTTGTATTTGATCCAATCGAGCTATTTTCTCTTATAATCTTGTTCCTTTATCTTCCAATTAAATCCTTGGCATCTTTGATCTTCATTTTGTCATCCGTCTCATCAATGGATTGTTTGCAATTTAGTCCTCGACTTTTTGGATTTCGCCATTGTACGACGAATTTCGTGTATTAAAATACAGAAATTGTTACAAATTGTATTTTTGAGAAAATACAAGTGATGTTGACCTTCTTATAATTGTAATATTACAAAAATTCTCTTATTAATGATTTGAATATTTGAAAACGAGGGGTCATGTGGCTTGAATCCTGATTTTCGAGAATTTGTTGAAAATTTGATTTATTGAGACTTGACCTATTCGACATTTGGATTTCGGGGGTTGGACTCTTACTTGGGGTTGGACTTGTGCTTGAATTTGATTTGATTTGAAGAAGACTTTGATCTTCTTGGACTTGGCTTGAACTTGTTTAATTTGAAGAAGATTTTGATCTTCATGGAGTTTACCAGATTTAGATGAGATGATTTTTACTCTTTCTCCGACTTTGAAATTTCTTCAGCACTTCGTAATTGCCTTATCTGCTTTCACTTCTTGCTTTCTTCTTCCTTATGGACCATTGGTCCTATTTATTGGAGAAAATTCGTGCTAATTTTGACAACCACTCAATTATATTGAATTAAAATGAATAATTCAGTAATTATGATTTTTTATTTATTTGTTTATTTATTTATTTAAAAATATGAGATGGGCCTTTGGGTTTCATGGACTTTGATGGACTTCAATTTAATTGGGCTAATAATTTAAATCGGCCCAGTCTATTTTCTTTATTTTTGAATTTTTTTTTCCATTTGTTCCATTTTTTCCCCTTTTTTTCAATTTTATATTTGATTTGAACTCAAACTTCCCATCAGTAAATTAATACAGATGGAAAATTTTGGAAATAAAGCGTGAATTTATTAAAATTTTTATCCTTCAAATTTGAGAATAAGAATTTTTTTATGTTATTTGATTATTTATTTATTTTATACCATCTATAAAAAATTTGAATCTGAACAGGCTTTTTGTGTTTTTGATAAATTGGGTTTAAGTGAAGTCCGATACCCACCCATTCATATGAATGAATTACGAGATTTGAAAATAAGTTTGTTAAATCTTGCAAATAGAGGTAAAATAAAATTTTCTTCTTTCTCTCTCTCCTTTTTTCCGTTCCAATTGCAATTTCAATTGGTTTTTTTGATAGAAACCTTTATCCCTTTTTTTTGTGTTTCTTTCTCTTTATTTTCTTTCTTTCTCTTTCATTTTTAAAAAAAATTATCTCTTGTTTCTGGCGGCGAAAAATAAATGGAACGAATTCCAACAAAATTCCAATTGTTGGAATTGGAACCACCAATTCCATTAATTGGAATTAGTCTATGTTGTTTTCGACATAACCCACTTTTTCCATTTGCTTTTTATTTATTTTTTTGTCTCTCTCTCTCTCTCATTTTTTTTTTTTACACGTTTCTTTCTCATTTTTTTGTGTTTCATTTTCTTCTTCTTCTTCTTCTTCTTCTTCTTCTTGTCCTAGTTCTTTCTTTCTTTTTCGGATTGTCATTTTATTTTGAACCTTTATTATTATTATTATTATTATTATTATTATTATTATTATTATTATTATTATTATTATTATTTGTATGGTTGTTTTGACGAAGTCGAAACTAATATTCTTCATTTCTTTTCATGGATTCAATTTTTTGGAGCTAATCAAGGATTTTGAGGTTCGAGATTTTTTTGGTGTGGAAATTAAATTTTAATACTGCAATTATTTTAAGAGTTGTAAATATATGCTTATAGACAAACTTACAATTGCAAACATCTGTACACATTGAGGACCAAAGATTCACCAGACTGACCTACGAGTTGAACTTAAATTTAGCATCCATAAGCCAACGACAGATCCTTCTCCTGACCTTCTAGAGCCATTGTCGGAGTTACATATGCCCATCATTAGTGAATGTCACAAGAGTTTGGATACTGGCAAGTCCAACAGCTCTAACAATCATCTTCTCTTTCCGTGTCTTCTGCCTCATCATTCCCAGAGCATAGAGTGCATCCGAAATGCCGTAATTTGTGACATGATTGACAATAAAGAAATATGACGAGGAAGCACACTGGCCAGTGGAGGAGAGATTTCTTTTCTTCCAAAATATTGGAGTAGCCTTTATGGGTCCAAAAACTTCTACTCAAGAGGAATCTTTGAGAATTAGCTTTTGCGGTCGATTCTTTTACAAAAGATTACCATCGCCTGAACTCCATCTATAAAACTTTTTGTGAGGTTTAGTGTCCAGAGACTAATACATTTGTGACTGCCAATGGTGAAATTGGCATTTCTCTTTGGGACATCCACGAGATAAGTGGGCTTTCGATCATGGGTCATTACTAAGAGAAAATAGTGCCAAGCCTTTTAGAGTTGACGGATTGCCTTCCCAAGTCTTGTTTGTAACCTTTTAATATCTTCGCGTTGATCACCAATGCGAATGAATTTGATTAGGTTACTCATGAAAATTGGACTGATTTTTTGGTTTCACGAGAATGGTTGTGTCCAGAATCCTCGCCAACACAAAATTATAAGAATGCTATAAATTTAAATCCATTCAAGAGGCATCATCAAAGAGCATCAAAAGAAATACAAAAGCCCGTAGTGGTAGAAAAGCCAATAGATACTTCTCGTAGTGATCGGCGTCATTAACAAAATTTGCTAGTATCTTTATCTATTGAAGAAGAAGAGGAATTGGAGATAGCAGCTTATCTCTCCTTATGGCTTTATCTCTTTATTCTTTCATTTGGGAACGAATGTATAAGAGTTGAGACTTTACAGCATCTTCTAGTATGGCAGGGGGTACACTTACAGCCTAGTTCCACCCATATCGAGCATTTATAGAGGACTTACACGAACATCTTACCATCAAACAAACCCAGACCTTGGCTCAATTTTAAACTCATTTCCTGGATATTTTCTTTATGCTTGGGCTGCAATTTATTTTCTCCGAGGCGTTTATGCTCATGAGAACAAGAGTTATTCTCGTCAGTCTAATCTTGCAAAAAGAAGGTAAGAAAAAAGAGAGAGTAGCAAACGAAAAACAAGGAACATACCAGCATTTCGAGTTCGAGGCGACATGAGCATAAAGGAATAGATGGTATTCATGATTCTCCTGTCATTCTTGTCCTCGAGTTCGAGGCGACATGAGCATCGATTCGCCCGTCATTCTCGTCCTTCGATCCTGAAGGACTAAATTTATCCATAAAACCAAACTTTTTGCAAGATCAGACTGACAAGAATGACGAGCGAATCGATATACTTCAAGGAATAGATGGTATTCATGATTCTCACGACCCTACTTGCAAATATCCGAGCACCATCAATGAAGGTACTTCGGTGCTTATAATGAGTAATTTTAATAATGAAAATGAAATGAATTCAGGGATTGTGAGAGTTAACATTTCAGAGATTAATCAAGAAGTCCCACTCGTTCCATCTTCGTTGGCATTAGTTAACATTCTGCCTTTAAAGGCAAACAATCATCGGACTGCGCCAATTTGCTTTTTCTTGTCTAGTCCTCTACCTGGAATTACGCAAAGGTCTCCTTATTTGAAGGTCTACAAAGAGCCCTGACTAATTATCTTCAAAAGTGTTTTAAGGACGTCTTGAAGCATGCATTCTTCAACATTTGATTTTGGTGGGATGAAAATAATTTAATTCTTCAAAACGTGATTACCAACTCATTCCATACAGATCTAGCACCCTTGATAAAATGCATAGATGTGTTTTTTTAAAGAAGTTGACTTTTACTTATCTAAAAGAAAGCAACACTTGAAGTGTACAATCGTTGAAGAAAAAGTTGAGCAGTTGAAACTTTTGAACATTCGGCTAGAAGTAGAGAATTCCATGTGTTCTTTACTGGAAGGCAGAATTAGTCAGCTAACCTTTGAGTTAGACAGATTTCATGATGAACTTCAAGCCCATTAGGAACAAAAGAGTATGCTTGGAGAAATCACAGACCAGGGATGTCGTTAACATGGCATCCATTGACCAGAAAAGTAAGGCCCTTGAAGATAGTTTCTCGCAAGTGATCAATGGTGAGTGATACTGATGAAGTTGAGACTTTCTGATCTTTTTTTTTCTTAAGACCATATTGTATGAATTTTGACTTACCAATTTTTTTTTTTAATGAACTTTTCTTCTTCATTTTCTTGTGTATTCTTTTTACTGCAAAAGTGATAAACAGATTGAATGAATTTATTAGTTATGACTGAACTTGAATTTATAATTTATTCAAACTGCCTACATACCCAAATGGGATCAAATCGAACGTATTTCATTGCAAGAACACAATTTTTTTCTTTTTTACAATTAAAAAATAAAGAATCTCAGGCGTATTAACGCATTAGAAATTTTCCATTGACAGGCCCGATTTGCTATCTATCTTTGTCGACGATCTTGTATGTTCCATTAGTGAATGCATGAGTAACAAGAAATGGGCCATTCCATTCAGGCTAGAATTTGTCCCCAGTTTTTCTTGTGATTATGATCGACCTGCGCACGAAAAGTACTTGACTCATACTTGAAATGATCTTGGTCGTACCTTTTGTTGAAAAACTTCGCCATTTGAGTTTTATAGCACTCGTGGTGCATTTGCGCTTCTAAACTATTTTCATCCAAAGCTTCTGACTTTTCCAATCGAAGACGGGCATTTCCTTCCATTGTCAAACTTTCTTGGATGACAATTCGAAGTGACGGGATTTGACACTCCAAAGGAAGTATAGCTTTCACCCCATATACTAAGGTGTAATGAGTGGCTTGGGTTGAAGTCCGATAAATAGTTCGATAAGCTCATAAGATTTCACCGATTTTTTCATGTCAATCTCTTTTTGATTTATAAACAACCTTCTTTAGCAGACTACATAATATTTTTTGAACGCCTCTACCAATTCGTTAGCTGCTGCATTGTACATGGACAAGTTGTACTGTTTGAACCCAAATTTTGCACATAAATTGTTTATGTGGCTATTGCAGATGGTTTGCCATTATCAGTTATGATGTACCGCAGGATACCATATCAATAAATGATTTGGATACGAATGAAATCTGCAACATTTTCTTTCTTTATTTCCTTCGATGGACGGCTTCAGCCGACTTAAAGAAGTAGTCGTTTCCCCACGAGGATGTATGCATGCTTCGCTAAAGACTTTGTGGTTATAGGTCCAATTATATCAAAACCCCATGCATTTAACGACGATGAAGCTACTGTCAGATGTAATGGTTTCGGAGGTTGATGGATAAAATTCGCATGGACTTGGCAAGCTTCGAATTTTCTTGCATAATCCATGGAGTCTTGTACCATAGTTGGCCAGTAATACTCCATCATCTTTATTCAAAAATGGAGTTTGGGTCCAAACTGAAGGGTACCACAGATTTCAGAGTAGGCTTCTTCCATGACTTATGTTGCTTCGTCATTACTTAAGCATTGAAAGAAAACTCTATCAAATAATCGTTGACAAAGTGTTCCCTTATAAAAAACAAAGCGAGAGGCACGCCTCTTAATTTCAGTTTTTCATCGTAAATTATCTGATAGCTTTTGATGTTGAAGCAAATAGATTATTTGTTTTCTCCAATCTCCTCTTTCCTCATCTTCAACTACTTTGACGCTATTGTTCTCTTCCAAATTGCTAGGTAGCAACGATGGAAATACCCATCTTTGAGCAATTGATATGGAGTGGGAGAAACCTTCATCTGACTAAGCTAAAACAACGAACAAATTAGTTAAGGCATCAACTTTTCTATTTTCACTTTTAGGGACGAATTTGATTTTTACCGAATCAAATCGTCTCATAAGCATTGATGCATATTTATGAAATGGCTTCAAATCTGAATTACGTACTTCATCCTCAGCTAAAAGTTGCTGATTATCAATTTAGAATCTCCAAAGACTTCCAGCTGGTGAATATCCATAGCTAAAATCGTCTCTAAGCTAAGGATAAGGGTTTGATATTCTGCCACGTTGTTTGAACATTTCTCTGTTAAGGCAAAAGAATAGGGTATGACGAGATCATGAGTAACACTAACTACTCCTGCTCCAGCACCATAACTTCAGGCTGTCCCATCAAAGTATAGCCTCTATGATGGTATGACTTTTGGTGAATAGAACTTCTTCATCGAGAAGGTCTTCTTTAAGTTCCCATTCCACTGAAATTAGGTTATCAGTAAGGAAACCTGCTGAAGTGTATCCTTTAATGGCCTTTTGTGGAATGAATTTGATATCGAACTTAGACAACAACAGTGTCCATTTTCCAATCCATCTAGAAAGAATCGGCTTGGACATTATGTACTTCAATGGATCAATCTTTGAAATAAGATTGATTGTTTGTGATAGCATAAAAAGTCAGTAGCTTCCCTAAGACTGGAGCTGTGAGTGCTGGTGGATGAGACAAATATTGCTCAATGCTTTTGAAAGCATTTTGACAAGCGTCATCCCATTCAAATGGTACATCTTTTTTCACCAATTTGTTGAATCAATGACAACGTTTGGCAATGTTAGAGATAAATTTTGGAATGTATACAAGTTTTTCTTGAAGACTTTTCAACTTATATACATTTCTTAGCTCTGGTATGTTGATTATGGCATCAATTTTTAATTTTTCTATTTTAATTCCCAGTGTTGAACAATGAAGCCAAGAAATTTTTCAGAAATGACGTCAAATGCACATTTCAACAGATTTATCTTCATTGATGTCTTCGAAGTCTTTTGAAAACATCTCGTAAATCTTGTAAATAATCGTCACATCTTTTTATTTTAATAACAAGATCATCTACATAGCATTCTACGTTCTTATGCAGCATGTCATCGAAAATTTTTTGCATTGCTCGCTGATAGGTTGCCCCCACATTTTTTAATCTAAAAGGCATAACTTTGTAACAATATATGCCCTTAGGAGTACAGAATGATGTAAGTTCCTCATCTTTTGAATTCATTTGTATTGGATTGTATCCAGAAAATTCGTCCATAAAAGATAAGACTTTATATCTGGTAGTTGCATCCACCATCAACTTTGTTATCGGAAGTGAAAAATCATCTTTTGGACATGCTTGATTTAGATCCCAAAAGTCAACGTAAATTCGTAATTGCCCATTGTTCTTTTTGATACGAACAATATTCGCGATCTAAGTTGGGTATTTTACTTCGCGTATGAATCCAGCGTCAATAAGTTTGTTGACTTCTACTTAAATTTAAGGGATCAATTCTGATCGAAATCTTCTTTGAGGTTGCTTGATCGGTCGAATTCCATGTCTTACTGCAAGATAATGCATTGCAACCTTAGGATCTATCCCCGACATTTTCTTATAAGATCATGCAAACACGTGTTTGTATTCCTGAAGCAAATTAATATACTTGAATTCCTCTTTTTGACTAAGGAGGGTACTTACAAATACTGGTCTCAGGTCTTCTTCGATCCCCAAGTTCAATTGTTTCAAATCATCCATAATAGCTTGTCCACATTCTTCAAATGTAGAAGGCTGGTTCGAGTTCATCCGTTATGACAGAACCTTCGGACTCAGATTCTGAGTCGAGAGTTTTTTCGAAAGCTATGCGATTGACAGAGACTTCTTCTTTATCTTTATTGCCTTTTAAGGATGGGCGAACTTTTTGACGTCTTCATTTTCTTCTTGATCGTTGAGGTTTCGGACTTGGATAAGAAGTTTTAAATCCAAGTCGAAAAAATACAGATTGTCTTTGGGATGACATCTGGGAAGCTTGTGCATTTATGTTAATTTGGGTAGAAGAAGAAGGACATTCACTTAACTTTGAAAGATAGAGGCTTTACCTTTTATGTCGACCGCTGGAGAGGGTTTTTCTTTTAACCTTTTAAACACCAAAACTTTGGCATTCTCATTTTCAATTCAATTAAGCACTGAAGATCTCAGTTGTTCTGGTTTCTCTTTTGCAATTTCATAAATTTTGAATATGATGCGGTTTGAGGAATCCTTTTTGACATTAAACTTTCTCAATGGATTGAGATCATATCCCAAACCATACCTGGGTCGAGACACCAGGGCTCCATCAAAATTAGAAGGGGCATGCCCTCCTGCAAGGACAACATCAAGATCACCTAATTTTTTAGCTTTCCTTTTTAAACCCAGCATTTACAAACAACTTTTTTACTTGAGGATTGCAACATCCTTTGAAAGTCTGTTTTGATTCAACAGCACCTTCTTATTTAGACGACTTAGAAATACAAAGCTTTGACATGTCTAAAATAGAAGTCGAAGCTTCCGAGTAAGTTTATGTTCCTTCAGGACCGCCATACTTTGATAGGGCAAAAGAAATTTCAAAATACAAGGTATTGGAATAGTTAATTATTTTCTCAATACCTCAATATCGGTTGATTCTATTTGAGGTCTTTTTGCCTCTAGAGAATCTTTCGAATGTAAATTTTGACTTGCCTTTGATAATGAGATTGAGCAGCACTAGACGTATCATGAACATTTGTATCTTCTTTAATTTTGAATCCAGGCATGGTCAACCAGCAGAATTGCACTCTTCATCCTCCATGTAAAATTTGGCATCAGCGAAATGAGATTCTTCTTTAAGAAGTGGTTTAAACTCAGATACCACACATTTAACTTCTCTATCTCGATTATATTTGAAGCATTGGTGTCAAGTCGAAGGTACTACTCCAGTTTCATATATCCAAACACTCCCAAGAAGTAACTCGTATGATGTTTTAGCATCAATGACATGAAAGAGAGATGAGGAGATTAACTTTTCTAGTTGCAGTTTCAGGCAAATCATGCGAATGGCTCGCTGACCTTTTTGATTGAATTTTTGAATCATGATTTTGCTTCTGGACATATCATCAACATTACTACTAATTATCTTCATTATTTTGATCGGCATAATGTTCACAGCAGATCCACAATCGATTATTATGTAATTTAGCCTACATTGTCGAAAATAACCACTAACACACAGTGGTCTATTATGTAAACAAGAACCCAATTATAAATCTTCATCATCGAATGTTATGGCAACCATACAATCTTGTCGAGTTGTAGATTCAATATGTTCTAAGACTTTGCCTTCGTATTCGCTTGGATTGATTAATGTTGTGATCAAAGTCATTCGATCATCAAAATGAAGACTAAAAGACCCTGTTAAACTCATTTAGATTACTGTTGAGTCGTGAGATAGTATTCTTCTACTTTGAACTCTATCCTGATGTATTCTTCATCTCATTTTTCTTCTTCACATTGATAACATTGGAGGTAAAACATCCATTGTCAAAGTAATCCTTGGGAAAATAATCACCCAAGGTTGGTAGTCTAGGAGGAATGAGTGAAGCAGCTTCCAACCCCGTTGATTTAGTGAATACTCTTCACTTAGCTTTAGACCTTTTTCTTTGGTTGTTCCTTGGTCTTGATTTCTTGTCATAAACACTAGAATTTGGGAGTCGTGGAGCCTTTCGACGACGTCTTTTCACAAAGGTCCATGCTCCTTGATCTTCCTCTAGTGCTTCTTCTTTATTGGGTTGAATTTTCATACCCCGTTCTTCTACCTTTGGTCCTGCAAAAGGTGTAGAAGGTGACATTTTACCCCTTTTGTTTGGTATTCTGTTTCTCTTTCTTGCTTATAAAGGTGGATCAACCTTCGCCGATCTTATCTTCGGACTCTAAATCAGAATCCCAAACATCCAAATTACTTGTAATAATTTCATAAAAGGTTGGACGATTGGGTGCACTTGGTTCATCCATCCCTAGATAGACATAACTAACAGTATTTCTCCGTCTACCTCAAACTCCACCAGGATGGCTCCTTCAAGAAGTTGAGGTCCAAACTCCTCAATTGAGGATTTACAGTCATTGTGTGTATTAGAAAATATCTGTTTCTTCCCTGCAATGGGAATTGGATCAAATGATCCAAATAAAACCATCTAGCAGGCGGCTATTGGATTTTTTTCGGTTTCAAATTTGATCTTATTTTCTTTATCCAGGCAAACAATAAGATATTTCAAGACAAAGAATTTTCCCATAGGGTGGCTAATGATTCTATGAAATTTATAGTATTTAATATGATCGATCTTACCAGTTTTCTCGAGTCTTTTTGGTACTGAAAGTTCTATTATCTTCTGTTCAAGGAGTTGATCCAGAATTTCAAAAACTTCAAAATCTGAGAATGGTACTCCTTTCCTTCAAGTTCTTTCAGAGTTGCATGACCTATGCCTTGGACTTGTCTTTTGTTAGGTCCGAACTCTGGTTTCGATTTTGGTTTGAGCCCGACCTCTGGAAGGCTATCTTTACAAAAATAGTAGAAATTGTCATTACTTTTTTGGATTTACCAGCCTTGACGTCTTTCTTTATTTCACTTGGTAAATAACTCCTATACCTTGCAATTTGGAACTTCAGGTCATAAGCACGTGTCGCAAATTCTTCAAATGAGTGATGCATATTTGCTTGGAGATTGTAGAGTAATCCCCAATTCATGCCTTGCACATACATGTCAATGGAAGATGCTTCGTTTATTCGTTCTTTACAATTAAGCACGAGGTTCCTCCAGCATTTGATTTACTCTACAATGGGCTCTTTCTCGCTCTGCTTCGTTCGAGCAAGTTCTAAAAGGCTGACAGTTCACCAGGTGCTATAGAAGCGTATTAGGAATTCTCACTTGAGTTGATCCCAACTATCAATTGAACCTGCTAGTAAGTACATATACCATTCAAACGCGGCACCTTTGAGAGAGTGTACGAAGTATTTCACCATAGTATCCTTGTAAGTGTCTGCACTATTACACGTCTCAATAAAATGAGCAACATGTTGATTTGGTGTGCCATTTCCATAAAAACATTGAAATTTTGGAGGTTGGTAATCTAGTGGCATTTTCATTTCATCGATTCAACAACTATAGAGCTTGGCATACACCAATGAAGATTACAATGAACCACCATACTGGGCATGAATGTTGTCTGCAATCATGTGTTGAAGTTGTTGGACAGACAGAGAGTCAATGGAGAATTGAGTGGTGTCATGCAACACGTTTTGAACAAATGTCCGATCATGCATGTCTTGCTTCTGTTAGCGCTCATGGACTTCTAGTTCTTTAGCCTTGGAAGATCCTAAATTTTCCTGATCTTCCTTAACAATCGAATTTTTGCAACTCTAGCCTATGCATGAGTGCATCAATATATGAATCTTTGTCTTATAGTGATTTAGTTAATTTTTCAATGGCTAAAGCCATTTGTTAAATTCAATCATCTAAGCCCGATGTCGCTTCCGTGACCATCACTGGTTCAAGTGATTCTTCGGATAAAGCATCGTCTTCCCACCTTTGCTGAGAAGAGGTATGAGAAGATCTAAACAAGGATTTGTCACTGGAGACGGAGCCTGAACGAGAGCTTTTTGCTGAACTCATGGTCTTTTCTGTTGAATAAGAGTATGGCTTTTTAAAGCAATTTTCATTTTATCTTTGTTGGAGAACTTCATCAGTGGTGGGACTAGTTGAGTTTGCCCAATTTTTGTTTGAGCCCTGGTTGCGTGGAAGAGTTCGGCCAGTGTGTTTTCAAGATGAGTCATAGCTTGTTTCGTCTTTTGGCGTGCCATTGCTTATATAGTGATTGAAATTTGAAGATTCTGAGATCAAAAGATGAGGGGATAAGAAGGTTTCACTGGATGTGCCAAGAAATTTGTGTATTAAAATACAAAAATTGTCACAAATTGTATTTTTGAGAAAATAAAAGGGATGTTGACATTTTTGTAATTGCAAAAATCCTCTGATTAATGATCTGAATATTTGAAGAGGATGGGTCACTTGACTTGAATCTTAATCTTCGAGAATTTGTTGAAAATTTAATTTGTTGAGACTTGATCTATTCGGTACTTGAATTTGATTTGATTCGAAGAAGGTTTCGATCTTCTTGAACTTGGTTTGAACTTGTTTGATTCAAAGAAAATGTTGATCTTCTTGGAATTCACCGGATTTAGATGAGAGGATTTCTCCTCTATGTCCGGCTTTGAAATTTTTTAGCACTTCGTGATTGTGTTCTCTACTTTCACTTCTTGTTTTCTTCTTCCTTATGGACCATTGTCCTATTTATAGGAGAAATTTGTGCTAATTTTGATAATCACTCAATTATATTAAATTAAAATGAATAATTGAGTAATTATGATTTTTTATTTATTTGTTTATTTATTTATTCAAAAAGGTGATATGGGCTTTGGGTTTCATGGACTTTAGTGAATTTCAATTTAATTGGGCATTAGATTTAAATCGACTCAATCCATTTTCTTTATTATTTTTTATTTTTTATGTCTGTGGCCATTTTCACTATTTTTTAATTTGCTTCTCAAATTCTTCATGAACTATCGAGTTTTCCTATTTGACACAATATAACATGAATTAAGCCATATTTCATCAGAAGAACTATAAAATATCATTATTTAAAACCCCGATTAACTCCATCAAATTCATTACATTATATCACTTTTTAATGTAAAACAAGGTTTGAATTTATAGTCATATTTAAATTTTCAAAAACGCGCGTGTATGCATCTATTTAATTGTTTCAAAGGGATTCGAGTGATATAAACTGCAACCTTTTATGATAAAGGTGACAATGAATGTCACTTTTCACATTCTCATTTTTACGAACATGTTGCATGCATCACTTGAATTGATTTTATATATATATATATATATATATTAACTCAATCAAATTCATAAATATCTGAATTTTAATATATACTAACTTAAAATTATTAATCTAAAGATGAAATTTCATATTTATTATAATATAAAAATCTCAACAACATCAAAATTAAACAAAATATGAACTAATTGAATAAAAAATCCGTAACATAAAAACTTGTAATTTTTTATTGATTATTTGTAGATTTGACTTTGAAGAAAAAGTAGTTGAAACAACCCTTTATCTTGTTTGGACTTGATTTGTGCAAGATTTCCTCTTATGATTTCGATTTTCCTTGATTTCGAGCGTGGAAGAGTGGAAATTTTCTAGCTGCTGATCAACTCGTTTTTTAGGTTTGCAAATTTTATGGTGTGTTATGAACGAGAGAAATGTATTCATCTTTTAACCCCAGATTTCTCATGATTTCTCAAAATGATTCCAAATGTAAGAGTACATGTGCAAGTACCCCCAATTATGTATATACAACAGTTTGTCACTAGGTTCTGGAATTACTGGGTCAACCAAAATTTATTAAAAAGACTCCATTTGGAAATTAATTTTTTCAATTTGCCGAGGTTTCAATTTTAGGGAAAGGTTAAGGAAAATAATTAAAATTTGTCACTGTAACTTTTGTTATCCAATTATATTCTGAATAATTCAGTGCTTATGTGAAAGGGATTATTTGAAAAGTTATTACTTGGAAAATGTATAGTTAAAATAGTTAAAAAGTATAGAAAAGTTACAAAAATATTTGAAAATAATTTTGTTTGTAGAATGTATGGTTGAAAATGAGTATAGGAAAAGTAATTTTCAAATAGTCACTTTCAAGCATCAAAACGTATCCTAATCCAAAATTATGTGGTGTTACCCAACGAATCGGTAGGGCCGAGACAATCATGCCCGGTTAACCGATTATGACAAAACCTTTTAAAAACCACTGATCCGACCAATTTAACAATAAATCGGTTGCGGTTTTGTGGTTTTACCTTTTTTTTTTTATTTTATAAAATTTCAACTTCATTAATGAGCCTCATAAACTATAATTCCAAGGCCCATAGAAAAATATTGGATGTCATGCTCCTTTCATGGATAAATTTCTCTCAATTGGTTTCGTAAACTTTCAATGTGAGACAATGCATTTTATAGATGCATTTCTCTTCAATGGTTTCATAAACTTCCAATGTAGGATAGTAGCATAACAAAAAATGTTAAAATGTCCATCAAAACCATTTTTCAAATATATATATCCATTTGAATCTCAACTAACTAAATTGTAATATCCACCTTCATCTTTTCATTTATTTTATTTTCAAATTTAACTTAATTTGCATTTGATTATTAATATATTAATGTTAGATATCATTGCCTATAAGTTTAAACTATTTTAATTTAACAAAGCAAACTATTTTAACATATGAATCTAGTTAACAAAGATAGATTTATTTTGAATTATTAATATGAAAATTAAAAAGAAAAATTTTTTTTTGCAGTATTTTATTATTTTTATATTTATTTATTCATCCGATTCGATCTCAATTGAACCTTTTGACCTTTGACCCATTACATTTTCCAGGTTGATGACCGTAATGGTTTTCAAAACATTGGTGTTACCATAGATGGTATCAACTAGCTGTCCACTCGGAGGTATTCCAACTGCGATCAAAACATCAATTGAATCTTTGTGTTTTCTTTTTTCTAAAGATTCTATATTTTGTTGAAAATACACTCATTCAGAGTGCAAGGTTGGATTGACGTTGACAAGATGTAGTAAAAACTATTAAAATTTGGCCTCCATTTTTGGGATCGTGACTTGCGATCACTTTAAGATCCATCGAAATATGCCCGTTAATGAGAAATGGCGTGAGAAATTATAGGGAACATAACAGATTGAGAAGGGATCATACTATATGTATAAAGTGTGATTGTCTCCACGTGTGAGGTGAAATGATAAGATCAATTAAATATGTGAGTACGCGAATCATTTTATAAATGACATACCTTAAAATCACCACGTTTTCGAATGTGTTTTTAATCCGTCTACAATAATATTCTAAAATCTTCATAGCTTAAGCAAGATTTCACACAAAAATCCGGCTTCAATGTGTAAATATCAGGAAAATAATGGTTAACAAAGAAGAATGGAGGAGAGAGAAATACTAGACATCATGCTAGTAGCAAATTGTATCAGTTTTTTAGCATAGCTCCAAAGTTCTGGTTCACATTACTAGGCGACCGTTTGAAACCATTTTTTGGAAGAATATATTTTGTAATATTAATTTTTTTTTTATTTTTTTTTTGAGAATGTGGTTAAAAATTAGAGAAAAATTTAAGTTTATATGTACAATATTTTATTAAAAGAATGTAGAGTTAAAATGAGTTTTCATACTCAAACGGGGGGCTAGATTTTATTATGAACTTTGAATATATAACCTTTATATTTTTTTTTCCCAGATTTTACATTTATGTAACCCTGAATCTTCAAGAGGATACATTTCTACAATATACTTCTTTTTTTCTTTTACGGTATATATACATAATTCAAAAGCACTATATTCAAGAATACATATTTTTCGTTGTTTGAGTCCCATTTTTAAAAATCTATTTTTCTCCAAACTCATTTTGAACCACACATTATTTAATAAAAAAAATTATATGTAAACTTAAAGTTTTTCCATACTTTTTAACCACACATTTTCAAAAAAATAATAATAATAATAATAAATAAATAAATAAATCACTATTACAAAATTTATTTTTGCAAAAAATAAGGATCAAATCACTACTAAAAAGTTCACAAATTCCATCCACTTTAAGCTTACGATATTACTTGAATTTCTAAACCAATTGCTACCAAAATGGTAGTCAATTTTAGTTGCACCATTTTTATTTTATTTTATTTTTAAAAAAGACCAAATTTGAGGTTTGGCCTACTTACGTAAATAATATGGAGGAGAAAGTGTCGTCTTACTCTTACCTTCAATAAAGAATAACAGAAAAATCTAAAACACGTATACATATCCAACAATTAACAAATCAATACACAAATCACCCGTTACATTTTAATGTTAGGAAAGCACCTTTTTTGTTATTTAATTTAATTTATTTGGATAAAATTGGCATTCTCATTCAAGCATTTCTTGAAATTCTCAACACCCCAAGTGCCAAGTCCAAATCATAATTCAAACTTGATTTTTATGGTTTATTATGCGTTTGTCTATTGGAGGTCAGGCCTGATGTTCGTCGCCTTTTTCAATTTTAGTAAACTTGAAGGTATATATACGAAACCATACCTCTCGAGTACTAAATGTATAAGAAAATCTAAAGCATATGGCAAATAGAAAATCAGAAGAATATGATTTTGGATATACCTCAATATCTAAAGTTTGCTGCCACCTCCTGTAGTCTAAAGTTGGCATCTTCCTTTCAACTCTTGAATTATATCTTCTTTCCTACACTTCAAAGCATACGCCCACAGTTTGAGAGTGATGTAACTGTTGAAAATTAAATTTAAATGAATATACATATTGACTCTTATTAGCTTATTAAGTTTTAGACGAGGTGATTACCTTGGATCGGATAAATTTTTTCTTGGGTTCTACTCTCGCCGCTTCCCAATCATCCTAGTGCTAGATATGAAAAGGTGAACCTGGTTTGTACGTGACGGAGTGTGTAGACGATTAAAGAGAAATAAATATCTGTCAAGTGCTATCTATTAGCTTAAATTTTAGATGACGACTTAATTATGAAATAAACACAAGTCTTAGAATCAAGTCTCGTTGTTATCCATTAATGAAAATTATAACCTCGTTCTTTGACATATATGTGTATGCACTCTATATCAGCGTTTAGACGAGGTGTTTCAACTTGATACTTGAAAGTCTAGATCATGCAACCTCGAATCTAACACATTTCAAAGGAGCTTTACCAGAGAAAAAGAGCCTTGCGTGGAATTTGTAAAAAGCAGGCATCAAAGGATATCTTTGGCATAACACCAAGGCATATCCTATTTCTTCAACTTCTTATTCCGTAGGTAGCCACAACCAACATTGGATAAGAGACCATATAAAATCTCATTCTAGACCACACTTTTTAATGCCACTCGAATTCGAAGTTCCAACTCTGTGAACTAAGACGGTAAGAGGATACGTAGAAAGACTCGGGTCGGAGATTAACCACAGAGGCTTACTCTTTTGTGGAACCGCTTCTGAAAGAGAATTGTGAGCAAAGCAGTTCTAGGGCTTCTCTCCTTTGGCATATGATGTTATATGTGTTACAATATGTAAATGATACGTCATATGTCTACTGAATTATCATTATCTGCCAAAGGAGAGTTGCCCTATGACTGCTTTAGCTTCATGGAAGAGTTTTAAATGGTGGCATGATTACTGCTTTTTGGTTTTCCTTTAAAAAGCTGTTGTAAACTCTCTAGATATTACTTGTGTGGTGACTTGATAGACAAAATTTAAAAAATCATTTCATTTTCTTCTGAAAACTTAAAATTTTAGAAACAATGATGTAATATGGTACCCCGAGCAGACAAATCATGTGCATTCAAGTCTTGTCATCACCACCATTCTATACACGAGTAGGTGTGTTGAAAATTCTTCCTCTCTAATTGTTACAACTCAAATTTCATGGTCAAAAATTCAAATGTTGAATAGTCAAGGTCAAAGTCAATTAAGGACTTAAATGAAGTAAATGATTTTATTGGGACTTGAATTGACTAAAATCTTTTATTGGGGTTTATTTTACAATTGGCAATATATGAGGGTAAAATTTGAAGTTGAAAATTTACTTATATATTTTTGGGAATTTTAGGATTTAAATGTTAGCTTATATTAGAGAAGAGGGACTTTTCTTGCAAATTGGAGTTAGTGGGATTTAAATGCCTTTTACCCATTTCTTTTTTCTCTAAAATTACACACACACACACACACACAAAAGAAGCAAGAAAAATAACAGGTAGAGAAGAAGAAGAAATCGGCAGAAAGAAAAGGGAAAGAAAAGAGGGAAGAAAAAGAAGGAGAAAAAGAAAAAAGGAAGAAGAAGAAAGGAAAGAGGTAGTTTAAGGTCTATTTCCATTTTTCCTTTCTCTTTATTTTCTTCAAGAGGTAGATAAATTTTATGTTAAAATTCAAGGGTTTTATTTTTGGCTCGAAATTTTCAGATTTTTGAGATTAATAATACTTGGAGCTCAAGTTATTGATTCTTGAATTTCTATCTACACTAAGATAAGGACATATCATTTTTTTTTTTTTTTGCAAACCCTAGTTTTTAAATTTGATGATTGAACATGGATTATTTGTAGAAATGATTACATTAATGGAATTATTCACTTGGAAGAATGATTTTGGGGAACGATAAATATATTAATTTGGTTGTAGTATGATTGCTAGTTTTTCACTGGAATGAAGGGGATAAATATTGTTATGATTGGAATGAAGTTAAATTTGGACGTGATATATAATTGTGAAGGTATTAAAAAGTGGAAATTAGGTCCGATTGATTAAAGGAAATTTAGGAAAATTTCGCAAGTCTCGGGAAATTTAGTTCAATTATTAAATCATTAGAGATAAAAAAATTCTTTATTTTTAATAGTGATTAAATTAGTTATTTTGTGACGTATTTCAGGTGGTGACGAAGAAATTAAAAAAGCTTGTCGACCGGCCTAGTCGGTAGCTCGTATTGAGTGAGTGGATATAAAACTTATTTTTCAGAAATTAATTATTTATTAAATTTATGTTAGATTAAAAAATTTATTATTTCATAAATTAATTTTGACAGCATGATTTTTAGAATAAAGTAGATTTATAATCAGATATTTTTAAAGTTAAATTTAATTCAATTAAATCATTTGATTAGCATGATATTTGAATATAACTATTTCAGTATAGCTAGGGTTATTTTTAAAACCACCAGAAAGTACTAGGGGATATTACCCGAGTCTGCACTGTTGTGAATGTGTTTCCACAGTATATGACTAGTTATGGTGATTTTATCCGCTCTGCATTATTGTGAATGTGTTTCCATAGTGTATGACCAGATTATCAGATTATCAGAGGTTTTTGGGACCCACTCTCGTACACACGTAGGCTTTAGGTCGTAAACTATGGTGATTAGCCTTTAGGACAACTCTACGTACGTATGAATAGATTATTAGATTATCAGAATATCAGATTTGAATGGCTTTACCTTGTACATCGAGATTACTCTGTACATGAGTAAGGCTATTCATTGGTTACCTCTTCCGTGTGATTTTTCAACATTTTTAGAACTTATCAAATTTCAAATTATAGAATTCAGTCTATTCAGTTCTCATATTAAAGCTTTCAGTTTATAATATTGAGCAATAATAATATTTCACAGATTTTCACAGATGTAATATTATTTATATTCATTACATTTTACAGTTACTTATCTAGAATGAAAAACAAAGAATTTTATGATGTATTCATGTTTGATTTTAAAAGTGTTACCAGATTTTAGAATTTCTAAAAGTTTTAGTAGTGCAAGAATTTATAGAAAATATGCATAAATGAGAAAAGTTTACTTATTTGAAAACTATCTACTCACTGAACTTTAAGCTCATATATTTTTTTCACATTTTTCTTTATCAGACAGATAGTAGTCAAATTGAGCAGTTTTGGAGCTTGTCGAACCACCGAATTGAGCCACGCGTCGTAGGTTGTATGACATCCTCTATGATATTAAAATATGCGTTCTTTTGGGATGCATGTAGTTAAAAAAAAAAATTCATTATGTGCTCATTAGATATTTGATATCTTTATTACATTTGAAGATTGTTTGTTGTAAAGCAAGTAAATATTGATTTGCTAGGATTTTATTTGAATAGTTTGTATTTTTAGGGACTGGCGTACCCTGATTTATACTATAGGTATTGATTTGAGGAAATTGGTTGTTGTTCAGGCGGTTTTAGTTCATATTTCAAGGGAAATTCTATCAAAATTCTTTTAAAATTTCGTCACAGTCAAAGTTACCTTGGTGGTGGGTACGACACTTAATTGGTATCTACCATCGGCCATGACACGTGTCCGGTCTATTAGGATGATTCGGAACAGGTCGTGTCAATTGGTATCAGAGCATGGTTCAATGGTTTTCAAGTTTGGGTGATTCATGAATTTCTTTCTCAGAATAGCATGTCATTGAGATTGTTAGTCGTGGCATGATGGCAGAACTCACAGGCTCCGATGTGGTATTTGAAACTCATATTGCCCTGATAACGAGGATATGACATCTAAGAAACAAGAATGAACTTTATTGATTTGAGCATAATAAGTATTAGGATGTTATTGAGAATTATCTAATCCTAAGGAGAGTTGTTAGTGCCATGTTGGCGCCATGTTATATTGTCTCTAATTTATTAATAATTGCGTTGTATATCCAACATGCAGTTAAGCGAAGAGTATAACTTTTGTAAATCTAAATGAGTGTGGTATTATGAGAATTATTGTAGAAATTTGTAATCATATTTAGTATTTGGTGGAAGATACATGTATTAGAAAATCAAGATGTGGAGATATGGTAAGAAATTTTGTTCATGACAGAAATAATGAGATCATATGGAATGTCGATTCATGACCAAAATGGTGTTATTAAATATGTTTTACCTAGAGATTTTGAGTAAATTAATATGACTATGGTTTTTCCCCTTTGTTGACTCATGAACAATTAAGTATCTGGGTCCATACAGCTTCAACTACTATTGAAGGAAATATTAAGGATTTAATTATGTAGATTGGGTATATGAAAAAAAAAGTAATGATAAATGATGATATTATATTGAATATCGATCGGTAGAGAATAGTGTGTCACTGTATATGTTATGCATCGAGGGAATTGACATTCATGCAACTCCAATCATTTTTGATTAATTATGGGTTATTTGATTATAAGAAATGAAAGAAAGGTATGGATAGACTTCACAAAGACTACCTATTGTGGGATAAATTGTTGTTGGAGGAAGAGAATTATTGGATAGGTATATCTATGTAAATTAGTGAAAACGATATGATTGATGTCTAAGAAACGCATGTTGGTCTTCATTTTTAAATTACAGAAAAAGAATAATGCATTGGGAAAAAAACGTGATTAATATATCATCTTTGACATATAAGTATGTATGGTTCGAAGAATGAAGTGATGCTATGTAAATTATTAAGAAAAGAAGAAAAGAGGAATGGTAGAGTTGAAATTCAGGGAGATTGAGAATCAAATTATGAAATCTTAGTGTTAGATTGATGTGTGAAATGTTCACGTGATAAATATTAAGGTTATTATTTTGTGATGTCAAGAAAAATTGATATAATTAGATGTTTTAAGTCCTACAATATAACGATTAATTACCAGACTACATGATCGGGTGAATAGTAAGTAAATGAGATTTATGTTTGTCCTATAGCAATATAATGCGATGAGATAGTTGGGCTATTAAGCTAATTAATTTTGTCTCGGTTATTGGTTGTATTATTATGTTATATTATATTCCATTTGGAGGCTTGAGCTAATTTTTGAAAGTTGAGGTGAATTTGATGAATTTTTAGTGATGTAATTTTTGGGTTATTTTCAATTGTAATTTTGTATCTCATGATTAAAGTATGCTATTCTTATCAAGGTCTATTCGCTATGGAATATACAGATGAGATGTTGGATAGTTTAAGTCTAAGGTGATTTTCAAATGTAAACCTTACTCAATTGTGAAATTGTATTTTTGGATTATATTATCTTAATTAAAGGTCTTTATGTTATATACAAGAAAGCTTATGCATTGGCAATAGGTCAATGACCTCTCTATAGAATAAGAGTATAGAATTATAATGGATTAACGTGATTATTGTATCTTCATAGAAAGAAAGAACACCAAAGTTGTGTGGATTTAGAAATGTAAAAGTTTTGCAATTAGATTAAATTATGAGGAAATATCTACTCTTGTATCAAAAATTGATTTTGATTTATGATAATGGATCATGTTAAGGTTTAGAATGTGTTATGAAGTAAAATGATTAATTATGGAGTATACGATAGATTGTTGAAGAGGCATGATTAAAACATGATTTATAGTTGATTATATTGTGGTTGAATTTATGAATTGTGGTGCTATCACTTTGTGAAAGAGAACAATATTTATCAATTATAGGAGTTTAAGGTATATTTTTTTTATTTAAAAGAGTCGAACTTGAAGTTATGTAGATGTTATTATTAAGTGTTATTGAATTAAAGGAAAAGTATATCATAATGAGCTATTTCAATTGTTGTTGAATATATCAGGATTTTAGAAAATTTTGAACAATTGAATTTTTGCAGATATTGTCAGTTAAGAATGGAAGTAGTTACTCTCTAATATTTTCATTTGAGGTTTGAAGTAGATAGAGTGGAGACAAAATGGTATTTGAATTATTGATGATAAATCGATAGAAGTTACAAAATTATTTTTAAATAATATAGTCAACTCATGAGATACATTAATAAACATATATGGATAAGACAGTGATTTATATGGTAGAGTTGAGTATCTATTTTTGGCTAATATTAAAGGAAGACAAGTTCAGAAGATAGGCTATCATCTATGGTTTGTTAATTTAAGGGAACTTGGACAATCTTTTATTTTTCATGGAGGTGATATATGAGAAATAGATAGAAGTGACGATAATCAATGTTATATATGATATTGGCATATTTCCGATACTTCTTTATTGGGATGAAGATGCAAAAGAAAGTTATTAAGCCAATTACTTCAAAGAAAGACTTTAATAAGAGAATAGTTCAAATCAGGACATAGGATGAAGTTTTGAAGAATATGAAAGTAACATCTTGAACTTCAAATTGGAAATTAGATAAATTTTTCTAAGATTTGGTAAAATGAAAGCTGAGAATATCATATATTAGTCTTTGAGACATTTAAAATTTGGATCAATTGTTTCATGATGGAGTTTGCTTACAACAATAGCTACCACTCCAGTATAGAAATGGCTCATTTTGAAGCTTTATATGGTCGGAAGTGGAGGACGCCAATTTGTTGGGATGGAGATGGTAAGAGGAAGTTAGTAGGCCCTGAATTGGTTCAAATGACATCTAAAAATGTGAAATTGTTAAAAGAAAAGTTGAAAGTAACTCAGGATAGACAGAAAAATTACGCAGACAGACGTAGGAAAGATCTTGAATTTATAGTAGGAGATAAAGTTTTTTCTTAAATTGTCTCTTTGGAAGGGGGTGTTGAGATTTGGCAAGCAAAGAAAGTTGAGTCCACGATACATTAGACCATATGAGATTATTGAACGGATTGGTCCAGTTGCATATCAATTAGATTTGCCAACTGAATTATCTCGGATCCATGATGTTTTTCATGTCTCCATGCTTCGCAAGTACATTGCAGATCCTTCTCATGTTCTAGAGTCTCATCCAGTTCACTTGAAGGAGAATTTGACTTATACAAAGGAGCCAGTGAGAATGCTAGACAGAAAGGTACAAATTCGGTGGAACAAAACAATTTCACTTGTTAAGGTACTTTGGCAAAATCAGACAGTAGAAGAGGTTACATGGGAGCATAAGGATCCTCAGATGCGTGTTCAATATCCTCATCTATTCGTTACCTTATCAGATGCCAGTTGAATTTTGAGGACGAAATTCTTTTAAGGAGGTAAGATTGTTACAACTCAAATTTCATAGTCAAAAAAAATGTTGACTATTCAAGATCAAAGCCAATTAAGGACTTAAATGAAATAAATGATTTTATTGGGACTTGAATTGACTAAAATCTTTTATTGGGGTTTATTTTACAATTGGCAATATATGAGGGTAAAATTTGATACAATTTGAAGTTGAAAATTTACTTATATATTTTTTGGGAAGTTTAGGATTTAAATGTTAGCTCATATTAGAGAAGTGGGACTTTTCTTGCAAATTGGATTTAGCGGGATTTAAATGCCTTTGACCCATTTCTTTTTTCTCTAAAATCACATAGACACACACAGACACACACACAAGAAACAAGAAAAATAATCGACAGAGAAGAAGAAGAAATCGGCAAAAAGAAAAAGGAAAGAAAAAGGGAAAGAAAAGAGGGAAGAAAAGAGAAGGAGAAAAAGGAAAAAGAAAGAAGAATAAAGGAAAGAGGTAGTTCAAGGTCTATTTCCATTTTTCCTTTCTCTTTATTTTCTTCAAGAGGTAGATAAATTTTATGTTAAAATCCTAGGGTTTTATTTTTGGCTCGAAATTTTCAGATTTTTTAGATGAATACTACTTGGAGCTCAATATTGCATTTCTATCTACACTAAGGTAAGGAGATATCAATTTTTTTATTTTTTAGGCAAACCCTACTTTTTAAATTTGATGATTGAACACGGATTATTTGTGGAAATGATTACGTTAATGGAATTATTCACTTGGAAGAATGATTTTGGGGAACGATAAATATATTAATTTGGTTGTAGTATGATTGCTAGTTTTTCATTGGAATGAAGGGGATAAATATTGTTATGATTGGAATGAAGTTAAATTTGGATATGATATATAATTGTGAAGGTATTAGAAAATGGAAATTAGCTCCAATTGATTAAAGAAAATTTAGGAAAATTCGCAAGTCTTGGGGAATTTAGTTTAATTTTTATATCGTTAGAAATAAATTATTTCTTTATTTTTAATAGTGATTAAATTAGTTATTTTGTAACGTATTTCATGTAGTGACAAAGAAATTGGAAAAGCTTGCCGACCGACTTAGTTGGTAGCTCGTATTGAGTGAGTGGATATAAAACTTATTTTTCAAAAATTAATTATTTATTAAATTTATGTTAGATTAAAAAATTTATTATTTCATACAATTGATTTTGACAGCATGATTTTTAGAATGAAGTGGATTTATAATCAGATAGTTTTAAAGTTAAATTTAATTCAATTAAATCATTTGATTAGCATGATATTTGAATATAACTGTTTCAATATAGCTAGGGTTATTTTTAAAACCACCAAAAAGTACCCAGGTGATTTTACCCGAGTCTGCACCGTTGTGAATGTGTTTCCACAGTGTATGACTAGTTATAGTGATTTTACTCGCTCTGCACTATTGTGAATGTTTTTCCATAGTGTATGACCAGATTATCAGAGGTCTTTGGGACCCACTCTCGTACACACATAGGCTTTGAGCCGTGTACTAGGGTGATTAGCCTTTGGGGCAGCCCTGCGTACGTATGAACAGATTATCAAAATATCAGATTTGAACGACTCTGCTTTGTATATCGAGATTACTCTGTACATGAGTAAGGATAATCATTGGGTACCTCTGTGGTGTGATTTTTCAATATTTTTACACCTTATCAGATTTCAAATTATAGAATTCAGTCTATTCAGTTCTCAGATTAAAGCTTTCAACTTATAGTATTGAGCAGCAGTACTATTTCACAGATTTTCACAAATGTCATATTATTTATATTCATTACATTTTACAGTTACTTATCTAGAATGAAGAACAAAGAATCTTATGATGTATTCATGTTTGATTTTAAAAGTGTTATCAGATTTCAGAATTTTTAGAAGTTTTAGTAGTGCAAGAATTTGCAAAAAATATGCATAAATGAGATAAGTTTATTTATTTGAAAACTATCCACTCACTGAGCTTTAAGCTCATTTTTTTGTTTCACCTTTTTCTTTATTAGACAGATAGCAGTTGAATTGAGCAGTTTTGGAGCCAATCGAACCACCGAATTGAGCCACGTATCATAGGTTGTATGACATCCTCTATCAGTTTATATAGTATGCGTTCTTTCGGGATACATGTAGTTAAAAAAAAAAATTCATTATGGGCTCATTAGATATTTGGTATCTTTATTACGTTTGAAAATTGTTGGTTGTAAAGCAAGTAAATATTGATTTGCTAGGATTTTATTTGAATAGTTTGTATTTTTAGGGACTGGCGTACCCTAATTTATATTATAGGTATTGATTTGAGGAAATTGGTTATTGTTCAGGCGGTTTTAGTTCATATTTCAAGGGAAATTCTGTCAAAATTCTTTTAAAATTTCATCACAGTCAAAGTTACCTTGGTGGTGGGTCCAACACTTAATTAGTATCTACCATCGGCGCACGACACGTGTCCGATCTATTAGGATGATTCGAGACGGGTCGTGTCACTAATAACTTGATTTTTTTGATAAGCTGCGCAATTCAAAAAGAGTTACTATCTCATTAATTAGCCAATTTTCAAGCAAATTTGGGGGGAACAATAGGTAAAATAACATGTTTGCATGATTGTGTCCATATTTTTCCCATATCTAGATAATTAGCATATATATAATAGTTTTTGTCTTTCATCGTTAAGGGATGCATGCTTTTAGTACACTAGATTTGCTTCTTCACTATAGCGAACATTATCAACTTATTTACCTCTTACTCTGGAGCTCCATATCTGATGCTTTTAGCAGCTTCTTTTTATACATGAGGTCAGAAGCCTTGATCAATGTTGAGCTATGACTAATGACTGGGTTGATTCCAACCATGTAATTGTATATACAGGATAACACATCCAAGGTGCCCTTTATAAAGGGCTTCAAGGTCGTGTTGATGTCATTCAAATATATTTTGATCACCTTAGAGCATTCGAGTTGATACCTGGGAATTGACTGATAGTCTGTCGAATTCTTCCACTACTCTAACTTTTGGCTCTAGCTCTTTATCCTGGGGTTGATTGAATTATCAATGGTGCCCTTGCTCAATCCAACTAATGTGATCAAGAAGCATTATGCCTTCTTCATTTGATATCTCGTCCTCAGAGCCATGGCATAAAATTCCTATGCCTCGTATTGGCTCGCTCTAACAATTTCAACTCTATATGGCACATGCCAAATTCAACTGGTAGTTGAAAGTCGATGCTTCAAGGATACTCACATTATGACAATGATGTAGAACTTGCAAGTGTTTTGCATCAACTTTGGACATAATCACTTTTAATATATAATTGATGCAATTTTATGGTCGATCCATTATTTAATTAATATTCAATTAAATTAAATAACATAGCCCGTAGATTCAAATCTTAGTAATTTGTTAATCACAAAGAGTTGTGTTTGTGAGATACAAATTACATATGATTGAATCTTAAATTATTCGTAGTTGTAAGTAAAGTTGTCAGAGTACCATTAACTTCTGGATTTGAAATCACTGCTTATATGCCCGGTAATGGATTTTTGTTCAAGAATGAAATCTTATTGAAACTGTCCATATCCGGTTCATGCACTTCCACTTGACACCTATCGTAATGATAAACGGCTCGTCTCGCTGTGACCTTCTCTTGAATTCTCAAAACTTCTATCGCTCCATCCCCGCAGGGTGAAACAAGGGATTTAAAGAAAAACATAGGCTAGACTAGATTAGTAACAAGTAAACCTTTTGTGTGTATATCTCCACCAATCAAAAATACTATTAATTCAGCAACAAAACCACTCATATCTGGTAATGCAAGGGAGGCCATCGAAAAACTACTGAACATCGTGAATATTTTTGGCATTGGGATAGCTATTTCACTCATTTCGTTAAGATAAACAAGACGTATTCTATCATAAGTCGTTCCTGCTAAGAAAAAAAGTCAAGCACCAATTTTTATTAAATGCGTTCATTCATTTTGACTATTTTAGCATATTTTCTCATAGTAATTTCGACTCTACCTTCTCGGAGTTCAAGGGATTTAAAGAAAAACATAGGCTAGACTACATTGGGGCCCCTTTACATATCGTTATTGCAAATAGACCAACACGTGTGACATTTCTTACTTGTGAAGTAAGTAGCTGAATTCACAAACTAAAATGTTGTGACACTTAAATGAACACGTGGACGTTTTGTTATACAACAGAATATTGGAGACCCGCTGAGAGATTTTACATGGATAACTATCTGAGTGTCAGTGGTTAATCTCTAGCGTTCGATGATGGAATTGGTCCTTTGACTTGAGGTCGCATGGTACTTTATATGAGGACAGTCATACTTTGACGGTATTGGATGTTTCTCTGTCAAGGGCTGTTAATACTACATCGTTTGGGTATTTCAAAAATCGTATGAAAGTTATAAATGACCAATAGAAGATTCATCACTCTTAGATAGTAAGAGATTATGATTTATATTTCATTCAATTAAATCGATAATAAAATCCTTGAACGTGGTGTATTCAAAAGTTGAAAATGAGTTTTCGACTTATATTGACTTAATAGTGGAATGAAAGATATTATCGACAATCGGGATTGACACAATTTCATATCTCGTAATTGATCGGATTATATTGACGAAAAGATTATAGTTTCACGATAAACAAACGAGTTTGGTTTTGTCATGCCACATGACATTTTTCGTCACATGTATTGCCTTGACACATTGCTAGATATCAATCTAGAATGGCGAACATGAATTGGTGATAAATTAAAATGGTGTTTTAATTTATCAATTTTGATTAGATCAAAATAATAATTCACGTCGTTAGACATCGTGATTGGGAATTTGATGGGTCGCAATCTGGGACTTATATAATGACTTAATAGTGGAATAAAATATCTAATCGATAATCGGGATTGATATGCTTTCATATCTCGTAATTGATCGGATCATATTGACGAATGGATTATAATTTCATGGTAAACAAATGAGTTTGATTTTGTCATACCACATGACATTTTTCGTCACATGTAATGTCCTAACACATTGCTAGGTGTCAATCTTGGACGGTGAACATGAATTGGTGATAAATTAAAAGAGTGTTTTAATTTATCAATTTTGATTATATCAAAATAATAATTCATGTAATTAGACATCGTGATTGAAAACTTGAAAGGTCACTCATAATGAGAACCAGAATATTGTGATTTGTTAATTAATTAATTTAACAAGCGTTGAATAAATTAATTAATTTGTTAAATTAATTAATTGTGTTACTTATTTATAGGTTCGAATTAATTAATTCATGGACCGAAATTAATTAAATGTGTTAATTAAATATTGGATCATGCCAGGTTAAGCCCGTTTGAGCTTATATAAATAAGTAGTTAGAGTTTACAATTTTGTAGAAAATTTGATTTTCTTGCTAGTGTAAGAGGAGAAAACTCTGATTCCTACAATCTTGTTCTCTGTATGAAATTTCATTGGAGGCTGGACAATTGAATAGCTGTGGATGACAAATCAAGATTGCTGAAATAAAAGAAAAGTAAATGAGTTTGCAAATCTAGAAAAGTGTATGACTTTTATCACAATTTCTAACTAAACATAAAGCATATCCTTAGTGGAAATTGAAATCTGTTTTATTTTTTGCTGTGCATGATAAGTAGATTCCTAACAGAACTAACATTGAGTTTTTGAGTATCTTAAAAGGTAAACATTATTAAGTGTTGTAATGCAGAAGCATAATTACCCAGAAATAAAAAAAAAACTCTTTAATTTAATAGATAAGATTGTTTAGATGTTCACGTGTATGTTATATCAACAATAGAGGATACGATTTATTTTTATTTATTTTTTATCTAAATTCAATAATCAATTCTTGAATTAATTTTGAATCACGAACTTCCAATCTTTTAGATCACGAGCTTTCAGCTTTTTAATTCCAATAACTTAATGTTTCAAACCCCCAAGTCTTCTATAGTATTCTTCAAAACCAAGACTACACCGATTAATGTGCATCTTCTTTTAATTAAATCAAAAAACTAATTATTAGGCTGGACATATGAATAAAAGTATGAAAATAATTATTTTCTCTCTTTCTCTATCTCCAAATTTGAATACTATATAATTATGTATTATGATTGCTTACAATCTCGTATAATGTTTAGGTTCCATCTAATATTTATTTATAAAGATAGAATAGTTCCAATCATTGTAAAATAATAATTCTACATTCAAATAGAAGTTTTAATTAAAATCCAAGTGAGAACTTTAATTAAAGTCCAAATCCAATTAGTTTACATTTAATTACACGTATAGTCCTACAATTATACTTAATTTTGCAACTTTTATAGCAATTACAACTAAGTGCAAAACTTTATTGTAATTACAATTAAATCCAAAACTACTATAATTGACATATTTAAGTCCTAATACTTTATAGAGCTACCATAGGGATCTAATTGAACATATACTATCCAAACTCCGATAGTTAGATCCTATCTGGTTGACCCTAAATCTCCCAATCTAATTCTTAGTCTTTTCATTTTCCACTATAAGGATCACATAAGATAATAAATATGCAATATTTTCCTTTGACCTGTTGTATATATATTATCCTCGTTCAAGATCCGATAATTAGGTACAATCATAAATGACAGTTTTGCCCTTCTAATTATTCTCACTAACTTAAGTATCATTTTCTTCAATGGTCCTGTAAACTAATCACATATGTCGAAGTTTAGCTATCGCTAAACACTAAACTCAAATTTTAACCGTTCACATAAAATATTAGGTAGTCACTCTATTTATTTTTTAGAGTGACTAATACTACCCCCAACACGAATGCATGTTCTCCACTTCGCTCATTCTCAAGTTCCCAACTCATCGAGATATTTGATCGATCAAATTGATCTCACCCATTGATACATCGAAAAACCATTAAAATCACGAAATAATATACATAACCTTGTCAAGGAATTTAGATAAAATGCACAAAAGGTCAAGTGAAATTTAATTCTCAACATGATCATGCTATAAAATTAAACTTGACACGTAGACCATTCAATACACTTCAAGTGTACTAGTGTTACCTTTAACTATTTCCGTGATAAAACAAGTCATAAATCTCAATAGTGAATCGATTAACACTATAACCTTCTAGTACAAAGTATCAACATTTATACATTGGTTGTGATCAAATAATTTATCATCAAAATGTAAGTTGTATCACATTATACTTTTCAACTCAAGTACTCAACTTATAATATCGCAAGTGATCATAGACACTTAATTCAATGCTCAATAATAAATAAATGCAACAAATAGATAAAATTACAATTTATTTATTATAAATTATCATTTTATCTGTTGTGGAAGCTCTCTTCAAAGATCTTCAAATCGATGATTTTCGGGCTCAGTCCAACATACATTTATCTACCAATAACCAATTCAACCGGCTCCAAACCACAACCAATATAATTCACCTCGATTGCTATTCAATCTTACCCATGTAGGACAAGAAAAGGTGATGATTTGTGGCCATAAATGTTAGGAGAAGACACTATAAAGGTATACTACGAAGAAATCACCAATTACACAAAGTAAACAAACGTTTTGAACACTTCTAGGGGCAGTTTTTTTCACGCCAAAGGGGGCAGCCGAGATTCCTCTTTTTTTCCTCACAAAACTACACAAATCATACAAGAAAAGTGGCTAGGGTTATAGCCTTATATATATTCTACGGTCAGGCTTTTAGTTGGACCTTTAAGGGGTTTAAATGGACCAAGATTCGAGACATCCAAGAGGGAATACAATTGGATCGGGTGTAGCTTATGGACTTAGTTGTTAGACTTATTTCATTCATCAGCCTATACCTATGAAATAATTGACCCACGTTAAAATCATAGCTCGGGATTTATTGGGTATCAAAAACCCAACAAATCTCTACCTTGATACCCAATAAATTTGTAAGCATTCAAAAGACACAGTTAGCACTTGCATAATCAAGGTAGCCAATAAAATTGGATTGTAGACCTTACCTCGTGTTTTCAACCTGAAACATATACTATACCTGCTTCATGTACTCACCGGGACTAAAATGGACCAAGATTCGAGACATCCAAGATGGAATACAATTGGATCGGGTGTAGCTTATGGACTTAGTTGTTAGACTTATTTCATTCATCAGCCTATACCTATGAAATAATTGACCCATGTTAAAATCATAGCCCGGAATTTATTGGGTATCAAAAATCCAACAAATCTCTACCTTGATATCCAATAAATTTGTAAGCAATCAAAAGACACAGTTAGCACTTGCATAATCAAGGTAGCCAATAAAATTGAATCGTAGACCTTACCTCGTGTTTTCAACCAGAAACATATACTATACCTGCTTCATGTACTCACCGGGACTAAGGTCAAAAATACTCAAGTAGAAGTAAATATTTAACAGTAAACAATCAAGAGAAAATACACATGCGATGACGATTTATTATAGGATATCACACATAAATTTTTTCATAAACACGTTCACATAGAAGTACATATTAACACCAAGTTAATCAAACACATGGTCAACCACATACGCAACAAATGCATAAATGACCCATGAAAAGATCTCATTACACTTATCCTATCCCATTTCGCGTTACTCACACCTCAAGAACACATATCTCCTCTCATCGCCCACCATGCTCACTAGACTGATCACTCAACTCATGTCTAACTGGTAGGTCACAATAGATCCTAAGCCCACGAATAATCCTTTATTACCATATCACTTCTCTCAACCTACGTGAATAATGAGTTTCCACGTAACAGAAGTGATAGAAGTCTCTCTTACACTCCACTTGATCAGGGTCTCTTTATAGATAAAGAATTCTAGACATTTGATCACGTATCCACTCGTGATCCAAAAGTCACACTCCACATCTCCGGTACAAACTACAATGCACCCCTAGGCCTCTATACTCCACCTCACTAAAAGATATCAAACACACTGGAAATGCATCTTAATCCACTATGCATGCAAGCAATTACACCAAGTAACCATATTGCCTCAAATTTATGCAAATGCACATATCAAACACATTGAAATGCAACATATCATCATACAACAAATTAGCAAAACACACACATGCAAAAAGGATCGCACACAGATGCATATGCAGTAACTAGACTCTCAATAAACCTCGTCAGGGTCATCACTCGACTCTAAAGTCAAATTCGCCTAGCATCTCATCTTACCCTCCAGCTTATCCTTCTTCTTGGGACAGTCCCTAATAAAATGTCCGAATTTACCACAACTGTAATATCGTCTACCACTAGACTTGTCCCATCCCTTGTCATTCTTCTTACTACCCTCATCACTCGAGTCACTACTCGAATCATTACTGTCTTAAGTTTATCCAAATTTATTTGCTTAAATTTCATCATATTCCTCATTATATGCAACTCGCCACTCCTCATATCCTTTTTTCAGCCTTAATCTACGTCTCCTTACTTCTAAGCGAGTCTATGACAATCTCGAGTGTTAAGGTGTCCCTACCATACTTAATAGTATTCTTAACTTCTCTATATGAATCAGGCATGGAATTAAATAGAATAATAGCCTTATATATTTCAGAGACCTTTAACGATGTCTTGAATTAACTTGTTAAAGATATCCAAATTGTTGTCAAGATCCTTTGAAAGATCCATTTTATAGCTGAAAAATCATTCAAGCAAGTACGGCTTATTAGGAGTGGACTAAAGCAGATATAATCCTCCAACTTTTCCCAAAGTTCTTTTGTAAAATTAAAATTTTCAACTTTTCTCAAAACAGTGTCAGATAGGTGTAAAATAATTGATACGTATGCAAGGTTATCATACTCTTCTTTTTGTGCTTCTATTAAATTTGCAGAAAATTTGCTGTCTATGATTTTTGAAACCTTTTGTTAACAAAATATCATTCATCTTTTGTTGCCAAGTAGAAAAATCTCCCTTTCCATTAAAAATTCCAATATACCGTTCTAGATTCTCAGGGTTTTGTAAGATTCACGATCTTAGATCAAGGGAATGTTCGAACGAATTAAGTTCAAGTGTTCTAACGGGATAATTAATGCAAACACGAAGATATATTGACAAAAAAAAATCAAATTCTCATGCAATGCAGTCTCACAAAATGACTATATGACAATTGCAGTACAAAATCAATTACCAAATTCCAATCAACTTCAACACTTCAAATAAGGCAGATAATTCCTAAATTTTTTAACTCAAGCAATGGTTGCCAAGTAATGACAACCCTCAATCCTAATAATCACCCACACGATGATCTACTAGTGCGATAATGTAAAGGTTTCAGCCAATTTACCATAGTGGACCTAGCTAAGCCCGTAAATTATGAGACACGTGAATTTAACACTTTAGGACCACCACTATTCGTCCTCAAGCCTCTAGAAATTGCAGCAATCAGCAAATCATGATCGAGTCCCAAACGTTCGAAGAACAATTGTGTCCAGACTCTACTGCAGACCCTAAAACAGAAAATTTTCAATACAAAAAATGTCAGAAATAACATGAGGAACAAACTACTTGAAGGGACCATCGCCAAAAAGCCAGCCACACATCCTCACGCACCATCCAACCTCCTGCGCAGGGTGCTCATGCACCTCCATCACGCGCAGTCGGAATGCTACACGCGTTGGACCTCCACAACCACCACTACCCGTACATCACATAAGTAGTCTCTGTTTCTCAAAACTCCTTTTGGATTGATTAGAAATTACACAAACAGATTCAGATTTTGGGCAGTTTTCTGGATAGTTGCTTCGATCTGTTTCTGCTTCGTTCCAGTCAGTTTCCTAGACTTTTTTGCTATATTTCACGAGCCAAAACCGCCACATTGAACCTCTGATACTAAATGTTGCGGAAGCTCTCTTCAAAGATTTTCAAATCGGTAATTTTCGAGCTCAGTCTAACGTACATTTCTCTACCAACAACTAATCCAATCGACTCCAAATCACAACCAATATAATTCACTTCGATTGCTATTCAATCTTTCCCACGTAAGATAAGAAAAGGTAATGATTTGTGGCCACAAAGATTAGGAGAAGACACCATAAATATATACTATGAAGGAACCACCAATTACACAAAATATACAAGCGTTTTTGACACTTCTAGGGGCTATTTTTAGTACACCAAAGGTGGCGGCCGGGATTCCTCTTTTTTAGCTCACAAAACTACACAAATCATACAAGAAAAGTGGCTAGGGTTATAACCTTATATATACTCTAGAGTCAAACTTTTAGTTGGACCTTTAGGGGGTTTAAACAGGTCAAGATTCAAGCCAACCAAGAGGGAATACAATTGAGTCGGATATAGCTCATGGACTTAGTTGTTGGACTTATTTCATCCATCAGTCTATGCCTATGAAATAATTGACTTACATGAACATCATAACCCGAGATTTATTGGGTATAAAAAATCCAACATTATCATGACAAAATATACTATATGGGTACACAACCAAACAATAAGAGTAGTAATCCAAGTACAACAAAAGTACCTGTCGTACGGGGCAATTAGCATCATGGCACCTTCAAAGACCTTACAGTCTCTAGCTAATAAATCCGTAAAGGGGGTCTTGTGGGATGAAATGATCTTGGCCTGATTCCACCCATCTCTAATTATGCATCACGAAGAAGAATGTTGGCCGAGTTCTGTATTGGTTGCCATTGCATCGTTAAGAAGAACAAAGCTTTCTATGGTTATGTGAATTCATTGAACCTCGATGCCCATACTTGTAATTGGTGCTTTGATCTCTTTATCAAGATCTTAGCAATTGTTGGTATTGCAATTCACATTAATTGCACCTTTTCATTTTGGTTGGATTTTTGCAAAATTCTCTTGATTTCGTACTTGCAAGTAGAGATCTCCTAGCATGGAACAAGTGATAAGAGTTGAAACAAACTTTAGAAAGAATTACTACAAGTTGCTATAGAACTCATTTTAGTTCTCTTTGGACCTTGGCTGACCTTTAAATCCATGAATCTAAGAGTGCAACAAAGGAATAAAAACTTAATAGCTTTAAGCTACCATCACCAGGTCCCATTAACATGAATCTTGAAGGAAAAAACATTAAAGTAAAGCATCTTTCGAGTTTTTCTTATTCATTTTTCATTTTTTTTAATTTTTATTTTTAACACTATTTGGGTAGGTTTTGTAGTTTTTGCCACATTGAATTAATTTTTTTGTCAATAGTTGTAAAGAAAATTATATGAGATAGATTGGAACCTCAACGAGCTAGGTTAATTAATCGAACTCTTTTCATGTTTCAAATTTATAATTATGGTTTCAGTTTAATGCAATTCATATAACTTATGGCATATCAGGTAGGAAGTTCGGTTATTACAAAAATAATATTAAGATAGAAGAAAAAGTTAATACTATTTATTGTTAGAGGTTGGCGTGGTATAATTCCTTTTGCTACGATCAAAATGGTCCAAACCGAGCGTACTGATCGTACATTATCAGATCACAATTTGTTGCTTGTAGTTTGGTCCGGTCTAGTCCCTTTTATGATTTAAAATTAAAATAGTAGTAAAGTGTAAACAACTATGTAAATTTTCAGGTTTCACTATTATACTATCTGCTTCAGGCTGCAAAAGTGTTAATAATTTTAAATCATTTTAATTCATGTAATTTAGAAGGTATGTCAGTGGGGCTAGACGTTGGGTGAGTCGGTTTGAATATTTCAATGCCCAGAACAGCTCATTATATTTTCCAACAATTTGTAAGTGGAACCATTCAATTCATTGTAATTATTGAAATCAAACTCAAACCCGAACCATCAGCACAGATTTGGATTCAGTTTTACTAATAACTTTTTTTCATATACATTTAATAAATGTTTTTGTATAGGCCCTTTTGATATATATACCTAACACATTACTATTTAACAATATTTATGCAAAGGAGAAAATCTAGCTAAAAATTCTTCAAGAAGTTGAGAAATCTAGTTACATGACTCAAAATAGCGGAGACTAAAAATCACGAAATTATGAGAAAATTAAATTACAATTTGAGAAGAAACGAATTTCTTCTTTGTAAACCTTGTTTGATCCATAAATGAGGCATGCTAAAAAGTCTATATTTTAATTATGGAGAATAAATAAATTCTTCAATTTTTAGAACAAACTAACGTTAAAAAATACTAATTACACATAACTACATACTATCAAGAAGGTAAACCATACAGCCCCCGGGGCATATCCCAATTGGCAAATGACGGAGTTCTTCAAGAAAGGCAGTTCAGAGGTCACAGGTCCGATTCATGGGGTTCTTGGAAGGCAAGACTTTCTCTTCGAAGGCAGGATATTTCCTAAAAGGCAAGGCGCATACATGAGTTTGACTCATTCGACACTTTGGCAGTTCAGTTGGAGGGGCTCTTGAACCCTGGCTAGTTTGGGGCACAACCTGCGGTTTACCTTGTCTGCGTGAAGAGGGGCTGGATCGTAGACCCCAGGATTAGTCACTGTAAGGTGGACACCTGGATATCAAAAACAAAAACCTAAAAAAAAAAAAAAGGAAGGTAAACCATACAATACAAGAAAATAAAAGGCTCAAATTGTCGAGAATAAACGCTTTGATTTATCAATTTACACCACAACCTTAACTCGAACTTTTTGTTACATTGAAAGTCGAAATTGTAAAGATTAACATGTACTAACATCTGAAATGCAATAATATGATATGTGGTAAGAGACAAAAAAGTACGAGTCGGCCCTCATTTCTTAGTGTTAGAGTCTAGTGTTTTAAACAAATACTACCCAAACTAGAGCTTTTACATTATATATATATATATATATATATATAATGTAAAAGCTCTAGTTTGGGTAGTATTTGTTTAAAACACTAGACTCTAACACTAAGAAATGAGGGCCGACTCGTACTTTTTTGTCTCTTACCACATATCATATTATTGCATTTCAGATGTTAGTACATGTTAATCTTTACAATTTCGACTTTCAATGTAACAAATACCCAGCTATAAATTGTAAAAAAATAAAAAATAAAAATTTAATTTGAGCACCCACAGTTTTGATTTAGAACCCAAGAATCGACTAGGATCCAATCGATTATTGGTTTTCATTTTCGATTCCTAATTTATTATTTTGGAATCGATATTGATTCCTGGTTCGAGAGATTTCGAATTCGGTTAAATTTCCCAGGCCTAGGTAGGTGCAAGACCTCCACTTTATTAGTCTAGATAAAAGAGGCTAAAACCTCGTGTGTAGGCCTAATTGTCCAAGTGATTTTTATCCAAAATAAAATATATTAATTTATGGAAATTCATAGACATTAACTTAATAGTTGATGTTGTGGAAAAGCTAATATTCAAACTGAGTTAAATTTTGGTTCTTTAGTCGGAACCAAGAATCCTCTATCCCGGATTCTAAGATCCAAGATCAATTAAATTTTAACTAAAACTAAAATGAATCGATCAATCCAATCATGTTCAAATCGATTCTAATGGGGAATCCAATTCTATATTTTACGCTATCGATCTTACCATCATATTATTCGTCATCTTATTTTATTCAACGTCTTATAATTAAATCGCCCAAAAATTACTTTTGATATTTTTTAAGTTCTTCGATATGCTTGAGCGCTTAAATGTGGAACATGTAGTGTTTTACCAACCAAGTCAGTTGTCATAGTTTACTTCGAAGTCATACATATAACTAAAATGAATCAATCAATCCAATCATGTTCAGATCGATTCTAATGGGGAATCCAATTCTATATTTTACGCTATCGATCTTACCATCATATTATTCGTCATCTTATTTTATTCAACGTCTTATAATTAAATCGCCCAAAAATGACTTTTGATATTTTTTAAGTTCTCCGATATGCTTGAGCGCTTAAATGTGGAACATGTAGTGTTTTACCAACCAAGTCAGTTGTCATAGTTTACTTCGAAGTCATACATATGAAAATATGTAAAAGGTGGCTTGAATGAGTTCATATCTTTTGACCATTTAATAGAACGTGTTCTCACCTAACACCCACCGTGCCCAATGCCTCTTTTAAATTCATTGAAAAATAACCGAAATTTTAAAAAATTATTCGTCCACATGTCTCAATTAAAAATTGACATCTCTACGCTACAAAATATCTAAGCAAATATCTACCTTCAATAGAATACATTTATTATGCTCCCGTTTGGCTCCATTAAATTTCGCCTACGTTTGATCCCCATTACCTGAAAATGAAAATAGATGAACAGTATTTTTTAGAAAAATGAGTGGTTGAAAAAGAAGGAAAAGTTTTTTATTTACGTGTAATATTATTTTATGGAAGATTGTGTAGTTGAAAATAGGAGAGAGAGAAATGAAATGTAATGTAATGTAATTGAATTTAATAGGGATCAAACGGGGGCTTCATTTCATTTTTCTCTATCCTATTTTTAACCACACAATTTTCTATAAAATAATATTTCACGTAAATCAAAAAAATTTTCATTACCTGAAAATGAAAATAGATTAACAGTATTTTTTAGAAAAATGAGTGGTTGAAAAAGAAGGAAAAGTTTTTGATTTACGTGTAATATTATTTTATGAAAGATTGTGTGGTTGAAAATAGGAGAGAGAGAAATGAAATGTAATGTAATTGAATTTAATAGGGATCAAACGGGGGCTTCATTTCATTTTTCTCTATCCTATTTTTAACCACACAATTTTCTATAAAATAATATTTCACGTAAATCAAAAAAATTTCCTTCTTTTTCAATCATTCATTTAAAAAAAAAAAAAAAAACTATTTCCCCATTATCTTTTCCAAGAAATGCATGTGAATTAAAAAGTGGGACTTTTGGTCCCAATCACGTCATGCTGTCTATTTAGCTGAATTTTTAGTTCAATACTGGTAGGAAACCGTCGAGGGTTTCAACATTTTCAGCCATTCATATTAAGTTCACAAAATATTAAAGATAACCTTTTTTCTCTTTATTAATTTAGTAGAAAATGACATTCAACAAAGGTAATAGTCTAAAATTAATCGCATTGTTTAAGAAATAAAAATTTCTCATACGACCATTTAACCAGTATTATATTAGGCCCACTTTTGGCTCCCATTAAATTAAATTTCATTTTTCTCTCTTCTATTTTCAATTATACAACCTCTCATAAAATAATATTATACATAAATAAATAAAAATTTCTTATTTTTCAACCATCCATTCTTCAAAAAATGTACTATTCCAGCCAATTATAATTTAAAATAATGAGGGCCAAACGGGGTGTAGGTTTTTGGAGAAAGTATTAATATGGCATCAAAAAAAATAAAATAAAATAAAATAAAAAAACCTCAAGTCAAACTTAGTCATTATTAATAAAAGGATAATGCATGCTATTTAACTCCACTAGATTATAACCCCAATCTAGTGGTGTTATGTGATAGATTAAATAAAATGTGAAATTAATTTTATTTATCATTTAATGTCACAATATCATCACATAGGCTGGGAGGTTATAATCCCAGTGAAGCTAAATATCATTACTTTTAATAAAATTCAACGTGAGTCAAATATTTGATTTGAAAATAGATTACGTGAAGTGTGTACAGGGTCAATATTCGATCGAGGAAGGCTTGTACATATTCTATATGAAACCATATTTAGAGCCGACTCATATAAGGATTAAATTAAATGTTAAGGATGTACGTGCCTCAAAAAAATTAAATAGGGATCTAAGTTCGTAAAGAAAGAGGACCACAACTGCAATTTTCAGTATTCATAATGCACCTCCAAAATAAACAGCTATTAATTAGCAGGAAATTGAAGTCAAGGGTCATATTAATACGTCGGCGACCTCGTACAATCACGTCGCTTTATATTCTCAACTAAAACACACAATAAGTAGCCCTATTTGGGTTACATTAAAATTTTAATACATCTTTTTTCCTTTTTTAGCTATGCATTTTTTAATAAATTAATATTACACGTAAATTAAAATTTTTTTTTAATCACACATTCTCCCAAAAAAAATTACAATTTCGAGGTACATTTTTCTCAAAATCTCATTAAAATAAAACCCGAACAAGGGCTTAATTTTTCAAATTTCGAGTTCGGCTAGAGTACTTTCAAGTATACCTAACCTTATAGAAAATCACATCTATCAATTGACTCTAAAGGGCTTACTTTAAGCCCTGATCCCATTTTTTTTTGGAGAAAATGAATTTTTCAACAGTGTTTTAACATAATTTTAATCACACATTATTCAAGAAAATAATATTACACGCAAATACTCGAGTTCTCCACCAGATCTAAAATTTTAGTGATATTTTGTGTACTTGTGCCGTTTGGGCTAACATTCTTATAATAGAATATTTTTATTTTTTTTTATTTTTAACAAAGTCGGACTTTAGATGTTGAAAATAATTTGGTATCACACGTGAACGAACTTATGCTCTAGGAAAACTTGATCCAACCAAAATCAAAATATTAAATATAAATTTTGTTAAATGCTACGAGAAAGTGAAGTTTATTGCATAGATTTTTACATAGTTTTCTCTTTTGCAATAAATGATAAGAAACAAAATAATAGTCAAAATATGATGCAAATTTTTTTATCAATTCATTACTCCTGAATTCCCCTTAGGCACATCATTTTGACTTTTGGAGCTTCTTTGTAGTCTTCGCCCATAAAGCAAAAAATAAACAAAATTGTCACATTTAAATTGATTGTTTTTTAAAAATTGAAATCATTTGTAAGCATTAATAACTTTTTTACCGAAAACTCATATAACGTGTTACTATTAGGGGGCGTTTGTTTCTCATTTTTGTAAAAATGAGAATGAAAATTATAGCTGTTATGGGTCCACACAAAAGATAAAAATTTAAATTTGGTAGCTTGATATGATGGATAACGGTCATATTTTTCATTTTAATAAGGAAAAAATAAGAAACAAACAGGGGCTAATAAAAATAGGCACATTAAGGATTTTCACGTTATGAGCTTCTATTGATTTCTCACAAATAAAGTTGTAGTACGTAGTTCTTATAACTTTTATGAAATGTTTGGTACATTGAAATAAATTTAAAAACTAAGATTAAAGAAAAGTTATGTATAATAAACTTCGTCATTTGTCATGTTTAATATCATTTAATTTTATTTATCAAATATGTTTTAAAGTTATACCTAATAATTATGCATAATAATGTGACACAATCTCTAACTTTGAAAAAAATATTGTTCTTTCATCAACTTATGCCGTCTGTTTTACAGAAGTCCAAATTGCAATTGTGTCAAACCTCTCCACCTTCCAAACAAAGTCAACGTAAGCTCCTTTAATAAAATAAAAAAAAAAAAAAAAAAAAAAGGAGGACCTTGGCTGGCCCAATTATGTTTATTGAGTTTTTTTTTTTTTTTTAAATTATTGGTATTAGGAAAGGTAAAAGAAAAATTGGTTAAAAAATGTTTCCACGAGTCTACAAGTGAGAATATATGGTACACGATTTACCCGCTTGACATGAACGTAAAGGTATATATCAAAATTAAAATTTCAATATAAAAATTCTTTTTTCTCCAAACAAGTTCAAATATAGAATTTATTTATTTTATTTTTTTGGTGATGGATAGATACAGATACGAGAATGAGAATCTCTTTGAACTTTTCAACAATGGGAAAAAGGGTTTGGTAGAATCCCACTCCAAATTATGAATATAATTACAAGTTTTACTGTTGATAAGACTAATTAATCCATTTAGTAGAATATTTGGATAGCTTAGCCTTGTAAGCAAGAGGTTGGATTCGTCATTAATCATTACGAATCTTCAATTACGTACTCAAAAAAAAAAAAAAAAGAAAAAAGGATGTAGTAATCTTCTAAATATTTGAGTAAGTTAAAAAAAAAAAAAAAAAGATTGTTTACGAAAATATCTTTCGAATTAAAATTACCACAACTTTACGATTCGTTAATAAGTAATAAAGTGAATTTGAGTCCAAGTATTGTTTCATAGAAATTGATTTAGTTTGATTTCACTTATCACAACCTTAACTAAAACTATAGTAATGTGATGTATTTGTTTGTGATAAAATAATAACTAAAATAATTTACTTATGCAATTATGAGTAAATTAACTAAGCTAAATGCAAATTGTGTTGAATGTAAGTTAATATGTTATAATGTATGACAAACGAACTAGGATCTCGAATTCTCATGCAATCATCTTTTTTTAACCTTAATTTTACACTTTGACAACTCGGTTGAATTTTGAAGAATCAATGTTCATGTTTTATTTAACAATCTCTCTCGAATAATGTCAAACTTTCTCTTATATATGATTCGACTATATTTCTGTTATATATGCGAATATACAAAAATGAACGAACTTCTTTGAACTTTTTTGAACATTTAAATATTCACATATAGTATAGTGGTATATTACTATCTATATTGGACTTCATGACAATTTATATTATGTCGAATCTATTTTCCTTTTTTCGAATGTATAAAATAAGCCTCGAAATACATACAATTGTCGTGCACAATTGTAGAAAAAAAAATAATCATGTTCCCGCCCAGCGCCCCTTGATGGGGTGCCCCACCTTGCCCCGCCCGCCCGTCAACCCGTTCGGGCGAGGGGGGGTTTGCCCCATTCGAGGTGGGGCTCCATCAGTGCAGGTCGGATTTTTTTTGCCATCACTAATCCCAGGTGCTAGGAAGATGTTTTAACAAGTGACTACTCATTGAAATATCCAAGTACTCGTAAAAAAAATAAAATATTGACGTACTAATTAATTAAATATTTCAATGAGTTAAAAATAAACGTAAATCAAGAGATTTTTTAATATGAAACCTCAATAAATAGATAATAACATATTTAATTTGAGTTCAACTAAAAAAAAAAAAAAAAATTGTTGTAGGACATCACATGAACCCTCTTTATTAATTTAGTAGAAAATGACATTCAACAAAGGTAATAGTCTAAAATTAATCGCATTGTTTAAGAAATAAAAATTTCTCGTACGACCATTTAACCAATATTATATTAGGCCCTCGTTTGGCTCCCATTAAATTAAATTTCATTTTTCTCTCTCCTATTTCAATCATACAACCTCTCATAAAATAATATTATACATAAATAAATAAAATTTCCTTATTTTTCAACCATCCATTCTTCAAAAAATATACTATTCCAGCCATTATAATTAAAAATAATAAGGGCGAAACAGGGTGTAGATCTTTGGAGAAAGTATTAATATGGCATCAAATTAATAGGGAAAAAAGAACTCAAGTCAAACTTAGTCATTATTAATAAAAGGATAATGAATGTTATTTAACTTCACTGGATTATAACCCCAATCTAGTGGTGTTATGTGATAGATTAAATAAAATGTGAAATTAATTTCATTTATAATTTAATGTCACAATATCATCACATAGGCTAAGGAGGTTATAATCCCAGTGAAATTAAATAGCATTAATCTTAATAAAATTATATACGAATCAAATATTTGATTTGAAAATAGATTACGTGAAGTGTGTACTGGGTCAATATTCGATCGAGGGAGGCTTGTACATATTCTATATGAAACATGAATAAACCATATTTAGAGCCGACTCATATAAGGATTAAATTAAATGTTAAGGATGTATGTGCCTCAAAAAAATTAAATAGGGATCAAAGTTCGTAAAGAAAGAGGACCACGACTGCAATTTTCAGTATTCATGATGCACCTCCAAAATAAACGGCTATTGATTAGCAGGAAATTGAAGTTACGGGTCATATTAATACGTCGGCGACCTCGTACAATCTCGTTCCTTTATATTCTCAACTAAAACACACAATAAGTAGCCCTATTTGGGTTACATTAAAATTTTAATACATCTTTTTTCCTTTTCTAGCTACGCATTTTTTAATAAATTAATATTACACATAATTAAATTTTTTTTTTCTTTTTTAATCACACATTCTCCCAAAAAAATTATAATTTCAAGGTACATTTTTCTCAAAATCTCATTAAAATGAAACCCGAACAAGGGCTTAATTTTTTAAATTTCGAGTTCGACTAGAGTACTTTCAAGTATACCTAACCCTATAGAAAATCACACCTATCAATTGACTCTAAAGGGCTTACTTTAAGCCCTGATCCCCATTTTTTTGGAGAAAATGAAGTCTTGAACAGTGTTTTAACATAATTTCAATCACACATTATTCAAGAAAATAATATTACACGCAAATACTCGAGTTCTCCACCAAATCTAAAATTTTAGTGATATTTTGTGTACTTGTGCCGTTTGGGCTAACATTCTTATAATAGAATATTTTTATTTTTTTTTATTTTTAGCAAAGTCGGACTTTAGATGTTGAAAATAATTTGGTATCACACGTGAACGAACTTATGCTCTAGGAAAACTTGATCCAACCAAAATCAAAATATTAAATTTAAATTTTGTCAAATGCTACGAGAAAGTGAAGTTTATTGCATAGATTTTTACATAGTTTTCTCTTTTGCAATAAATTATAAGAAACAAAATAATAGTCAAAATAGACGCAAATTTTTTTATCAATTCATTACTCCTGCATTCCCCTTAGGCACATCATTTTGACTTTTGGAGCTTCTTTATAGTCTTCGCCCATAAAGCAAAAAATAAACAAAATTGTCACATTTAAATCGATTGTTTTTTAAAAGATGAAATAATTTTTAAGCAGTAAATTTTTTTTTACTGAAAAATTCATATAACGTGTTACTATTAATAAAAATAGGCACATTAGGACTTTTCGCGTTATGTGCTTCTATTGATTTCTCACAAATAAAGTTGTAGTACGTAGTGCTCAGAGACGGATTTAGGGGGAGGGGGGGCGCTGGGCTGTAGTCCCCTCCTCCAACTCAGGTCCAAAGGTATTTTTCATTTTTATTTTTAAAAAACAGTTTTTTATGTGTAAAATTTTTTTTCTCGGGTAGCAGCCTGGTTCGAAATTTTGTAGTCCGATCTTGAATCCAATTCTGGAGCCGTCCCTAAAGTGCTTATAACTTTTAAGAAATGTTTGGTACATTGAAATAAATTTAAAAATTAAAATTAAAGAAGAGTTACATATAATAACTTCGTCACTTGTCATGTTTAATATCATTTAATTTTATTTATTAAATATGTTTTAAAGTTATACTTAATAATTATGTATAATAATGTGACACAATCTCTAACTTTGAAAAAAATATTGTTATTTCATCAACTTATGCCGTCTGTTGAACAGAAGTCCAAATTGCAATTGTGTCAAACCTCTCCACCTTCCAAACAAAGTCAACTTAAACTCATTTAAAAAAATTATTTAAAAAAAAAAAAAGGAAGAAAGAAAGAATAAGAGAGAGGACCTTGGCTCGCTCAATTATGTTTATTGAGTTTTTTTTAATAATTATTGGTATTAGGAAAAGTAAAAGAAAAATTGGTTAAAAAATGTTTCCACGACTCTACCAAGTGAGAATATATGGTACACGATTTACCCGCTTGACATGAATGTAAAGGTATATATTAAAATTAAAATTTCAATATAAAAATTCTTTTTTCTCCAAACAAGTTCAAATATAGAATTTATTTATTTATTTATTATTTTTTTGTGATGGATAGATACAGATATGAGAATGAGAATCTCTTTGAACTTTTCAACAATGGGAAAAAGGGTTTGGTAGAATCCCACTCCAAATTATGAATATAATTACAAGTTTTACTGTTGATAAGACTAATTAATCCATTTAGTAGAATATTTGAATAGCGTAGCCTTGTAAGCAAGAGGTTGGATTAGTCATTAATCATTACGAATCTTCAATTACGTACTCAAAAATAAAAAACGATGTAGTAATCTTCTAAATATTTGAGTAAGTTAAAAATAAATATAGATTGTTTACGAAAATATCTTTCGAATTAAAATTATCACAAATTTACGATTCGTTAACAAGTAATAAAGTGAATTTAAGTTGAAGTATCATCTCATAGAGATTGATTTAGTTCAATTTTACTTATCACGACCTTAACTGAAACGATAGTAATGTGATGTATTTGTTTGTGATAAAATAATAACTAAAATAATTTACTTATGCAATCATGAGTAAATTAACTAAGCTAAATGCAAATTGTGTTGAATGTAAGTTAATATGTTATAATGTATGACAAACGAACTAGGATCTCGAATTCTCATGCAATCATCCTTTTTTAACCTTAATTTCACACTTTGACAACTCGGTTGGATTTGAAGAATCAATGTTCGTGTTTTATTTAACAATCTCTCTCGAATAATGTCAAACTTTCTCTTATATATGATTCGACTATATTTCTGTGATAGATACGAATATATGAAAATGAATGAACTTTTTTGAACATTTAAATATTCACATATAGTATAGTGGTATATTACTATTCTATATTGGACTCCATGACAATTTATATTATGTCGAATCTATTTTTCTTTTTTCGAATGCATAAAATAAGCCTCGAAATACATACAATTGTCGTGCACAATTGTAGAAAAAAAAATTAATCATGTCCCCGCCCGCGCCCCTTGACGGGGTGCCCCACCTTGCCCCGCCCGCCCGTCAACCCGTTCAGGCGGGGGGGTTTGCCCCATTCGAGGTGGCGCCTCATCAGTGCAGGTCGGGTTTTTTGCCATCACTAGTCCTAGGTGCTAGGAAGATGTTTTAACAAGTGACTACTCATTGGAATATCCAAGTACTCGTAAAAAAAATAAAAAATTGACGTACTAATTAATTAAATATTTCAATGAGTTAAAAATAAACGTAAATCAAGAGATTTTTGAATATGAAACCTCAATAAATAGATAATAACATATTTAATTTTAGTTCAACTAAAAAAAATAAACTTTTTGTAGTAGGACATCACATGAACGTAGAAAAGTTTTTGTTATTAATAACATTAACTATCTTTTTAAAATTAGGTTGGCATGAAATTGTTGAAAGTTTTGAAGTCAAAATTAGATGTCCATTTTATACTCCCCCTCCTAACTTGACTTTTTAAAAATGTTCCATCAAAAGGCCCCACCTAATCCTGACCAATTGGGTAGATTAAAAATAATAAATAAATGTTATTAATCTCAACATTTATGAAAAATATGGGTACAAGGACTCAAATACTATTTTTTAAATTGAAATATAGACCACCATACATCTATTTAAATCCTCATATATAAATATAACTAGTTAAAACATTTTTTTAAAATAATGAGTTGATGGATTGAACAAGATTCAATAAATTAAGAAACAACGACAAGTGATAAATCTATGATGAATTGTTTTACCGTCATAATCTATTTTGAAATTCAAGCACAAATCAATACCATTAATAACAACTCGGTTAAGTCACCTGTGAAATTAAGTAAAGCCATTTTTTTCAACCGAATCATCCTTTTCATTATTTTTCACAAGTCAATTTTTCATTATTGTTTGTATTTGCATTTAATAAGTGATTACGAAATGCATATAATCGTCAGTCCACCACAACTTATCGAAACAAGCTGAAGTTGAAAAATAAAAATCCAATACAATTAACCCTTCTTTGAAAAATTACCCCGTCAACAAATTTTTATCAAATTGGATTGTAAAAAGGTTTTATTTAATTTAAATTTTTTTTTTCTTTTGGTGACATGGAGTGAGTGGGGTGGGTGGTTTAATTTTCTTGTCCATCTACTATGGAGGCTGAAATGGAATCTCAAATCTTGCATTGCTTCCTATAAATTACACAACTCAACGGGAACCCAATAACATGTGACAGCCATTCATCAGCCCCAGCATCCTTTGGCATACTCTTGATCCCTCTCTGCGAATTTCCTGGATTCCACTCCCCTCCTTTCTTGCTCTAACTTTATTAACTAGTTTTAATCACACAAACCCAGAAAACACAGATTATTTCATTTCCTTTGGACAACCTTTTTATTTTTCAATCCTCTCGTTTGTTTTTGTTCCTAGGAATCCCTTTTTGTTTTTGCTAAGGTTAATAAAGGAGAAATGGGTTCACCGCCAAAAAATGTTGGAATTCTTGCAATGGAAATTTATTTCCCTCCAACTTGCATCCAGCAGGTAAAATCTTGTTTTACACATTTAAGCACTGATATAATTGTTTGCATGCACAACCCAGATATAGTTTCTATTCTTGATTCATTTTTTCTGGGTCTTTTGTCAAATCTTGGATTTTATATTTCGATTGATGAAAAATCGATCATTCTGTGTACATAATTTTCAAGATCTTGTACATTTTTAATTTCAAGATTTCATTTTTTAGCTTCATTTAGCATAATTTTTTTCCTTCAATTTATTGATTTATATATTTTTTTTTTATGGGGGGAAAGATCTTGTTGCCCTTTAATGATTTATGGGTGATATGGTTTGCTGTTTTATATGAAAACATTTCTTTATATGGTTTTGATTAAGAATTTGTAATGCTTAAGATTCCTGTTAAGTACAACTATTACTATTGCATTTGTAATTTAAATAGGTATAATGATTTCATTTTTATACCCAAAAAATAAAAATAAAAAATAAAAAAATAAATAATAATAATAATATTTGCTACAGGAAGTGTTGGAGGCTCATGATGGAGTAAGCAAAGGGAAATACACAATTGGGCTTGGGCAAGACTGCATGGCATTTTGTGATGAAGTAGAAGATGTCATTTCAATGAGGTAATCAGTCTAAATGAGATTATTATAATCTTGCTCTCAATTTTGCATCTAGTTTTAATAGTAGAATAGTTTTTGCTTTCATTAATCTCATTTGACAATTATTACTCGTGCTCAATTGATACAACGTACCAACTATTAAACAACTTATTAGAAGTATGAGATATCAAATTTTAACTGTCACGAAATCTCCCGTAATTTGATGTTAAGTCTGTTATGTAACACTTCGCGCAGCATCTGAAGTGAATTTAGGAGTCTTTTTGGCTTTATCCCATAATTTGAATTTAACCATTTAAATCACATAATTGTTGGATTTTTAAGTTTTACTGCCTGAAATTTATCGTGGAAGTTGACTGTTAAATTCAATTTGAAATTTTCTTGTTCTAAAAAGAGCCAACTAAAAATGAATTGACACCTTTTTACAGTTCAGAAAAATGAGGATCAAAGAAGGTGATTTAATTTTTTCCTGGAATTTTGTACCAGTCTTATATCAGATTGATGATCTGTTGTACTTTATACATGATCTTCATTTTACATACCATTGCATGAATATGGACTCTTTTTGGTTTCTGCAAGTATTGCTATATTGAAATATCCTTTCAAAACAAGATTTTAAAACAGAGAGGCATAAAGAAATATTGAAGTGTTTCACATGATATGGAGTTCTGTTTTCAGAAACGGACTGGCAAGCTTCCTGATCTCCTTGAACGCAAAATTCGGCCTTTTCGATTTGTGTTGGTTGCTGTCCTAGACACCTCTTTAAAAGAAACTTCAAAGACAAGTTTTGATTCATATACTGTTTTTGATCCTTAGACCAGTAGTTTTTATTTTATTTTATTTTTTTAAATGTATCTTAGCATTGGTCAACACTTTGATCTTCAGTATGACAGCTGTCACTTCACTTCTTGAGAAGTACGGGGTAGACCCAAAACAAATTGGTCGTCTGGAAGTTGGAAGTGAGACTGTGCTAGACAAGAGCAAATCCATCAAGACATTCTTGATGCCAATCTTTGAGGTATTTAATCTAGCTTTTTCGAACTGGTACATAGTTTGTTCTGTTTTGTGGTCGACCATGAGTCATGGAAACATGTCCTTTGTAGCATGGATGATCGAATATGAGCAGTGTTTGCTTTTGGAAGTTTGTTTCACACAAATCAAGTTATAGCAAAGGCATAAGTTATGGGAAACAGCTAAAGCTAACTTAAGCAGAGCACTCTTACAACACTTTTCAAGTATAAAATCATGCATTGTGTGTTCTGTGTCAGTTAGAATGACAAAAGAGTTTCTTGATGAGTATGAGAACTTGTTTGACTAAGCTTAATGAAAGGTAAAACTTAAAAGGTTTCTTTTTACGGAAATCATTTGTCAATTATAGTATATTTTTTTTAAAGATTTTGTGCCTCAACAACAATATTGTTTCAAGGGAGGTAGAATGTAATGACTGGAATGATATTGAAATATATTGCGAAGAAATCAAGTTTTCGAAAGCTTTATCATATTTATTTTATTCAAATTAGCTATTATTAGGATAGTCAAATTAGGTCTATTATAGTTTCCAAACATGTTTGAACATGTTTAAAATTTAAGTAGGAAAAAGTTACTTATTTTAAATGTATTCTTAGCTTAACTTACTTATTTCTAAATTTGAGCAATAAAAATTATTTTTCCAAAACTAACTTATTTACTTTATATAAGTATAATATTTAAGCTTAGCCATGCATGTTCTTGGTGAGGCTTGTTATAGACCTCCATATGTGTGAGCACAGATGTCGACAGCATGTTTCTGATGTCACCATCTTTCCTTGCTGATTTTTTATATTTGATTTGTCCTAACATACATTTATCCTATTCTTTCTCAATGTTAAACAACCAGAAACATGGAAATACTGACATAGAAGGTGTTGACTCAACAAACGCATGCTATGGAGGAACTGCAGCATTATTCAACTGTGTCAACTGGGTAGAAAGTAATTCATGGGACAGACGCTATGGACTTGTAGTCTGCACAGATAGTGCGGTATGACCATCATAATTCTTATTATTCATTGATCAACCACGTGGCATACCAAAGTCAATCAGTCCTCTCTCTCTTTCGAAAAACTGGCATCCTGTATACTTCGTGTTGTTTCCGTTAAAACTTATTGTTTTAAACTCTTCTTCTCTGCTGGACAAAAGATGTTTCCTTGCCTATAGAATATACTAGTAAATTTAAATTGACTATTCCCATGTTTGCAATGGTTTGGACAATACTGGCTATATTAACGGAAAAAAGAAGCAAAAATATTTTCCATTATACTTCATAATCCTATCTAGTGTTGCATAGCAAACATGGCCTATGCGTCATTGTTTTTATATTTGATTCCCTTACCAGCAAGATTCTTTTAATAGGTATATGCAGAAGGACCTGCTAGGCCAACTGGAGGAGCTGCTGCTATTGCCATGTTAATAGGGCCTAATGCTCCTATTGTATTTGAAAGCAAGCTCAGAGCGAGTCATATGAGTCATGTCTATGATTTTTACAAGCCGAATCTTGCCAGTGAATATCCAGTAATCCTCCGTTTAACCCCTTTTGCTTTCATCTAATTTCAAGTTTCACACGTGAATAACTTGTGATTGGTCTTTCAGATTTTTTTTACTACTACTTCAAATTTTCTTCTTTGTATTCCAATTCTTTTTGGGTCTTGTATGATCTGAACTGTTTTTGTAGGTTGTTGATGGCAAGCTTTCCCAGACCTGTTATCTCATGGCTCTCGATTCTTGTTACAATAGCTTTTGTACCAAGTAAACTCCTGCTGAAACACTGATCTCTCTAAATTTAATCCTTCGGGTTGTTCCTGTTTCCAGGTTTCTAAACATGTTGTATGTAATAGGTATGAAAAATTGGAGGGCAAGCAGTTTTCAGTTGCTGATGCTGACTACTTTGTATTTCATTCTCCTTATAACAAGGTAATTAGTGGGAACAACGGCGCATTTTTTATGTGAGATGAAGTCATTTTTGTACTTGTTCGTGTTTAAAATAATTAATCTATTGAAATAAATTTATGCTAACATCTTACTTCAAATGCAGCTTGTACAAAAGAGCTTTGCTCGTCTATTGTTCAATGATTTTTCAAGAAACGCCAGGTAGATATTTTCTTTTTCTTAGAGAAGCTCTAGTACTTTCATTTTATGTTTGATATAAAGGTTTTGATAGAACTCAACAGTATTAAAGAAGTAAAACAAGTTAAAAATCTCATTCTTTATATTGTCGAATTGTGTCCTTGCATACCAAACATGCACTTATTAGGCTTCCATATAGTAATTGTTTCTTTTATATTTTTGTAGCTCCATCGATGAGGCTGCTAAAGAAAAGCTGGCCTCTTTCTCATCTTTAACTATCGATGAAAGCTACCAAAGTCGTGATCTTGAGAAGGTATTAATCCCTTATAGCGCATTTCTTTCATTATCATCCTATTTTAATATTCACGTGGTTAGTTAGTAACTCGAGTTAAATATTTATTTTTCAAAATTATCTAGCCACGGTAAAACATCTTTGGGCTGATTTTAATGGATCTACAGGCATCCCAGCAAGTCGCGAAGGTATTTTATGATACAAAGGTGCAGCCATCGACTCTAATACCAAAGCAAGTTGGGAACATGTACACTGCATCAATATATGCTGCATTTGCATCCCTCCTCCACAACAAAAGTAGCACACTGGTAAAGCTCAGAACTTTTACTTGTTTGAATATTCGGCTTAATCACTTTCTACAAATAGCAAATGTTGCTAGTTTTTAATATAATTTCTTTCTTCAGGCTGGACAGAGGGTGATATTGTTCTCCTATGGCAGTGGTTTGTCTGCAACAATGTTTTCACTCAGTCTTAACGAGGCTCAACATCCGTTTAGCCTGTCAAACATTAAAACTGTCATGAATGTTTCAGAGAAATTGAAATCAAGGGATGAGGTATGCCATTCTTTGTTCAATTAAGTTCACTTGATGGTTGGATTCTACCATCACAACTGTGAATTAAAGTACTTGTAACTGGATTCAAGGAGCATGTTTGGCTAAGCTTAAAAAGTTAATTTACTCGTAAGTTCTAAAACAAGTCATTTTTTATTGGTCAAAGTTGAAAATATGTAACTTAATTTGACAGTAGGTAAACTTTTTTACTTAAAAAGTAAAAGGAAAAAAAAAAGAGGTTATCTAAACATGCTTTCTATTTGTGGTAGACGAACTCGTGATAAACAATCTTCTCTGCAGTTCCCTCCAGAAAAATTCGTCAAAACAATGAAGTTGATGGAGCATAGGTACGGAGCAAAGGACTTCGTCACAAGCAAGGACTGTAGCCTTCTTGCTCCTGGCACGTACTATCTGACAGAAGTCGACTCCATGTATCGAAGATTCTATGCCAAGAAAGGTTACGAGAATGGCACAATTGCCAATGGTCACTAAAAATGTGCGAGTATAATGGGATGCCATGAAATCGGCTCGAGTTCAGCTGCTGTTAGCACATAAGAAGAATAACTGTGTTTCCATATTTGTTTGATATTTATATATAGTTTCTTTGGCAGATAATTTCTGTAATTTTAATAAGATTTATCCTTTTTAGCTCTCTTATAAATGAAAATTTGAGAGATCATTCTATTATCCTAATGAAATTGATTTGAGCAACCTTGGAACTTGTCATGCATATACTGTCATCACAGACCTATCTAAACTTCTTAGCAATTCAAATTTGATGATCTCATTTAGGTGAAGAGATGGATGAAGTGACCTCATTGGGAGACATCAGCAGTGACTGAGGGGTACAATTAGAATGCATGAACATTTCTTGATGTCCATGGCACTTCCTGATTAATAAGTTTTATATTACGTTGATTCGAGCTTGCTTGAACATTTCATTTTTAATCTGTGTAAAAATAGAAGCATGTTATAAAAGTGAAGAAAAGAGAAGAGAGCAGAGAGAAGTCAATAGACTTGTGTGTATTTTATTAAGAACCAAAGTCCTATATTTATAGGGCAGAATTAGGGATACAACAGTAGTTATTTCTAGGATTGTAGGGGTGTAATTGTCATTCACCTCTAAATCCTAATAAACTTTCATTTTACAACACTCTCATTTGAATGACATATTGCAAAATATCTATCTTGTTAAAAACCTTGTTTGATAAAAACCTAATGGGAAAAAAATCAACACGAAAGAAAAAGAGTACAGTTATTTTGGAATACTAAAAATAAATATTGTCTCATTAAAACTTTGATAGGAAATCCCATTGGGACAAAAACTAAGCGAAACAAAAAGAGTACGGCTACTCCCCTTAATGCTGATCACTGAAAATCTTTAAGTTGACGCATTCCAATCTCATGAACTAATTTTTTGAATGTAGATGTTGGCAGTGCTTTTATAAATAAATCGGTCACATTGTCACTTAAGCGAATTTGTTGAATATTGATGTAACCATTCTTTTAAAACTCATGTGTATGAAAGAATTTGAAGAAATATGCTTTGTCCTGTCACCTTTGATATAGGATCATCCGAGTTGTGCAATAAAAGCTGCATTGTTTTCATACAAAATTGTTGGATTATCCTTTGTTGAAGTTAATCCGTATGATGCTTGGATATGATGGGTTATGTTTCTCAACCACACATTCTTGGCCTGCTTCATGGATTGCAATAATTTCAGAATGATTTAAGGGAATGTAGCTGTCAATAATTGCTTCACAAATCTTCATAATATAGTTGTTCCTCCACGTATAAATACATAACATGTTTGTGATTTAGCTTTATGTAGGTCAGATAGATAACCTGCATCTATATATCCTACTAAAGCAGATCCCGATTTTTTAGAATAAGATAATCTAAAATCAATAGTACCCTTTAGGTAACGAAAAATATGTTTAACACCATTCCAATATTTTTGAGTTAGTGTTGAGCTATATCTTGCAAGGAGATTTACAGAAAAAGTTATGTGGGTCGAGTGCAATTTGCAAGATAAGTTAATGCTCTAATGGCACTAAGATATAGTACTTTAGGACCAAGAATCTTTTCTCTATATTCAAGTGGATGAAATGAATCTTTTTTCACATCAAGTGATCGAACCACCATAGGTGATGCCAATGGATGTGCATTATCTATGTAAAAACGTTTTAAGACTTTTTTTTTCACTCCCTATTTATAAACCTGATTAAATGACTTTATTCTATCTTTCAAAGCAAAAAGTTAGCCAAACAACTTATCAAGTGCATTGCAATATTGCACAAGGTTTTTAAATGGATATATGCTAATGGAGAAAAGTAAGAACAAATAATTATAATAATGAAATGACATTTTTAATATGAACCAAAGACTTGGATATTCATATACAAAGAACATCGGTCACAAAAGCAATATTATGAAGTTACGGTAATAAAATAAAAATAAAAATTACTTAATGGTAACTTTTAAGTTTAGACAAAACATATTGTAAGAATTATCTTTAAATTAAGTAGCATTTTTTCACTTCAAAGTATGAGTTTGAAAGCTTTGCCCTTGTTTGAGAGTGAGAATGAATTTTTGAATGGTGTATAGATGAGAAATGTATGGTTAAAAAATCAGAAAATTTTGAAATTTGTGTATATTATTATTTTATTAAAAAATATGTGATTGAAATAATGTTAAAATACTGTTGAAAAATGTATTTTTTCACGAAAAATGAAACTCAAACAAGGACAAAATTTACTTTAAAACAATTTGAAATTAATGCATTTTTATCTTTAATTATATTGGAATCCGTGCAATTTGATGATGTCCTTGACCTGACCCCTTATGCGGCAGCCTCAAGAAACGGACCATGTAAAAGGTCAAACTTGTCATTCTACAGTTGTAAGAAATTTACATTAAAAAAAAGTAAATAAATAAATAACACAAAAACGAAGATATCGCCGTTGCCGGGGATCGAACCCGGGTCACCCGCGTGACAGGCGGGGATACTCACCACTATACTACAACGACCTGTTGGATTTTTTATTGGAAAAAATATATAAATTCCTTGTAATCATGATTTTAATAAATAAAATAATAGGTCTTGTTGCTAAGTGAAGTATTTCCTTCTCGTTGGTTTATTTGAATAGAACAAGTTTGCTATTAGTCCAATCAAGTAAGTTTCCAACTACCATTGTGACATAATAGTGTGGGAACTACTCAATATGGATGTTCAGTTAGCATCTATGAACTTTTGTTTCTCTTTACGACACTTTTCTTACTAATAATTAAGTTTCATGTATGTCAATTCTAGCTTGCTCGATCAATTCAAGTGCATGGTAACGCTACTCTCAATGGCGAACTTTTAGATTTTTAAACAGTAAAGTTAATATCTATAATTACAAATTTTTTCAAAAAAATCGTATGGTAGATAAATCGGAAAGGAAAACTTTTCTTCACAATTATGCCCTTGTTTGAGTCATATTATTGGAATGAAAATGCATTTTTAAATAGTGTATTGATGGAACATGTGTGATTAAAAAATAAAGAAATTTTTGAATTTGTGTGATATTATTTTATTAAATAATACGTAACTGAAATAATGTCAAATCACTGTTCAAGAATATTTTTTTTTAAAGAATGTGGCTCAAACAGAGCCTATATGTATGCATGATTATAAATCCAAGCTTGGACTAGTCGTTTGAGCCCAAAAACTGTTGATTTGTGCTCTAAGAGCATGCTTGGTACAACTTAAAATTTGAATTAAAATTAATTTTTTGATCGTTATTTCATTATTTCAGTCGTCATTTTTGAATTTTTCTCTCACAGGTAGAGCCTACTTTATCTCTAACGGTCAAAAAATTAATTAACAAAATCTCTACCAAACAAGCTCTAAATCAGAAGAGAAAATTAGGTCGGGTACTCTAAAAGATAGACAAATTAAATTAATACACTTAAAATAAATTAAAACCTCTATCAACTGTAATTAATACGCCTTAATTCACCCGGCCGCCAAAATTGTCCCAAAACCTCAACACAAGGCCCAATAGCGTCATTCCAGAACTTTCCTCAAACATTTTCACGAGTTGGAGGTGGGTTACGGTCCCTTAATTCAGCTCCGCCTTGGTTCGATGCCGTGCGTTGTGGTTTCCACTGCTGAACCAGCCAAACAATTCCGTAAGACAAAAGAACTCACCTTCTCCTCCCGCAAGCATTCCACTGCCATTAAAATTCTCCCTTATAATTCTTCTTTTGCTTTCTCACCTTACGGTCGGTACTGGAAATTCATCAAGAAATTGTGTATTTACAAGCTGTTGGGAGCCAGAATCTCAACCATTTCCGGCCAGTTAGAACCACAGAGATAAGCAGTTTTGTTTAGCATCAAATGAACAAGGCTAAGTCCAGATATGGCTCGCAGCCCATTAATATCACTGAAGAGTCAATGTTATTCCCCAAATGATGTTGACATCAGGCATCTCCAATGCATGCCCTATTGCACCAAAATTTTGTGCAAACTTTCTCCAACCATTGTATCAAATTTTTGTGCAAAATGGTACAACATAAATAGTGCTGCATCATATTCATTGCACTATTTTTTGCCGCAAATGTATAATGTCTGTTTTGTCCTTTTTTTCATTTTTCAAAGATAATTATTAAGAATATTTGTGTCATTTTCGTTTTATAATAATAATAATGATAATTAATTAATTAAACTATTAATTATATTATTAAAGTTTATTATTTTTAATAATATAATCAATAATAATTAACGTAATTATTAATTTAACGTAAAGTTTAATTCGTAAAGTTTATGTTTAAAGTTTAATTTAACGCAAAGTTTATATTATTAAAGTTTATTATTTTTGTAAATTTAACATAATTGTTTATCTAGGGTTGGCAACGGTTCGGTTATGGGTCGGTTCGGTCAAAACCATAACCGCACCACCAAATTTTTGACCATACCATAATCGCACCATAACCACGTAAATCGGTTCGATTTTTATATCGGTTCAGCACGGTTCGGTTCGATTAATAACCACGAAAATAAATTATTTTTTATAGGTTCATCCGTCAAATTGATATAAAACAATTTATGAAAAAAGTCAATGAAAACAAAAACACAATATTCCAAACGAAAATACAAACATTATCAAACAATATTCCAAACGTAAATGCAAACATTATCCTAATTTTCAATTGTAAAATACAAATTTAACAAACAATATTATAAATATAATAATACTAAACTTTTCCTTCATTTTTAATTGTTGTGCATCGAAGTTACTTGATGCATTCTTCCCTACAAGTCTTACTAGCATAGATCAGTATTCAAAGTTGATTCCTATTCATCCTTGGCAATATTGGCACGTCTAGAAAAACATCGAACCCTGTTTTTATATGATTAGCAGTAATAGAATGACTAACAAATGTAACAAATTTTCAGAGGCGACGACGATTTGGACCGTAGAGGCAATGGAGCCGTGCGTGAGTTCGTGGTTGTAGAGAGTAGGGTTTGCATTTATATACTGTCATACTAATACTATTATGGGCTAATGGTAAGTAGACTGACCGAATGAGTCAGGTAGATGTAATGAGGAGGGGAGGGATTTTGTTTTGATTTGGATAGAAAAGTAGTGTAAAGCCTATTATCAATTTAATTTTTTTTTTTTAGCGGGTAATCGGTTCGACGACGTAAATACCATACCCGCACCATTACAAACCGGTTCATTAAAATCAAAACCATATCCGCCCCATTGCACCATCGGTTCGATTTTTTTCGCCCCATTCGGTTTGGTTAACCGCGGTTTTCGATTTTGACGGTTCAAATTGCCATCTCTTTATCATAAAATTAATAATATAATCAATTATTTTTGTCAATTTAACGTAATATATAAAACACGTGAATAATTTAATAATCAATATATTTGTTAATTTAACGAAGTTATGATTTAGTAATTTATATACTTATAAAATAAATAAATAAATAATTTTTTTAAATAAATACATTGTCAAAAATCGAAAGAATGACTAAAATAATAATGCACTGTTCATTTTGTGTAAGTTTTGGTGTAATAGTTGGAGAAGAATTTTTGTTTGGTGCAATATTTGATGCAAAATTTAGTACAATATGATGCAAATTTTGGTGCAGCGCTGGAGATGGCCTTAGGTATGAATACCATACTATTATGTTTTCATCTTAAAGTCAACGTTTTGAACTAGGCTAACAAGCTTTAGAGTTCCTCGCTTTAATTATAATTTTCCTATATAATTGATATGGAATTTTACTAAGTCCATAAGTGTTCGAAGAATGAGGGTGATTTGACGACGGCCCGGATAGTCATTTGGGAGGTTACACAAATTTCTTAGATTATTGCTTCAAGAAGGTTGTAAATTAGACTAGAAGAACAATTACAACTGAAATAAATTTTTTAAAATTTTTGAAGAATTATTGAGATTCGGTGGCTATTTGTAAAAAAATGTCAAATGCATAATGAGGAGGTTCATGGTTGATTATGTTAAGAATATGATTGCTGGTGCTGTACAAATGGATGATGCTATTTCGATGTTTTGTCACTTTTTTTGAATTTTGTCACTTTTTAAGTGTTTATCACTTTTTTAAATCTGTGTAAATTTTTTTAATTTGTGTTATTTTTTAAAAAAAATTTCACTTTTTTTTTAAATTTCTATCATTTTTATCACTTTTTTTAGTCAAATTTCTATCATTTTTTTTAGTGACGAACATCACTTTTTAATAACATTGAGATTGCATGGCACATTTTTAGTATAAAAGTGACACTGTGTCACTTATAATAATAAAAAAAAAAGGTAACATTGTGTCACTTTTTAATTTTACACATATTTTTTACTTCTAAAAAATTTTTTCTATGATTTTTCAAAAGACCCATAATTTTAAGGGTATTTTTGTAAGTTGCCCCAATTAGAAAGTCTATGGGTTTTATTTTATTATTAGCCAAACAGTATTATTTGTGCTTTTTCCCTTACAAATTATGCTAATTTATGGTTTTCATGAAATATTTCAATTAATGTCATTATAAATTATTTTTTACAATTTAGGAGTAAATATTTGCAACTAATTTTATAGCTCTTGTATTACTAATCTACATCAGCATAATAATAAGCCAAAGTAATTAATCGGAGAGTGAAGCGCTACACTCCACTCCACTTATTGGGTCTAGAGGGAAGAGCAAGTTTACTCCGCAAAGAGTGAAAAAATCGAACCTTTCGTCTCACATGACACTCATTATCATTTTCTTGAATCACAGTAAATTTTTCCACCCATGTCTGGAAATGTTTCACATCCCGGAAGAGCCTTCACCTATACCGTGTGATCGACTTCAACTGGATATTTGAGGAGGTGACCTTTCATTTCACTTATTTCATCAGCTGCAAATTGTTTCCAGTTCTGCTCTCCCATTGATATTATATGCTTCATGCATTTAAGACCCTATGGATGCTCAAAACACGGGTCAAGAGTTCCCGTGTGCTCCGCCAAGAGAGACACAAGAAACTCCATCACGACCAACATGTGTACAACTTTTCATAGTGGGTGGCCGTGATGATTGAAATCAAGGCTTGTTTCTGTTCTTATATGATGTTGAACCACCTCATCTAAAAGCTTAAATTGTTAAAGAAGAGGACAAACTTATTTACTAAAATAATGTGTTCAATAGCTAACATATCCTATCTTTAATTTAGCAACATTAACAAGGTACTTAAAAATAACACCATGACCCCTTCAAATTGGGAATTCCAATAACATTACCTTGAGAACATCAAAGTGGCCTTGCTTCTAATGAAGAAGCCATATCAGTATGAAAAAATGAAAGTTAATGTGGATAGATGTGGCCTTGAGTTCAGTCATGGGAGGACTTCGTTTTAAGTATGCTGCACGTTAATTGGATTAAGCTCGAAGATGACCATATCTACCTAGATATGCAGAAGAAAATCGAGGAATTCCTTAATTTGATCCAAGCCTAACACTCATTTGAAGACCAAGTTGCATTTAAAACAACGTCACTAAACTTGAGCTCTATAGCTAAAGGTTTTATATATAGATCATTTCATAAAAGGGAAACACCAACTTCTCTGTAACGTGTCATATATTCAACGATTTTTTAACAAAAAGAAGACCATCATAGTTGCTTCATACAGATTTATGCCCAAAAATGCTCCTAGATGTAGGATCATCCCATACAAGGAGCAGGACCCTCACACACCTTCTTGAGACTTGACTTTCAGCATCTCTCCCAAAGTGCTATGTGTTGCATTCTCATCATCCCTAACTAGTTGAACTAGGTGGTAAACAGACCAACCTGTAATGCAAACTAAACGATTAGCCTGACTAATTGAATCATAAATATAATGCCAGCAATGTCCATGCTGATACGATGTGTAATTTGCCAGCAATAACTTTGGAAGGCACGTGCATCTTGATAAAGTTTTAGTGTTCCTCCTCTCCTAAGAAGAAAATATGTACCAGGCACGCTCTGATACCCAAGATCTGATACTGCTCCACCATGATAGAGGGACACTTTCTCCATCGGAGTATACTTAATGTACAGGCTCAAAACAACCTCCTACTTTCATTGAGTACCAGAAAAGTACTCTCGACTCTATGCCCTGAGATTGTCTGCTCTACCGGGATTCCAACAGCCCCCATAATCTCTGAGCCCACGACATTACTGACTTTAACCACAAAGTGCACTTCTGCAGTGCAGCATAATGTGCAACCGGAACATGAAAATGCTGCATCCAAACAGGATTTTCAGTGTCAATAATCACAAAAGTTCTACCACTTACTGCACCAGCTACTGAAATTGTGACAACGATCACTGGTATTCTTCTTAGAAGCGTTTCCTTCTGTTTTACTACTGAAACTCACAGGAAATCCACAGAATTTATGACTTAGATTGTGGAAAAAATCCATATTTGGCAGGTTTTTGACTTCTATCATCCATGTATCCAAATTCCCAAGCAACACCACCACACCACCTTCAGTGGACCTGTAGAGGTTTTGAATGGCGCAAATTGTACACCTTAACCATGCTGTGAGCTTTTAGACACTGATTCAGAATAAGCCAAATGAGCCATTCCTTGCATATTTTCATTTCCATACACCTTTAACTGATTGCTCAGATTCACCTGTATAACAAATTGATATCCATACTACATCTATGGTGTCCATAACTGTAATTCAACATAAAAATTAATCAAATTTCAAATATCATACAGTACATAACGTGTGTGTGTGTGTGTGTGTGTGTGTGTGTGTATATATATATATGTATATATATATATATATATATATATATATATATATATTGTTATGGATTGTAGAAAACGATATGTAAGTTGTTTATACAAAAGAAAACCAAATGTATGTTTTATAGTAGAACAATGAAAAGAATAGCCAAACATGTTTTTATCAACTTATGTTTTACTTTAATTAATATAAATAACAGGTAATGAAAAAAATGTTGGGAAGTAACACATATCAAAGCTCTACTCCAATGATAGAGTGAATCCAAAATCATTGTTGACAAATGAATACCATAAACGCATACACAGCATTATGAAGAAATGATTCAAAAAAAGGAGAAAGAAAGTAATCCAAATATTAAAAATTTTACAATACCCTCTCTTTTTCTTGAAATGCCCAACAAGAATGTTGCAAAATTTTATTACTTACTTCAACCAAATGAATGTTCAAGGGAATGGAATGTAGATTTTATGGTATCATTAAGTAGAAAAGATGATTAGAAAAATGAAAAGGGGTTGCACACCTAGTAGAGCCGATTTTTGTATAAGAAACGAAGGGTAGAATTCAATTAGGGTTAAATGGAAATTGAAATGAGAATTTGGGCAATCATATCTTTTCGTATACAAGAACATTTTAGTTCTTTACAAATTGCATTTTTTATTTTTTATATCCTTAGGTCTTCTAATTATACATAGTTGTTAAGACTTTGTAAACTAATATTTGATTTGGCTAGACTTTTAAATAAAACCCCCATTCCAAAACGAGATCAATTTGATTTGTTTTTCTTCTTTCTGCAAATTAATCATTTTCAATATTACACATTGCCCATGCTTATCCGTTATTTAAGATCTTTACCATTTCGATTTTCAACTTCAATTTTGGATAAAATTTACTAATACTGAGTCTTAGACAATTGAGAAGCAATATAGTTCAATAAACATTAATTTATTTTATGGTTTGCTGTAAAATCATTTTCAACTAGACATTTACACTACAAAATATTCTACATGTATACCAAAAACTTTTCTTACTTTTTAACCATATATTATCCTAAAAATCACCATTCAAAACTATTTTTTTCCTACAATAATGATTGTCAAACAGGCTCATAATTTTGTGTCTTGTTTTTATTGTTAATTCCTTTTTGCTTTGTTTTGTTTGTAGATTAGTAATTACGCGGTTTGGTTTTCACAGTAGGATTTAGGAATTTAGGGTCTATTTGATTGTAAGAATGAAATTTGGGTAAAAAGAAAACTAATTTTAGGGAATTGAATTGTCTAGAACTTGTTTTTCTGGGAATTGTCAATTAATGTGTTTGATTAGTATAATTTTCCACCCGAAAAATGTTGAAATTTTTTATTTTTTGATGTTTGTATAGCTTTGTTTTTTATGAAAATTGTCGATTATAAATGGACAAAATTTGTTACTATTGGGCATAGAATTTGTTCCAATTGCCAAAAAATAAAATTTAGAAAAAAACCTGCCCACGAAACTAAGGAAATTGCACATGTGTGGGGGGAGGAAGGAAAATGAATTCTCTAGAAAATTATTGTAATCAAACAGGCCAAAAGGTGGAAAATATGCCCTATCAAATAGGGCCTTAATTCTTTTAGCAATTAGCACGATCTATTGTTGCCTTTTACTATCAAATACACATTAATGAACCTCCTACTTAAAATAGGGTTAGATGCATCATTAAGAACAAAACGTGCTAACTAAAAGAAGATCGAAGATGAAAATATGATAAAATATATTGAGAACATAAGTGCAAATCAATTGCAAATGAAATATGATATATTTAACAAAACTGTACAATTATTATTAGTTTATTAGCATCACCATACAGGATTATATAATTAATTTTCTAAAACTTCCAAAGTTAATATAGATTTGCCTTGTGTTGGGTAGATCTGTATGACAATATATACGTGGAAAATGCCTTCGATTGGCACTGTTATTGAATAACATTACTCGTCTACATGAAACCTTCGATGCTTGCTTATAGATCGTGACAATTGATCATTAATCCTTGTATACGTGCTAATGCCTAATGTTCTCATATAGTTATATTATTTTATTTTGTCGAACTAACAGATTTTTAGACGGTTGCAATTCCTAGGTCCTTGTGCTCCATATTTTAACAATTATTTAAGAGACAATGCAAAAAATAAAATATTTATATAGAATGAGTTAAAGATAAGAAGATATTATGTGAATAAAAAGTTATTTAATCGATTATAAATAATTTATAAATATTATCCAAACATTACGTCATTTGTAAACCCTATTCTTTTTTTTTTTCCCTTGAAAAAAAAAACTCTTTTCATAAATGTACTTATTAAAAAATCGACTACAGACTATGACCAGCCGGGTCTTAATTCTTTTAGTAGCTATTATGCAGAGGGGTCTTAGCCCTTGTTTGCCCCTATTTTTTGAAATGAAAATAAGTGGAATATTTCTTTTTTTTTAAAATAAAATTAAATAATAAATGATTGAAAAAAGAAGGAAAATTTTTCAATTTACGTGCAATATTATTTTATGGAAGATTGTGTGATTGAAAATAGGAGAGAGAAAAATGAAATATAATTTAATGGAGGCCAAGCGGGGGCTTAATTCTTATCCTAGAATACTGTTTGGTATTTGCTGTATTATGCGCAATACCTTTGACTTCTATGGCCAAAGAGTCAAAGACCACCAACAAAACGAGAAGAATAATATTTTGAAAATCGATTTGAGATACATTTTAGTACATATTTCTTAAAATTCATTTTTTACAAGTTTATTCACACAAAAATTTACAAATTAATTCATAATTTTTCATACTTATTTAACCACACATTCTTTAAAAATGTCATTTTTCATCACATCTCTTCTAAAGAATCTAAATCAAACAATTCCAAAAGTAAAAAGTAAAGGGTCAAATGTACAATTCAAGTCGAACTAATGGTAAAATAATTAAAAAGTACAAAGAAATATATTTGAGATAAATCATGTATTTATTGACTTGCTTTAGGGAGGTGTATTCAACTGGAATTTTTAAAGATTTTTGGAGACTTTTTTAAGTGGGTGACTTTTGTGGACTCTGTGAAATTTTAAGTAATTTCTATGGATTTGGTAGGAATTAGTAAAAGTTTTTCCTGGATTCGTGGAGACTTTTACTAAAGACTTTTGAGGAATTTTTTTTTAAATTAAGGAAATATGCTTCTCACAGTGTTAAATGTGAGATATCGAGAAATATTTATGAGAATTCACAACATTCACTTAAAAACGAATCTTTGAAATTAGAGGGAGAGATAGAGATCAACTAGTGAAAATTTACCATAACCTGATTTGAAGAAAACTCATAGCAAAGATTCAAAGAAATACCTAATTGGAAGAGATAGAGGAAAAACCTAGAGGGAAATAAGAATAGCATACTCTTTTTAGAAATCTCTCTATGGATGAGAGATTTTGGGAGAAAAATCCTATTTATATTTTCTATTAAAAAGTCTCAAAAAGTCCAAGAAATTTTAAATTCCCTGAAAGTCCCTCTAAATTGAATACCCCAAAACTTGTAGAGACTTCTAAAAAATTTCAATTGAATACCCCGTAACTTCTGGAGACTTTTTAAAAGTCTATAAAAGTCTCTATTGAATACACCCAAACTTTTAGAGAGTCTCTAAAAATTTCAATTAAATACACCCAAACTTTTTAAATTTCTAAAAGTCTTTAAAAGTCTCGATTAAATACACCCCCCTTAGTTATTTCTCATTTTATGACTTTTATATATAATTGGACTAGTTCTCGATTTTTCTATCAAACAGGCCGGTCCGATCAAATCTTGGTTAGTAGAAATTACGTTAACTATGAAATTGTGGTGTCGAAAGTGCTTCACCTATGCTATTGTGACCAGAAAAGAACTCTCTCGATTTTCCATCCAGTATAAGAATCAATCTATTTTATAAAGAGAGAAATTTGTACCTATCGGAGTTGAGAATATAGAGAATGAAAGTGAGAGACAAGACCTTCGCCCTCAAGCCCTATTTATAGGGGTTTACCTTGAGAACCTCATGCAGGGCTTCATCTACGTTTTTTTCTTTGCGACCAGTGGGTTCGGGATGATATGAATCCTTATTCATTCTTAGAAACATGGAGCGAATCTAAGAAGAAAATGCCACACAAATAATTAGTAATAAATTAACCATATTCAACCTATTCTAACGGACGGAGGATTTGACTCAAAATTGACATGAGCAGGTTCAAATAACATGTACAGGTTTGGTTGACCATAAGAATGTTAACCCAACAGGGGTGGATCCAAGATTTTTGATAAGAGGGCCTGAAACTTAAGAAAGTCAATATATATATATATATATATATATATATTTGTTGAATTAATTTTATGTCTTCTTGATTAAAGAATTTTTGTCATGTAGGAGATATCTTTGCATATAAGGGGCCTGCTATTTTTCCCAAATCTTTTATAAATGGTCTAACATAATTTAGCTTTTCTTCGTATACTCATATGTCCTGAATTTGGGTCTGCTCCTGTTATTAATATTTGTATTTTATTAACAAAAGTTATAAGGATTGCTTCCCATATTAATTAATTGTTCAAATTCTTGTTTCTTTTCTAATTTAAATGCTTCCCAAAGATTTTGAATTTAAAAGTATAATATTCAACAGGTACTATGGAGCCCAAGAAGTTCATAGTTAGTCCAGCTCAAACGGTAACTGATAAAGACTTATCAAATCCGTTAAAGGTTATGGACTTACCAAAAGCCCAACAGACTCAGGGGACTGTTGATTCTTCTACTAAATCAGATAATCAGACTCAGCAGACTGATACCAAATGGGGGGGTATGCTGTTTTAATAGGCTGTTTTGTTTAAACTTTTAACTTTTAATAACTTTAATCCTACTCAGTACTCTCCTTAGTTTTCTATAAATCTTTCTTCAAAATCATATATAAATCCCTTTTTTTTATTTGAATTTTCACCACCTATGACATATAAACTTGAACCTGATTCATTTCTCTAAGATTACCCGTGGCACTCCCTTATAAAATTCTTAGATTAAATTTTCCCTTTCCCCAACATCTTTGGAAAACATCAAAAGGCTCACTCTGGCCAAAAGTTTTCACCTATCTGGGTCACTCAGGATTAACCTAAAAACAGTATGACTTCTAGAAATCAAGTTATACTTTTATTATATGCATAAGATGAAATGATATAACAAATATTTAACAAAAACATGAACATACAAAAACATAAGCATAAAAGAATAAAGCATAAATCAGGGATTTATAAATTCATCTTTGAAAAGATTAACAATTAAGGATTTCCCTTTCGGGAAGTCCCTAGAGTTCTTAAATAAACTTAGGAAAATAAGAGTACAAGAATACCTTAAAATCTTCACAACAGTGTTTCAGCTATACAATATTTTTTGGATTGAGAATTTTTCTGAAAGAAAGGTTTCAAAGTTTTTTGGATAGCAGAGAGTACACAGGTTGTAAACTTCTGCCTAAACCGAATGAAACTCATTCCTTAAATAGAAAAATTTTTGGGAGCAAAAAGTCTAAATTATCCTTGAGAAAGGCACACGTTTCACCGAAAAACTTCTGGTCATTCTAAAATCTAACAAGTGGCAAGGAAAATTTCAAAAGTTCCTACGTCTTTTGCTAAGAATTCAAAAGGTCTACAGTGGGAAATCTTTCTTTTACAAGATTTCTACCAACTTTACAAAAAAGTCTAAGAATTCTATCAATAAAAGAGAAAAAGTCTAAAGTTGAATAGTGAACTTTTATCGCCACTTTGAGAGAATCTTTCATCTTTTCTTCTTTTCTGCTGGCACATGTCTTGTTCTGCATTATTGGAAATCTTTATCATGTATCAAGATTATGGCGTGCCGCTGATGAAAATGACATTCCACTGTCTAAATTATTGTATCCTTTATTTTGTGGATCTTCGTCTTCATCTGAAAGTCTGGAATTACTGGCTTCATCTTTTTTTTTTTGATCTGGATATTCTACAATTTTTTCTCTTTTCCATGATTCTTTTTTAAAATTGTCTCAAATGCTTGATTCACCGCTTCTCTAATTTGTTCTTTTAATCTTTCATTATTTTTCTTCTTCTTAATCTTTTTCTTTTTTTGGAAGAAGTTCCTTCATCTTTTTTAGATTGCTTCTGAAATTTTTCAATTTTTTCAAAAATCTTTTCTAAAGAAACAGTGTCTGGATTGGGGTCTTGTGCTTCTTGAAGAAATAAGCAGTCTTGACTATGTTGGACCACCATTTTTTCTTTTCCTTTATTAGACTGAATTTCTTAGGCTTGTGAAAAGTCTGGGTTGTTTGAAAATATTCTGATGAAAAATATTCTGATGGACTATATTTAACTAAGTAATCAAATTTTCCACTGGGCTGTCCTAAAAGATCCCAAATCTCTTTACCTTTATCTGTAGCAGATTTATCAGTCTGCTGAGTCTGATTATCTGATTTAGTAGAAGAATCAACAGTCCCCTGAGTCTGTTGGGCTTTTGGTAAGTCCACAACTTTTAACGGATTTGATAAATCTTTACCAGCTACCGTTTGAGTTGGACTAGCTATGGACTTCTTGGGCTCCATAGTACCTGTTGAATATTGGATTTTTAAATCCAAAATCTCCTTTTTAAGTTGGGCCACTTTCTTTTGGAGTTGGGTTCTTTCTAGTGAAAGGTTCTGGTTGGCTTCATTAATAACTTTGTAATTTCTTTGCATACACTCATAGTATTGGCAAAAAATATTCTGATCTTTACTTGGAGAAAAGTTTAATGGAGGGTCAGAGTAATTTTTTAAAGAAGGAGATAAATAAAAATTTATTTCTATATGCTGTCTTGCTGCATCTAATGCTTCTTGAAAAATTGTAAAACCTTTATAAAGAGGATCTGGAAAGTTTTTAATACAATCTAAAACTTCTATCCAAAAATGGAAAATTCCTGAATTTTTACCTTTAATAACAACATAGAATTTAAATCTTTGCTTGTTCTGACAATACATTCATGCATGCAAGAAAATATTTTTGATCTTTTGGATTCTCATTATATGAAATTCATAAATTATCTAAAATACATTTTTCTTCTCTAGATAAAGAAATATGCGATAAAATTTTAAAAAAAATATTACTATTTGAAAAAACTATAAGTTCTTGGTTTCCAAACTTTAACATGTCTTGTATCATTGGTCTGTTCTGATTAAATGGAGTCTGTGGTAAAGAACTTGATGCAAATGCATTCCCAGGTGGAATTCCTGGTCTTAATGGCCTTGGTCTTATCCTCTGTATAACAAAATTATGTTAAACAAATTTAGTAATTTATATCTATTATTATTCTACTAAGTATATCTGCCGCTTTATTATCACTACCTTTAATATGCTCAAATTCTATATTAATTCCTGTATTTGTAATTCTATCTATAAAGTTTAACCACCTTCTTCTGCTACTTCTTTTTGTTTCTATTTTCATTCTATATTAATTCATGTATTTGTTATTTCTTTCTTAGATATAATAAATAGTTCAAAACTATCTAATGCATAGTTTATAGCTAATAATTCTGCATTTATGCTACTTAAATTTCCTTTCTCTTTATAATTTCCACTATTATACCTACAAATTCTATTAAAACAGCCTATTAAAATAGCATACCCCCCCTCCCCCGAATTTTTATTTCTGATATTTCAATTCTTTCTTTTAAAATTTCTGAGTTAACTTCTTCTTTTTCAATAAGGTTCTTTTCTTCTAAACATTTTATGCATGCTTCTTTATAACATTCTAAACATTTAGCTCTAAACTGTCTTACTGGGTACCAATTACATAAATAACAAGTTATATTATCTGCTCCTTTATATTTTTGCCAATTTCATATATATATATATATCATAATTTGTTCTGCTCAGAAAATTCAAATGAAAAGCGGGATATGATATATAAAAGAATACATAAGTCCAAATTTCTACTTTTCAGAATTCAAAACCATTAAAATGTGAAATCCAACAAAAAAAATAAAAATCATAACGGTATTAGATTAACAATGGATTTTCACGTCAAATGCACAATTATCAGAACCCAAATTGTACTAAACAAATCAAGCAGTGAAATGAAACTCTATTAAATGTGGAAGATTGAGGGCAAAATTTACCATTCTATAACATGGTTTGCACTGGATTTGTATGAAATACTCTTATCTCTGAAATGCTTGGTTTCAATTTATCAACCATATCAACACCCATTTCCTCAATAACGGCCAAAAAAATTCAGCCTACGAAAATTTCCACATTCCCAAGGAATGGCTCCGCCCGTGGGTATTTGAGTAAAAATTAGTAAGAACTGGGTAAAAATTTATAAATATGTAAACAGAAAGTCAATATCCAATTTGGCTAAATTTTACATGAAAAAAAAATCCAAATAACCAATCCCATATAAATCAAACTCAGAGATAAAGCTTATAGCCTACCTTGAAACAATGGAGAAGCAAATTTCTTGAAATTGAACCTATCTAAAAAAATTGAGAGCTAGTACGGTGCATCTGGTGTTCCGGCGACTGTAAAAGAAACAGGGAGTAGATATTGTGAGAGAGATTGAGAGAGACTTATTTAAGTTTGGGGTTTGAGCTGGGTTTTAACATTTTTTGTTTTTTGTTAATTTGAACACGGACTATTGCTGATATGGAGATGGGCTCAAGATAAATAAATAAGGGGGTATTATTATAAATGACCTGCTACTATTCATTTTTGATAAAATGTCTATTATACCCTTAATGAGATAATTTATCATATATTGCACAAGATATCCTTAATTTATTGGGATAGTTTTAAATTCCTCTATTTCTTTCATTTCGAGTTTTAATATATAATTTCATCCTTTGATCTAATAAATTAGCATAATCTGTAATATAATTATCATGTAATTTACTAAGATTATCAAATTCCTTCGATAATATATCCATAATCTCTAATTGAGAATAAATATTTTCTATTTTTCCCATTAATCTATCTAACAGATTATCTAATCCTTTAATTGTATAACCTGGCATTATTCAAATAATTCCTTGCAAACTTTATGAATAATAACATATTTAGACGAGTTTTTTGCAAACATGAACAATAATAATCCCTACAATTCTTTCAAGATATTAGAAGAATTCTTTCTAAATTTAACAAAGACAATAATTTTACCTTACTTTTGATCTTAAATCTGTATTCTTAGAACCGAGTGACCTTCAAGCTCTGAATCTGCAAACTGCTCCCTTAAACGGCCTCTTGCCTCAATGGGAATTCTGCTATTTCAGCTTCTTGCCCTCACTATATCTTTTCTTAGAATTAAGAATAGAGATCTTAAGTAAAGAAAATTCTCTCTTTGTTAAAGTAAGAAAGAGATTATCTTCTTCAATCTATCAAGAATCTATGGGATAGTAAGTTTAGAAACTCATATTTTTCTGATATCAAAAGATTAAGATTTTCTTTCTATAATGATTTATACAAGATTTATATTGTATACAAGGGGTTTTCAGAAAAACTGGTTT
>NC_036249.1:8911565-8926184 GCF_002742605.1 Olea europaea var. sylvestris | reverse complement strand
TTTTTTTCCTATTCTGGTTATTTCTTTTTCTATAAATTTTTTATCTACTCTATTATTTTTTTCTTCATTTTCTTTTAATTTCCTGACTTCAAGTTTCAATATATTTATATCATTTCTAGCTTCTTTTATTTCATTCTTAATTTCTTGTACATCATTTATTAATGTTCTTATTAGATGTTTTAATTCTTCCATATGTTCACTGATTGACATTTTATCTATTTTTTGATTGACAATAATAAAATACTACACACTCAGCATTTTTACATTCTTTTATCATTTTATCATACTTTTGTTTTATAATTTCAATACTTGTCAGTTCTTTTAATTTTTCATAATATCTTGCTTTTTCTTTATATCTTTCTTGTTTTAATTTTAATATCTGTTTTTCTTGAGTTTTAGTTATTTCTCCAGGTATTAATAATTCATCTAAAATTTTATTATTTATTAATCTTATTCTTTCTAACTTTCTATCTAAAATATTTTTAGTTTTTTCCATTATATTTTATGATGATTCATATATTTCTTTATAATACAACTCATTTTCAAATATTTCACAAATTATTTCATATGTACGTCTATCTTTGATAAATCCTATAATTAATTTATGTAATATTTGTTCCTTTATTTCTCTAGGTAAATTCCTAGTTATATATAATGTTATTATTTTTAGTTTATTAGGGATAGGGTTGTAAAATATATAACATCCTTTTTCTTCAATACATTGATAATAATTATTTATTTTTAAGATTTCCATGATCAACTTGGCTCTGATACCAACTCTATGGGTGCTACTATGAGCGAACAAAATCTAATAATCTAATAATCAAAATATCAAAAATTTTAATCTCATAAATTTTTAAGTAATTCTTCAAAGTCTAATAATGTTTGAGAATTTATAATATCAATATCTGTTATCATATCTATGTCTGTTCCAAAAGGTATTTCATATTTTGAGATACTTTTCTTTCTTTTTGCCAATTTATCTATTATATCTTGTATATCTTTTATGATTATTGACCTTACAATTCCTTTAGCGAAATTTTCTAATAAGTTTTCTTTAAAACATTTTAATATTTCTTGTGATGCATATAATTGTTCTTGATATCCTATCTTATCAATTTCTTTTTCAAATTTAATTTCTTTTTTATTTTTAACAACCTTTTTTATATTATATGGTCCTCTCTTATATTTGGGCTTTTCCATTTTATAATTATTCATTAATAATTTTTACAAATTTTTAGAAAAATTATTTGTTAGATTTTTTAAGGACTAAAAAAGAAACTTTTTATTATATAAAGGGTTGGTTGTTAAATTTTTCCAAGGATATTTTGGGTAGTTTCAAATTTCTAAAAAAGTCAAAGGTCATTTTGGAAAAGGTTATATACTATTTGGGCCATTTTCATGTATATCCCATAAATAAGGGGTACTTAAAAAAATACCCTATATTTTTGGGTTGTTTTAAAAAAAATATTATAAACTTGGATTAAATGGTAATTACTTAAAATTAAACGTAAAATATACGCTCAAAATCTAAACTTACGACAATCCTCATAAATCAGCCTCCAATGTGTAAAAATCAAAGGAAAATTGAAAGGAAAAAGAGGAAATCTTCCACAAATACATAAACAAAGTTTGTTCATTCTTCAAATCGAGGAAACCATCCACAAAAACATTGAAAAATCTGGAAAAAAAAATCGAGGAGATCTTTCACAAAAACACAAACAAAATTACAGGTATTTCTATGTTTTGGATTCCATGATTATAGCTCATTATCCATCTCATTTTTGTTTGAATTTCATGATTAGATTTAGTTTAAATCTCATAATGTATAATTAACATTTATGAAGTTTCTTTTTGACGATTTTATTAATTTGATTGGAAACATGTATGAAAATAAAATTGTTGAAGTTGAGTGAATTGTGTCAATACATATAAAAAATTAGTTTTGAATCAATTACATTGATGCTTGCAAGGTGTTTGACAAAAAAATAATGTGAAAAAGTGGCATTCTATCACTTTTTAAAAAAAAAAAAGTCACAACATCTCTTTTAAGCAATTAGCTAGGTATGCACGTGTGAGTTTTTGGAAATTTGAACGTACATATTCAAGCCCTATTTTCTGGTAACACACATGAGAAAGAAAACTTTAAACCAATTGCATTGATGCTTGCAATGTGTTTGCTCAAAGGAGAAGGTGAGAAAGTGGAGTTCTGTCACATTTCTAAAAAAAAGTTACAGCATCTTTTTTGAGCAATTAACTAGATATGCATGTGTGAGTTTTTGGAAATTTGAACATACATATTCAGGCTCTATTTTCTAGTAATACACATTAGAAAAAAAAACTTTAAACCAATTGCATTGATGCTTGCAATGTGTTTGCTCAAAGGAGAAGGTGAGAAAGTGGCATTCTGTCACTTTTCTCAAAAAAAGTCACAGCATCTCTCTTGAGCAATTAGCTAGATATGCATGTGTGATTTTTTGGAAATTTGAATGTATATATTCAAGCCATATTTTTTAGTAATACACATGAAAAAGAAAACTTTGAATCAATTGCATTGATACTTGTAATGTGTTTGCTCATAGGAGAAGGTAAGAAAGTAGAATTCTGTCACTTTTCTTAGAAAAAGTGACATTTTGTGACCTTTCTCCAAAACAGTCACCATTTATCATTTGAGCAATTAATCGGATGCATACGTGTGCTTTTTTGAAAGTTTAAATATACCAATTCATATCTTGTTTTTTAGTAATACATATGAAAAAGAAAACTTTGAATCGACTACATGGATGCTTGCAAAATGTTTGATTATGAAGAGTGACATTCTGTCACCTTTCTCAAAAAAGTGACATTGTGTCACTTTTCAACGAAAAAGTGACATTCGTTACATTTCTACAAGAACAGTCACCCTTTATCATTGGAACAATTAACCAGATGCATACGTATGCTTTTTTGAAAGTTTAAACATACCAATTTATGCCCTGTTATCTGAGAATACATATGAGAATGAAAACTTTGAATCAATTACATGGATGCGTGCAATGTGTTTGAACATGGAGAGGGTGACATTCTGTGACCTTTCTCTAAAACAGTCACACTTTATCATTGGAGCAATTAACTGGATGCATACATGTGCTTTTCTGAAAGTTTGAACATACAAATTCATACCCCATTTTCTGGTAATACAAAAAAAAAAAAAAAAAAAAACTTTGAATCCACTACATGGATGCGTGTCAGGTGTTTGCTTATGGAGAGTGTGACATTTTATCACTTTTTCTCAAAAAAAAGTGACATTGTGTCACTTTTCTTCGAAAAAGTGGCATTCTGTCACTTTTTTCCAAAATAGTCACGCTTTATCATTGGAGTAATTAACCTGATGCATACATGTGCTTTTTTGAAAGTTTGAACATATTAATTAATGGTCTGTTTTCTAGTAGTATATTTGAAAAGAAAACATTGATTCACTTACATGGATGCATGTAAAGTGTTTGCTCATGAAGATTGACATTCTGTCACTTTTCTCAAAAAAAGTGACAGTGTGTCACTTTCGACGAAAAAGTGACATTCTATGACCTTTCTCCAAAACAGTCACTATTTCTCATTGGAAGAATTAACTTGATGCATACGTGTGCTTTTTTGAAAGTTTGAAGGTACTAATTCATATCCTGTTCTCTGGTAATATATGTGAAAAAAAAACTTTGAATCGAGTACATGAATGCGTGCAAGGTGTTTGCTCATGGAGAGTGTGACATTTTGTCACTTTTTTTCAAAAAAAGTCATACCATTACCATATCATTGGAGCAATTAAGTAAATTTATACGTAATTACGTTTGTATTTTTTGGAAATTTGAATATACCAATTCAATTCCTGTTTTCTGGTAATACATATAAAAAAGAAAATTTTGAATTAATTACATTGGTGCATGTAAGGCTTTTGCTAAAGGAGAATGTGATTCTGTCACATTTCTATGAAAAAGTGACAAAATGTCACTTTTTTCAATAAAAAGTCACATCATATCATTGGAACAATTAATTAGATGCATACGTGTGCATTTTTTGAAAATTTGAACATACCAATTCAAGCACTGTTTTCTGGTAATAAATATGAAATAGAAAAACTTTGAATCAATTGCATTGATGCATGAAACGTGTTTGTTTAAAGAGAATGTGAAAAAGTGACATTCTTAAAAAAGTCACAATATCTCACTAGAGCAATTAACTAGATGTATATTACTCTATCACTTAAAAAAAAAACTCAATTTTTTTGCAATCTTTTTTTAGGTATGGATAAAATTAATGTTTTCGTTTGTTATGGAGGTAAATGGACACAAGATAATGAATATGCAAGTGAAAAAAATCACGAAAATTGTTGTCATGATGGATTGCACGTACAGCATCCTTGAGTGCACGAGATTTTTTGTAATGAAACTAAATTCATCAACACAAAGAATACAAATACAATATAGTGTGGCATTGTGTTTTTTTTTTTTTTGTTGTTATTGTTAGCGGTAGCGATGTAGTGGCGGCAGTGGGATGTGATGAAGAGTGTTTTGTGATCAATTATTGGTAGTAGATCGAGAGCAGGGTGGAGCGTTTGGTGTATATGACCAAATATTTGGTTCTTTGTGACTAACAATTAAATTGTGACCTGAAAATTCGTTAATTTGTGACCAACAAAATTGTGACCTATAAAATTTTTGATTTGTGACCCATGAAATAAATTATGTAAAATTAAAAAGTGACGCAATGTCACTCTTTTATAAAAATTGTCACTTTTTTCATAATTCGAAAAAGTGATACAAACTTAAAAGAAGTGGCAAATAAATAAAAAAAAAAAAGTGACACGTTCAAAAAGTGACAAAATTAAGAAAAAAGACACTAACTCGAAAAAAAAAAAAGACAATCACCAAAATAGCATCATCCATTTGCGCAGCACCAATAATCATGTTCTTAACATAATCAACATGTTCAGTACAATTCACGTGAGTGTAGTAGCGATTTTTAACATAATAAGTATGTCTATGACAATCCAAGTGATAGAAATTCACAAGTAATATTATAGTAGCAAATGTGATAGCAATTACATCGAAGAGAAAAAAAAAAAGATGAGAGAACACAAGAAAAGAATCGGGGCAAGGAATACATAGTGGGACAAAACCTTTCATAGAAAATCTGATAAAATATAAAAAAAACAGCCATCAACCTGGCAATAACTAATGGTTGTGACCTTAAAACCTCTGCTGCTTCTTCTACCTCTAGCACGCTCAAATTTCCTACCCTTGGCTCGCACATTCAGCTTGGTGTGGCTGTGTGGAACACTAGGAGTTGGACCAAAGTGCTTTGCTACCTCACGAGACTTCACGGGTCCTCTAAGAAGTACTTGCATCAAAACAGCACAGTTAGCTATTTTGGGTTTCATAACAGTACAAGGTTTTTATTGCACAAACAGAAAAGGCAAAATTTACCAGCAGAATCATAGCTGTGAGCAAGACCAAAATAATTGAACATTGAGCAAAAAAAAAAAAAAAAATCTTTAACAAAGCAATTTTTGTGAGTAACAGAATCCATATAAAACCTAAAATACTAGTTCAAAGGAAATAATGAATCAAACTATCAAAGTAGTGGACACAACAATCATTGTATAATTGAAATCACTGACAAAATGATATTCATGTTATTGGTTAAAAATCTCATTTCCACCGTTCTATACTACCAACTATATCAAACTCTAACAACAAGAAAAAGAAATTAACAGAAAAAGACTGAAATATTCACCACTGTGTTTTGCCCAAGAGGAGCTTTGAGCTAGCTGATCAAAAGTTAAGCATTCTCCTCCTGCCTTCTCAATTCTTGCCCTTGCTTTCTCTGTGAATCTCAAATCCGTTACCTTCATTGCGGGGACTTCATAAGCCCGAATATCATCAGTGACACAGTCCAAACAAGCACTGCAATTTTGTCTTCCTTTCCCTTCACGAAGTGACAAGACGAGAGAGAAAGCAGGGCCTTGTTAACCTTGCTCATGAACAGTCTCTTCAATATAACTGCATTGAACTTGCTTCCAGTTCTCCTCACAAGGAATCGACACAGCTTGACGAGAAATTGGAGGTAAATATCATTGGATTTAGGAGCAGTGTACTTGGTTTTCTTGCTCTTACCTCCGGCGACCAAATCAATACCCGTGGCTACTGTTGGTGGTGCCGTTGCTTTCCGCCGCGCCTTCGGTGATAAATTTCAACAAAAATGTTCGCAACAGAGGCTTGTTTCTCAAGGTTTTCTGATTGCAGGGGTTTCAGATTTAGGTTTTTTTTCGTGAGTCTTGAACGTAATTAATACGATAATAATAGTTTTAAATTAGTTTTAAGGTATTAATCAAATATTTAAATTTTTTAGGGTACTACACCTAATTTTCCGTATATTTTTTTTCTTGGCCCTTGTTTCTTCTAATTCAACTTACAAAAATGCCTTTAAAATTATGAATCTTTTGAAAAATCATATGAAATTTTTTTTTAGAGTAAAAAATAATGTGTAAATTGTAAAACTAAAAAGTTACATTGTGTCACTTTCTTATAAAAATTGTGTCATTTTTAAAAAAAAGTTTAGTATCACTTTTTTTATTAAAAAATTACATATGATCTCACTTTTTATTAAAAAGTGTTAGAAATTTCAAAAAGACGATTGAAAAACTTGACAAACACTAAAAACAAGTGACAAAAAATTCAAAAAAGTGACAAAATTTTTTAAAAATTGAGACAAATAAAAAAAATTACACAGCTTCAAAAAAAAAAAGTTACAAAAAAAATGACAATTAAAAAAGTGAAATTGTGTCATTTTTACAAAAAAAATTAGTATCACTTTTTTTATTAAAAAATTACATACGATGTCACTTTTATTAAAAAGTGATGTTTGTCACTAAAAAAGTAATAGAAATTTCAAAAAGATGATTGAAAAAATTGACAAACACTAAAAACAAGTGACAAAAAATTCAAAAAAGTGAGACAAATTAAAAAAATTACACTGCTTCAAAAGAAAGTTAAAGACAATAAAAAAAAAACTGAAAATTAAAAAAAGTGACACAAGCTCTAGTGGCAAATACTAAAAAAAAAGTGACAAAAATTCGAAAAAGGTGACAATTACTTAAAAAAGTGACAAAAATTCAAAAAAGTGACAGAAAATAAAAAAATTTGATGAATTTAAAAATTGACACAGTTTAAAAAAGTAACAAAAAAAATGACAAACACTTAAATGAACAAAATTCAAAAAAAAAAAAATGACAAACTCAAAAAATTGTCTCCAAGTACATTAACATCGTTTGTCACTCTTCTCATCCTCCGAATCTCTTTCTTCTTAGGCATTTCATTAGATAATGTTTAGCAACTCCTGCTAGCAATGAATGGATCAGAGGTGCACCTTCTTCAAGCACAAAACCAGCGGCTTCTGCTAAAAGGGAATCAAAAGCAATTGCTTGTCCTGCCTGAATACAGAGCCCAACAATTTTGTCCACATCAACAATCTGCTTAATGTTTGCTTCTATTTCTCTTCTGCTACCAGAAAGCATGCTTCCAGCAATAGCCTCCATATTCTCATGATTTGACCGCAATGAGGTGTCAATGCAATTTAGGAGTGCCGTTGTGTGCTATTTCATCAGAATGTCCAACTTGTTAACTCCATAGGCACCAAAAATATGAACAAAGCCTTTTAATTCCCTAAGATCAATCATTGATTGGGCAAAATACTCGACAACAGGATTAGTGCTCTTAGCAACTGTGCAATGGTGCAAAGAGGATACCGACACCAGTTCACCAAAGACATCTTTAATGATGGTTTCAACATACTAGTTGCACACGACTTCAGTAGCTGATCTAGTGTACTGCTCTGCTGGTTTCTCAAAATTGTAGGCCATGTGCCTTAACATCATCCTCTACTCTCCACCACGTATATCTTAAATCACTCAACAAAATCCTATCAAATGGAACAAATATTAATGCAGGAATTCCAATAATTTCCAAACAAAAGCAACAAGTGGTACTCCAAAACTTTACCCTCCATTTGCAATTTCATTGTATGGACTGCAAAAACTAAGAGAATGGACAGTTATGCAGAGAGTCTTCATATTTATATAACTGGGCGTTGTTCAAATTTGTCAAATTAGTTAATAAACTTCATAAGGATGCTTCCACAATTTATATAAAAGCCATATGATGTTTATTTATAGACATGAAATTTAAATACATCATGTCTTTAAATGTAAATTTAAATTGCAATTGAGACATTTTGTCAAACACCTTGGTGGTATATTAGAAAATCAAAGGGAAAGAGTGAGTCATTTAATTTTGGAGCTAATCCAAAATTTGATGACAATTTTATTTTATTTTATTTTTATACACAAACTCATCACAATCTATGCCCAAACCTGCTTCAAATATAAATGAACAAAAAATCTACTCAAATTCAAAGTTCAACCTCAAAAACAAAGTTTATTCAATATTACCTTCAAAATCATATGAATATAATTCTTCATGCTTGAATGCCTTCTATACTCACAGATTTTCTCTCGGATAACTTGGATTTATGATAATTTACATACCTTGACCATTAATAAAATCGACCAAATATCAACAAAGATATACCAAATCCAAGCATTTGCAGTGCAAGAAAAGATTTTCACTCAAGACTCACTCCAAAATCACCCAATCGTCCAAAAGGGGAACTCTCCTTAAAACTACAAAGAAGCAACAATATTAAATTGGTGGGTGAGGTTACAAAGAAGTAGCAGTATTAAATTGGTGGTGAAGGTTTCTATCTACAGGAACTCTGGAATTGAAGTCGGAGTTGGGGAACAGAGGTTTCTCGAAAGTTTTTTGATTCAGGAATTCATCCTTCTGGTTTGGGTTTTTGTCGTGGTTTTGAACGTAATTAATACGATAATAGTAGTTTTAGTTAGTTTTTAAGGTATTAATCAAATACTTAATTTTTTTAGAGTATTGCACCTAATTTTCCCAATAAATAATGTGAAAATTATACCACACACCTACTTTTCAATAAATATATGTGATTTACTATTCACATTTTATTAACCATATATACTATTTTTTATACAGTAAAAATGGAATGTGAAAAAGTATTCAAATAATAAACAAATCACCACTTAGCTAAGATTTCTCCATCAAACACGCATTTAAATTCGTATATAAAAAACACTTCCATATCATGCTCAATCAAAGAACAAAATCCTTGAATTAACGTCCTTTCATATTCCACAAAATCCCCAAAACTTCGTCTCTCCCAAATCACTCACCAAGAAATTCTTGTTGTCAAATCCCTAATTTGATCTTCTATGGATCCACCACAGAGGATATTTCGCACCATATCATTCATTCAACCAATTGATTCTTCAGTTTCGTTAATTCGGTACATGTCAAGCATGAAGAACAATTGGAGGACACGGGTAAGAGGCCAATCGAAGATGAAGTTCGAAATTTAACTACCAAAAAGCGAAAGTCATTGCTTTCCCACCACAAACCACGTGTACTTATTTTGGGGTGATTGAACACTGTTTGGTTCCATTTGTTCTTCATTGTACACGATGCAATGTATTAAGTTGTTGAGGATATGCCAAAATATTTGAACTTATGTAGTACGTAAATTCTAATATACATGTATGATGCACAAAATCAATTCCAACACAAGAATGTATTGCATACAAGAATCGAGATATAAAGTTATTCTATATGTAGAATTAAAATGAATATTAATTCCTTGTGATATAATTATAATCTTGAGAATATTTTCGCTTTTGCAATATGTATGTCGATTGAATTCAGAAGATTAATATGATCAGAATTCGTGTTTAGGATGCCGAAACATTTTTGCATTGAGACCAAAATGATATGAATGTCTACGTTCATCATGGAGTGCTTTTTTTCCATTAAATTATGTTTTATGGAAGGTTAGTTAATGTGAGGACATGATATGAGGGAATTTAATTTTGAGCAATGCTTGGGGGACCAGCGCCCCGTCCAATAGGAGGCGCCACTTGGGCATTATGGTGTCCATTATGTTCAAGAAGAATAATCCTTTAATTTTTCATCAGTTACAAATTCGGGTCTAGAATTTATTCTTGGCTGCTAGTATTTTAAACATTTTTAATCATCAATCTAGTATTTTTAGTTAATAATATATTGACATGGTAAGATGTGAATTAATATTTTTTATTGATCTATATATGAATTTTTCCAATAAATAATAACAAATGGACTTGTGCTGAGGTTGGCACAGGGCAGCTAGTGCCTAGATCCGCCTCTGTAACCCAATGTGAGGACCCTAATTGTGAAAATGGCAATGGCACAAGTGATGGCCAAAGGCGTTTAGGATGCACGGACAATGTGCAAATTCGGGTGGGATGAACCAGGACACAATGTGGGAAATGTAACTTTGGTGGGCAAGATTTATTTGATGGAAGCATTGCATGACGATAATTTTAGTACACAGTGGCATTAATCGATGGGTTGATGTGGACATGTGTTCGGCAACATTGAGACCTTGTTGTCTAGCTCGTGAATTCAGTGGAAATTCAGGCACAAGATAAGCATGTGACGGAGATTACAAGGCAGTGTGTTTGAATTGAGGATAATTTCAGCACGTGCGGAGCTGAAAACCTGCAAAATTGACCCTAAGAGTTTGAGGGTGTAAACAGCCAAACGAAATTTGTCTTTAAATTTCTGTGTTGCGAACTTTGAAGTAGAGAGGCAGAATGTGAGGGAGAGTTTGATTGAGGCAACAAGTGTTGTGTTGGCCTTTCATGTTTTTATACGCATCTTTTTGTTTTGGTGAGAAATAAAGTTGGGACGATTTCTAATTTTTTTTTTTTTTTATTGCTTTACTTATTCAATCTTTTTCATACTTAGTCAAAATCATGTTTTCATAACTAGAATAAAATGTGTATTAGCTGATCGAGGACGAGAAAACTCGAAGCTATCTCAGGTTGAACAGATCAACCATGTGACAACTAGCATGAGCCTCAACACAACCTCTTTTACACTCATTAAACATGTTATACATAATTTAATATGAGTAGACTTAATTAAAAGGATGAAAAATGCTAATGGTACATAAGATCCTTTACATAAGGGTGTCCGTCCTCTCACGTGAGGGTGAACCTCACATGAATAAAATATTCGAATGAGCCCCCATGTGAGAGGAGGGACACCTTTATGTACATATAATTATGTACAAGTAACATTTGTCGAAAAGGATAGCTACTCATGTAAATTTTCAATAGCACAAACCTTTTTAAAAAGTTACTTTTCTTAAAAAAAATATTTACGAAACCTGAGGGGTAGTTCAGTGATCAGGCTTTGAGTTTGCTCCCTTTCTTTCAAGGCCATTGAGGTGAGTATCAGACTGTAAATTTCAGGGCTCCGTGAGATTAGTCGAGATACGCGTAAGTTAGCCCGAACACCCACGATCATATATATTAAAAAAAACATTTACGGTATTTTAACTTACAAATAAAATTACTTAAAAAAGGTAAATGGTTTTAAACTTATCCAAACAAGTTAGAGATATAAATTTCTCAAACTATAATTTAAAACAATCGTGTTTGGTGTACACTTTCTTTAACATCATGGTTTACACTTAATTTTCCATATGTGAAAGTGTCATTTGACAGTTTTAATTTAAAAACAACAGTTTTGGAGCCGATCACCTCTTTACAACTCAACAAATGTCAACAACAGTGTGAACTTAGGAATGTAAATTTAAAATCATTTCCTACTCTCAACCAATAAGTGTGGTTAGTGAATTAAACCTGTACGTGGTAACCTATAAACCATGCACCTATTAATAACGCTATTAACTTCAACAAGAAGTATGAACTTACAAGCAACTGCCTTTCAAGTTTCCACTGTTAAATTCCTCATATTTGGAAATGCAATTATCAGACCATCATCACAATCTCTTTCACACACTAATGAGGAAGCCCCAGAGTACACGCAAATTAAATTCAAGAATGCCAGCCTTCAAAGTTTAGACATCTAAGCAAAGAAAAAGAAACAAACCCAAAAAAGGTAGAACCGAAAAAAAGCAGTTGGAATAGTTCCCAAAGAAGAAAAAGTAGGCTCTATGCTTGTGCTTCTTCTTTTTTTTTTTTTTTTTTTTTTTTTTTTCTTTTCTTTAAGTTCTCTGGAATTGTACTGCAAGATCTGAAGCTTCAAGATCTCTCTAGGTTTCTGGTATGGGCACTTTGGCTGCTCCTCCTCTGGTGCTTCCATCAAACCTCAAGTCTAAAGAGGAAAGTAATTCTTTCTTGGTGCAAGGAACAGGGAGAAGGAAAGGCAACAAAACCCAATCTTCAGTCCCTGTAACTTTCTTCTTCTTCTCCCTCTCTCTCTGTAAATCTGTAATCACTTTTTTCTCCCTCAGTACAAGTTAATTTGAAGAGGTGGGTTGGGTTAACGTGTAAATCTTATCCAGGTGGCTAGATTATTTGGACCAGCAACATTTGAGGCATCAAAATTGAAGGTATTGTTCTTAGGAGTTGATGAGAAGCATCCAGGGAAGCTTCCAAGAACATATACACTTACACACAGTGATATAACCTCTAAGCTCACTCTTGCCATCTCTCAAACCATTAACAATTCCCAGGTAATTAATTAAAAAACATCAAAGTTTTCTAATTATACTCTTTTATTCCGTTATTAAAACATGGGTTTTACTGTTAAAGTTGTTGGTTTGAGCCCCATTATTTGTAAATTATAATGTGATGAATAGTATTATTTTTTTTTTTTTAAAATGAGTGGTTGAAAAGTTTTTTATTTAAGTGTAATATTATTTTATTGAAGATTGTATGGTTAAAAGTAAGAGAGAAAAAAATTTAATTTAATGTAAGGAGAAATAATGGGGCTCAAACAGGGGCTTATAGTTAATCTTTTTATTAGATGCTTCTCGAAGAAGAAAAGATACGACATGACTCGCAAGCTGAGTTTATGTTCAGCGATGACAAGATGTTGACTTCATAATGTAAAAACTGTAACTTCGATTAGATGGTTTGATTCGACTATCAGGTTGAGTTTACGTTGAGCCCTGTCAAGTCATTCATGCTGACCAATAATTTTATATAAACATTTTAAGACCGAAACCCCAACCATGTCTACATAACTTTTATGTGGATTTTGGGCAACCAATACATAACCCGACATAGCTCACACGTGTTCAAAATGTGTGGAGTTAGACACTGTCACGTGGATTACGAGACACCAATACTTGTCACCATGGCTCGCTCTAGATTGAACAGTGTCGTTTGATCTTACTTTAGACCACTAGTTTGACCGTCTTTATCGCTAAATTATACTACTATTTTTTCAATATTTAAAGAAGAGAGAGTAGGATTTTGGTTGCAGTTACAAGGGTGGTACAACAGACTACAGAGAGATGAAGTGGTGGCAGAGTGGAAGAAAATCAAAGGAAAGATGTCTCTCCATGTTCATTGTCACATAAGTGGTGGCCATTTCTTATTAGACCTCTGTGCTAGACTCAGATACTACATCTTTTGCAAGGAACTCCCTGTGGTAAGCTCTCCCTATTGATTTTTTCGCAATATGGTAGCATGTTGCGCTTTACAAGATAACACCTCTTTCCAAAGTTATTCAACTTAGTAGACTCTCGTTATGTAATACCTTCCATGCAAATAGAAACTTTATTACTTTTAAATAGAGAAGAATGTTACTGTAGGGATAGTGGTTTGTTTTTTCAGTGAGCCGAACCGAATGTTTTTATCAAGATTAAGCGTTACATTCAATCAAGAGTGTTAGATTTAGTTTATTTGACGCATGCTAAGTGTAAATTTTACTTGTCACTTGTGAACTACAATGTTAATTAGAGTTGTTTGACTTACAACTCTTTTTTATTGGACTGTATGGAAAATTGGGTTGCGGGGACGAATTTTGAAGTCTTATCACAAGTGTTATATTTGGTTTGTAAATTGTATGGAAAGGTATATACGCTATTGACATGAAATTTACAACCCTGTATTCAATATAAGTGAAATGTAGAAGTAGATTTTCAATTTTTTTTCATTGCACTTGGGTCCTCGACTTCTTAATTTTGTAGAACTTAGAGTTGTCAATGGATGGTTTCGATCTAACAATACTGTTAAATGGGATTAGGTTTTGAAGGCATTTGTTCATGGGGATGAAAGCTTACTTGACAACTATCCAGACCTACAAGAGGCTTTGGTTTGGGTATATTTCCATTCCAACATACCAGAATTCAACAAGATGGAGTGCTGGGGTCCACTCAAAGAAGCATCACCGCCATCCCGTGGGGTCAATGGGTCCCACAAATTATATGATGATCATAATCCCCAGCCATGCAAGGAGGCTTGCAATTGTTGTTTCCCACCAATGAGTTTGATTACATGGTCACAAAATGTAAATGGTGGGAGCACAATCAATGGCATGCACCAGAAGCATCAGAAATTTCTCTGGTGGTGGTTCTTTATATCTCTTTCATTTGGATTTAAAATTTTGCGTAAATGTAAATAGTTATCTATCGACTATGACCTTGTACGTACACTGGGTGTACTGGATTGAACAAAATTAAACAAGATTACGAAAGAAAAGTATCGAA
>NC_036249.1:8901745-8909371 GCF_002742605.1 Olea europaea var. sylvestris | reverse complement strand
TTTTTTACCTGAGACTTGGCAGAAGGGAACACATTCCAGAACCTAAGCGTTTCGTCTCCTGCCCCTGTGACAATTGTCTATAAAACCAGTAATATAAGTCATCACAAATGAAATTCGAAGTTTTAGTGCACTTATTCTTATGGTATAGAAATAGACAGAGCATGTGTGGCTAAGCTTAAATAAATTTCTTGAATAAATAACTCTTTATTGATGAAAATTTAAATAAATTACTTATTTTTAACAATAAAAATAACTTTTTTTACTTAAAAGGTAAGAAAAAGGCAATTCGTTCATAAGTTTAGCCAAATGTGCTTTTGCAATTAAAATAGGACGTTTCATTTAGTTACCTGTCCATCTGGTGAGATGGCAAGGTAAAGAACTCTGTAAGTATGACCAGTGAGAGTTGCCAGCTGCATTAGCAGAAAAAGTTATTATTAGACGATATTAGAAACACATTATCATTTGAACATCCAATTATCTTCAAGTAATATGGTAGATTACAGTACCTTTGACATTGTGGGATATCTCCAAACTATAATCTGGTTTTGGGAGTACCCGTGGGTACTGACAAGTTCATTGACATTCTTGGACCATGCAAGATTGCATACCTGCCATAGTATAACCTGAGTTAGGATCTGTGGTAACTTTGATCAACAAAAAGAAAAGGAGACATTTTTTCAGAGAGTGCTGCACTTTTGTCAGAATACCAATGCATTCACCAAAAAGAATAAATAAAGAAAAACCAGAAATATTGCTTACATTATATTCATCGCTATACGGTCGAAAATTTGTATTAGATTGTTAATGTTCAAATTTAATTTGAAAACTGAACTAACCGAAAGGAAAAAAAAGAATTGTACCAAACAGAGGAAATTGAGGAACATCACTGAAGTAGAATGTATAAAGTCGATTGATTTGCAATCTAATTAAGTGTTGNNNGTGGGTAGGGGGGGGGGGGGGGGGGGGGGGGGGGGGGGGGGGGGGGGGAATCAAACCCTCTTCTGTATTTTGCCTAGATAGACTGTGTGGAATCTGATAACATTGTATACCTATCCCCTTTACTACAGGTCGACCTTTGCAGCAAGGTCATCAGGAGGGGGGAGGGGAGCAGGAGTGCGGTTTTCAATAAATTTCTAGACTTATAAACGATTATTTTAAGCAGCTGTATCCTACGGGACAGGTTGACTATTACATGTGTGTTTCTGATTTCATTTCACTTCGTCTCACTATTCTAATTAGGATTAGGGCTTATTCCCTATTCCCAAACATATTATGATTACAGAATTTCAGAAATGTAAATCTAAAGAAGTGACTGTTGCCATCCAAGCAATATTTAGCAAAATTTGGAGGTGATGCAAAATTAAAAAGGATAAGATATCTGACAACAGTTGGGTCAGTCAATTCAAACCGATAAATACTTTGTCAATTGGCGTGATAAAATAAAGTTAATTGCAACATTTTGCTTTAAATAGCACCGTACTTCTACCTTTTTACGAACCCCTGAAAAAATCCAACATTTTATCACTATATGAGAAAAAATAAAGTTAATTGTGAAATTTTTCTTCATATAGCAACATACTTCTACCTTTTCGGACAAATCCAATATTTAGTAATATAATTTTGCAGACTGTAAGAGATTAGCCTTCACATGACTGAAGTGATAAAGGATCTCAACCAGTTTGAATAACGTTTCACTTGCACAAATTTAATGGTCTTCTCTGTTTCAATACCTCTAAACTGTTGATTTACGTTCTCGTCTCTTCTCCATGGAAACAAAACATAATTCTCCAACCAGCAATGAAATGGAATACACAATATCATAAAAATACACTACATAGGAAGTTTTATATCTCCTAGCTTGGTGGGGAACATTGCTAACCTTTCAGATAGATATCCAATCAAATGAAGTTATAGCTATTCGTTTTGAAAGAGCGTGATATGAAAAAATGGGATCTTAATGATAGGATTTCCCTTTGAATACCATAACATAATTCAAACTTGATAGAACTTCTAATTTTAAAGCAAAGCTGGAAAAAACATTAAGCAGATTACCTGACTTCCAGTATCCATGCAACTCAGGTGTGAATTGGTGGTTGTGTTCCAGAAACGAATGCACCGGTCAGCAGTACCACCGCCAGAAGCGAGGAGCCCATGAAGATGCGGTGACCATGCAATTGCTTTTACAGCAGCAGTGTGTTCACAATATTTAAGCACTGGTTGAGTTGAATGTTGGTTCCACACGAATAACTGCAACAAGATAAGGCACGTCCAATCTGAATAAGATCATGTTTAGCTGAGTTTAAACATAAATAAAAGTTTAGTAGCCTTTTATTTTCAACGTGTTTTGGGGATATTTTGCAGTTTTCTTACCTGTACGTCAATAAAGTTACTTTTTTAAAAAAAGTAACTCTTGACTTCCTATTAAAACAACCTACTTATTTTTTATTTTAACCAATAATATTTATCTTAAAACTTTACTTACTCATAAGTAAATTTACATAAAAGTGAACTTTTTAAGCTTAAGCAAGCATGCTGTAAATTATATCTTTGGCAAACCAAACGAGCGAGCATCAGATTGAAGATGAACCACATACTCGGTTATCATTTCCACCAGATGCTAATTCACGGTTGTCATAAGACCACTTCAGTCCACAAACCTAAAACACAGGTAGCTCATGTTCAGTCAAGAAAGATACCTAAAAGATGATTATAGGTACAATGCTACTAATATAATATTAAAAGAAACATAATCTATTATACACTACAATGTTTAACTAAGCAGAACCAAGAAGGGTTACTGACCTCTGACTTGTGTCCACATAGCTTAGTAACAAAATCTTCTTGAGCTCGTATATCACGCTGAAGAATACTCTTGTCTCGGCTTCCTGAAGATAACATAGATGAGCTCCAGGCTAGTGCGCCCACTCGAAGCCGATGTCCCTCCATGGTTCTTACTTTCTTACATCGAGAAGCATCCCATATCTTCATGGAACAAAGTCAAAGAAGCAGTCAACTAACCGAGGAGACAAACTACATTGAAGTACAAAAAGTATATGCTCTCTGAAATTTATTTCAGCCTTTAGAAGAGCACAATCCTGTTTGACTTTAAAGCAATCCAATTTGCAATAAATGTCACCCAAAATTACTCCGAAATTTGTCAAATCTACTGACATATTGAAAGACCCAGAAGCAAAAAAATAAAAATAAAAAGTACCAGTCAAGGAGACGCTTAATTGTCTACTGCTTTGCAACAAAAAATAAATAAATAAATAAATAAATCAAAGTCCAATGGACTTTCAAGTTGTTTTTATTCCAAGCATCTTGTCATAACAAATACATTTCAAACCCTATCCCTAACACATTTTACATGGCTTTATATGTAAAGCTGAATACATAAATTGGTGTTTTCTCATCCTAGTGGGCTTACAATGCCAACCACTAGTGAGAGAAAAAAATCTACCCAACAATGAAGCAAATGGCCTTTTTGATGCATGCACAGATGGATCCTATACTACTCACAATTGAGAATTTGTATCATGTGTGTATAATTCAGAAGCACTTTCACGAGAGAATGTCATGTGACAATAAAGTCTTACAAGCAAACACACTCGTTCAAATGTAACAGCATTTCAATTATTACTCACTAGTTTTCTATAATATTAACATTGATTCTTTGTTCTTATTATGCTTTCCTGATTGACACCTCTCTAAAAATGAATCACTCTGTTAAGACTGGTATTCATATCAGTTTTAGGTGTACAGAGTGTTTGTTAACTGCAACTTTTCTTTCAGATCCAATTCACATTTTACTGCAAATAGAATGACAGACCCCAAAAATTTTCATTTTCATAGCTTTTGAGCTAGTTTGTTTATATATAAATGTGCCATAATTGATAACATCTATGTGAAGAGCCACGTAATGAAATAGTAATAACTAAAACTTGTCAGCATATTTTCAAGTGCTCTTGGGCAAATCAATCTTCTACCAAGTGTCTTTTATACTCCAAATGGGCAGTTTCAAAATAATTTGTAAGTTACACAGGTAAATGTTAATGCAACTATGCACTTAACAGAAAAAAAGAGGTTCCAAAAGAGAACTATCTCACACCTGCAGCTTGCCATTGCCAGTTCCAACAGCAAGGTGTGTACCACGCTGTGCCCAGCCGACTGAACAGACAGTGTCATCGATACCCAAGTCACACAGCTTCACCACCTACATATAGCATACCGTTAAAACACGAGAGTGACTATGTTTACTTAAAGTCTTGAAACACATTTATGTAAATGAAAACAACAATGAACCTGTATAATTTGATACTAGGATTTCAGCAAACAGAACAGAGAATCGGTAAAATGACAAAGTCTCACCTTGCTACTGGAAGCATGCCATAAATAAACACAATGGCTCAACCCTACAGCTAATACATTATGTGAAGACCAGTCTACAAGGTTTAGGTAGAAATCATCTTGCAATGCAGGTGCATCCAAAACCTATTGAAAATCACCACCAGCCTCATGAATTCAAACAGTCCAAATAACAAAAACACTTCAGAAAAATAGCCAATGATCCTAAATTGCATAATCACAAATTTATGGTGAAACTCAGAAAATTAACACCATCCTGAATTAAAGCAGCGAACACAATTAGCAGATTAATCTATCTAGAAACAACTGAACACCATATTTTCAAGAAACTCAATCAGTGAATCAGGAAGAAAAGACCACAAAAAATTTACCTCACAGAAGCTTAGAAATGACAAAGTCATAAACAAAATCCATAAATTCACGGACTGAACAATAATAACAAATAAAACCCAGAATAATTCACACAAAAAATAAAATAAAATAAAATAAAAATTCTAGAAACCTACATCGTAACTTAGCAAACCAACTTAAAAATCCCAAAATCCAAATTACAAAAATACTAAACCACAATAAAATAAAAACCCCAACTTATAAGGGGATCAAATGACAATAAAATAAAAATCCTACCTTATAAGGGGATCTGGGAACTTTCCTGCGAGTATTAACAGGGCTATGAGACACTCCAGGGAGCTGGTAATCGAACCCGAAAGGCGTTAAAGAATGCAAAGATTTTCGGGTCTCAGTTTTATACTTAAAGATATTACAATTAGTCGGAGTACTCTGCATAACACCATTATTACTACTGCTCCCACCAATTTTTCCATAAAGGTACGATTTTTCTGGGGTCAATGGGGAGAATGTACCACCGAATTCGGGACCAAAAAGGGCAGCCTTTAAAAGAGAATTGTAGGCAGAGGTAGAGTCATCGGAAGAGTTAGAAGAAGGATTGTTTGTGATGTTGAAGAGGGCGAAATTGGAAGATGAACGGCTGGGGATGAATCTATCACTGTAGATTGTGCGAGGTGAAGGGTTGTGTGGGGTGTGGAGATTGAGGGGTGGTTGGATTCTGGGAGTTTTGGGTTCTATGGAAGATGTGGAGGGAGCTTCCATGAAGGAAAATTGGGGCCACAGCGGAGGTGGATGGGTGGCGTTTGCTTTGCTGTGCAGTTTTCCCGGGAATATTAACAGGAATGGGGAATACTGCGGGCCTGCGGCAAAATTAGAGATGAGCATGCGGCCCGTTTTCACATACAGCCCGACCCATTTTAACAGCGTAAATTTTCTCCCATATTTTTTATTTCAAGAGGTTAAAAATTCAATTATTTTGACATAAAATAATTGTACAAATTCATGGGAATTAACATAATAGTAATTTAATTGAGAGACACTGGAAATGGAAGGTATCATTGAAACTTAATTAAATTTTGATTATTTAGGGCTGATGTACTTTATTTGAAAATTAATTTTTCTTAAATTTATTTTCAATAACACATTCTCTCAATAAAATAAAATCTGTATAAATTATTTGTTGGATAGGGTGATCTTTCGATATGCTCATCCTTTCATTTAGGACGAGTCCAAAAAAATTTCTTTCCCAAAACCTAAACCGATTGTAAAAATTCGTTCGATACTTCGACCTAACTTGTGCTGAAGTGTAGGGTACTCTCCTAGTGTTTAAAGCAATAACATCCCTACCGTGATCTTATTTTCATCATGGTTACGTTTGTTATGTCTAGTATTATGAAAAAATTGAGACTTTTACTCGCTACTTAGTCCTTTTCGTCTTTATCATTAGGGATTTATCCATGATCATAATGCCCCAAACTTCAAGCTTCTTAGTTTTTGTTTTCGATTCTCCTATGCTAAATTAAACTAGACGTTACAACTTTCATCATTTTCAAAATTGTATTTTGCTATTTGCTAATAAGAGTTAATTTTGTAAGGTGTCAAATTAATTTAATGACAGGACAATCAAATAGGGAGAACATATCTCAACTCTAATATTGAACCATGATATCTATATTACAAATGATAGGTACAAAAGTTTGAATTTTATTTTGGGACATGTAAAATTTCAAACTTGTCTTAAAATGATATTCACCTCTACCAATATTATGCAAATTGAAATGTTAAGGAACTTGTTTTATTACTTATGATGAAACGGATTTAAACTATATCTACACGTAAAGGAACTATATGGCAGGGCTTCCACTTTATGTAGAAGAGCTTCTGGAGAAAATTATGTTGCATGATTGTTGAAGACACATTCACAAATCCGTTCCACTTTGACACCAAGTAGGCTAGTAATTAATTTGCTTAACAATTACAACTGAACGTGAAATTTGAAACAAAATTATAATTGAGGGTTTTATTATTAATCACACTAAATTGAATATTAGTAATCTCGATAAGATGAATGAAAGTTGGGCGATTATCATTGTAAATAAACCATTTATATTATGTCTATTTTAAACAAAATTAAAGCTTGCACATAATGGTATGATCCGTGATGTGCTATTGATTCTAGTTGTCCTGCTGAAATTTGTATAAGAATCTTCTCTGCTCAAATTTCAACCTCAGACAAGTACTAAAATTTGTAAGCTGGTAGGCCTAAAACTGACGAAATAAGTGGATAACTACCAAAAATTTTATAATTATCAAAATAAATTGAAGACCATTTGGATCCAAGATTTAATCTAACAACAATGACTCTTTCAACACAAGAATGCAAAAATACACCGATACCTAAACGGAATTCCTTAACTTTTACGCCGTATCTTTGGAGGCTGCCATTCACGAATCTTACCATCTCAACTTTTATACCTAAGAGACATGTAGGTAAGTCGATGGCACGTAACTTACCCGTCTTTTGATACAATGTAATAACTCTAAGTCAAAAATCAATTCATCTACTAGAGAAGTCACTGACAAAACTTACAAATAAAATATAGAGATTTGCATGGTATATGAACTTTTCATTTTGTGCTTATTATAAAACATACAAATTAATTGAAAATGTAGAATTTTATCCAAAGCAAAGCTAAATATTTAGTTCTTCATTTGCAAATCATCCATTTTGAGTTATCTATTTGAGTCTAGCTTAATTGCTCTATAAAATATAAATATCTGGTATAAAAATAAAAAAATAAATTAATGGCATTCGAAATGAGGGTGAGATAAATGTTATAAGGAGTCCGTTTGAGATAGAGTTTTAGCAAATAAAGTTGATAGATCCCATGAAATGTTTGGTCAAAAAAAAAA
>NC_036249.1:8826140-8898754 GCF_002742605.1 Olea europaea var. sylvestris | reverse complement strand
GTGGGGTTGAGGGGGGGGGGGGGGGGGGGGGGGGGGGGGGGGGGGGGGGGAATCAAACCCTCTTCTGTATTTTGCCTAGATAGACTGTGTGGAATCTGATAACATTGTATACCTATCCCCTTTACTACAGGTCGACCTTTGCAGCAAGGTCATCAGGAGGGGGGAGGGGAGCAGGAGTGCGGTTTTCAATAAATTTCTAGACTTATAAACGATTATTTTAAGCAGCTGTATCCTACGGGACAGGTTGACTATTACATGTGTGTTTCTGATTTCATTTCACTTCGTCTCACTATTCTAATTAGGATTAGGGCTTATTCCCTATTCCCAAACATATTATGATTACAGAATTTCAGAAATGTAAATCTAAAGAAGTGACTGTTGCCATCCAAGCAATATTTAGCAAAATTTGGAGGTGATGCAAAATTAAAAAGGATAAGATATCTGACAACAGTTGGGTCAGTCAATTCAAACCGATAAATACTTTGTCAATTGGCGTGATAAAATAAAGTTAATTGCAACATTTTGCTTTAAATAGCACCGTACTTCTACCTTTTTACGAACCCCTGAAAAAATCCAACATTTTATCACTATATGAGAAAAAATAAAGTTAATTGTGAAATTTTTCTTCATATAGCAACATACTTCTACCTTTTCGGACAAATCCAATATTTAGTAATATAATTTTGCAGACTGTAAGAGATTAGCCTTCACATGACTGAAGTGATAAAGGATCTCAACCAGTTTGAATAACGTTTCACTTGCACAAATTTAATGGTCTTCTCTGTTTCAATACCTCTAAACTGTTGATTTACGTTCTCGTCTCTTCTCCATGGAAACAAAACATAATTCTCCAACCAGCAATGAAATGGAATACACAATATCATAAAAATACACTACATAGGAAGTTTTATATCTCCTAGCTTGGTGGGGAACATTGCTAACCTTTCAGATAGATATCCGATCAAATGAAGTTATAGCTATTCGTTTTGAAAGAGCGTGATATGAAAAAATGGGATCTTAATGATAGGATTTCCCTTTGAATACCATAACATAATTCAAACTTGATAGAACTTCTAATTTTAAAGCAAAGCTGGAAAAAACATTAAGCAGATTACCTGACTTCCAGTATCCATGCAACTCAGGTGTGAATTGGTGGTTGTGTTCCAGAAACGAATGCACCGGTCAGCAGTACCACCGCCAGAAGCGAGGAGCCCATGAAGATGCGGTGACCATGCAATTGCTTTTACAGCAGCAGTGTGTTCACAATATTTAAGCACTGGTTGAGTTGAATGTTGGTTCCACACGAATAACTGCAACAAGATAAGGCACGTCCAATCTGAATAAGATCATGTTTAGCTGAGTTTAAACATAAATAAAAGTTTAGTAGCCTTTTATTTTCAACGTGTTTTGGGGATATTTTGCAGTTTTCTTACCTGTACGTCAATAAAGTTACTTTTTTAAAAAAAGTAACTCTTGACTTCCTATTAAAACAACCTACTTATTTTTTATTTTAACCAATAATATTTATCTTAAAACTTTACTTACTCATAAGTAAATTTACATAAAAGTGAACTTTTTAAGCTTAAGCAAGCATGCTGTAAATTATATCTTTGGCAAACCAAACGAGCGAGCATCAGATTGAAGATGAACCACATACTCGGTTATCATTTCCACCAGATGCTAATTCACGGTTGTCATAAGACCACTTCAGTCCACAAACCTAAAACACAGGTAGCTCATGTTCAGTCAAGAAAGATACCTAAAAGATGATTATAGGTACAATGCTACTAATATAATATTAAAAGAAACATAATCTATTATACACTACAATGTTTAACTAAGCAGAACCAAGAAGGGTTACTGACCTCTGACTTGTGTCCACATAGCTTAGTAACAAAATCTTCTTGAGCTCGTATATCACGCTGAAGAATACTCTTGTCTCGGCTTCCTGAAGATAACATAGATGAGCTCCAGGCTAGTGCGCCCACTCGAAGCCGATGTCCCTCCATGGTTCTTACTTTCTTACATCGAGAAGCATCCCATATCTTCATGGAACAAAGTCAAAGAAGCAGTCAACTAACCGAGGAGACAAACTACATTGAAGTACAAAAAGTATATGCTCTCTGAAATTTATTTCAGCCTTTAGAAGAGCACAATCCTGTTTGACTTTAAAGCAATCCAATTTGCAATAAATGTCACCCAAAATTACTCCGAAATTTGTCAAATCTACTGACATATTGAAAGACCCAGAAGCAAAAAAATAAAAATAAAAAGTACCAGTCAAGGAGACGCTTAATTGTCTACTGCTTTGCAACAAAAAATAAATAAATAAATAAATAAATCAAAGTCCAATGGACTTTCAAGTTGTTTTTATTCCAAGCATCTTGTCATAACAAATACATTTCAAACCCTATCCCTAACACATTTTACATGGCTTTATATGTAAAGCTGAATACATAAATTGGTGTTTTCTCATCCTAGTGGGCTTACAATGCCAACCACTAGTGAGAGAAAAAAATCTACCCAACAATGAAGCAAATGGCCTTTTTGATGCATGCACAGATGGATCCTATACTACTCACAATTGAGAATTTGTATCATGTGTGTATAATTCAGAAGCACTTTCACGAGAGAATGTCATGTGACAATAAAGTCTTACAAGCAAACACACTCGTTCAAATGTAACAGCATTTCAATTATTACTCACTAGTTTTCTATAATATTAACATTGATTCTTTGTTCTTATTATGCTTTCCTGATTGACACCTCTCTAAAAATGAATCACTCTGTTAAGACTGGTATTCATATCAGTTTTAGGTGTACAGAGTGTTTGTTAACTGCAACTTTTCTTTCAGATCCAATTCACATTTTACTGCAAATAGAATGACAGACCCCAAAAATTTTCATTTTCATAGCTTTTGAGCTAGTTTGTTTATATATAAATGTGCCATAATTGATAACATCTATGTGAAGAGCCACGTAATGAAATAGTAATAACTAAAACTTGTCAGCATATTTTCAAGTGCTCTTGGGCAAATCAATCTTCTACCAAGTGTCTTTTATACTCCAAATGGGCAGTTTCAAAATACTTTGTAAGTTACACAGGTAAATGTTAATGCAACTATGCACTTAACAGAAAAAAAGAGGTTCCAAAAGAGAACTATCTCACACCTGCAGCTTGCCATTGCCAGTTCCAACAGCAAGGTGTGTACCACGCTGTGCCCAGCCGACTGAACAGACAGTGTCATCGATACCCAAGTCACACAGCTTCACCACCTACATATAGCATACCGTTAAAACACGAGAGTGACTATGTTTACTTAAAGTCTTGAAACACATTTATGTAAATGAAAACAACAATGAACCTGTATAATTTGATACTAGGATTTCAGCAAACAGAACAGAGAATCGGTAAAATGACAAAGTCTCACCTTGCTACTGGAAGCATGCCATAAATAAACACAATGGCTCAACCCTACAGCTAATACATTATGTGAAGACCAGTCTACAAGGTTTAGGTAGAAATCATCTTGCAATGCAGGTGCATCCAAAACCTATTGAAAATCACCACCAGCCTCATGAATTCAAACAGTCCAAATAACAAAAACACTTCAGAAAAATAGCCAATGATCCTAAATTGCATAATCACAAATTTATGGTGAAACTCAGAAAATTAACACCATCCTGAATTAAAGCAGTGAACACAATTAGCAGATTAATCTATCTAGAAACAACTGAACACCATATTTTCAAGAAACTCAATCAGCGAATCAGGAAGAAAAGACCACAAAAAATTTACCTCACAGAAGCTTAGAAATGACAAAGTCATAAACAAAATCCATAAATTCACGGACTGAACAATAATAACAAATAAAACCCAGAATAATTCACACAAAAAATAAAATAAAATAAAATAAAAATTCTAGAAACCTACATCGTAACTTAGCAAACCAACTTAAAAATCCCAAAATCCAAATTACAAAAATACTAAACCACAATAAAATAAAAACCCCAACTTATAAGGGGATCAAATGACAATAAAATAAAAATCCTACCTTATAAGGGGATCTGGGAACTTTCCTGCGAGTATTAACAGGGCTATGAGACACTCCAGGGAGCTGGTAATCGAACCCGAAAGGCGTTAAAGAATGCAAAGATTTTCGGGTCTCAGTTTTATACTTAAAGATATTACAATTAGTCGGAGTACTCTGCATAACACCATTATTACTACTGCTCCCACCAATTTTTCCATAAAGGTACGATTTTTCTGGGGTCAATGGGGAGAATGTACCACCGAATTCGGGACCAAAAAGGGCAGCCTTTAAAAGAGAATTGTAGGCAGAGGTAGAGTCATCGGAAGAGTTAGAAGAAGGATTGTTTGTGATGTTGAAGAGGGCGAAATTGGAAGATGAACGGCTGGGGATGAATCTATCACTGTAGATTGTGCGAGGTGAAGGGTTGTGTGGGGTGTGGAGATTGAGGGGTGGTTGGATTCTGGGAGTTTTGGGTTCTATGGAAGATGTGGAGGGAGCTTCCATGAAGGAAAATTGGGGCCACAGCGGAGGTGGATGGGTGGCGTTTGCTTTGCTGTGCAGTTTTCCCGGGAATATTAACAGGAATGGGGAATACTGCGGGCCTGCGGCAAAATTAGAGATGAGCATGCGGCCCGTTTTCACATACAGCCCGACCCATTTTAACAGCGTAAATTTTCTCCCATATTTTTTATTTCAAGAGGTTAAAAATTCAATTATTTTGACATAAAATAATTGTACAAATTCATGGGAATTAACATAATAGTAATTTAATTGAGAGACACTGGAAATGGAAGGTATCATTGAAACTTAATTAAATTTTGATTATTTAGGGCTGATGTACTTTATTTGAAAATTAATTTTTCTTAAATTTATTTTCAATAACACATTCTCTCAATAAAATAAAATCTGTATAAATTATTTGTTGGATAGGGTGATCTTTCGATATGCTCATCCTTTCATTTAGGACGAGTCCAAAAAAATTTCTTTCCCAAAACCTATACCGATTGTAAAAATTCGTTCGATACTTCGACCTAACTTGTGCTGAAGTGTAGGGTACTCTCCTAGTGTTTAAAGCAATAACATCCCTACCGTGATCTTATTTTCATCATGGTTACGTTTGTTATGTCTAGTATTATGAAAAAATTGAGACTTTTACTCGCTACTTAGTCCTTTTCGTCTTTATCATTAGGGATTTATCCATGATCATAATGCCCCAAACTTCAAGCTTCTTAGTTTTTGTTTTCGATTCTCCTATGCTAAATTAAACTAGACGTTACAACTTTCATCATTTTCAAAATTGTATTTTGCTATTTGCTAATAAGAGTTAATTTTGTAAGGTGTCAAATTAATTTAATGACAGGACAATCAAATAGGGAGAACATATCTCAACTCTAATATTGAACCATGATATCTATATTACAAATGATAGGTACAAAAGTTTGAATTTTATTTTGGGACATGTAAAATTTCAAACTTGTCTTAAAATGATATTCACCTCTACCAATATTATGCAAATTGAAATGTTAAGGAACTTGTTTTATGACTTATGATGAAACGGATTTAAACTATATCTACACGTAAAGGAACTATATGGCAGGGCTTCCACTTTATGTAGAAGAGCTTCTGGAGAAAATTATGTTGCATGATTGTTGAAGACACATTCACAAATCCGTTCCACTTTGACACCAAGTAGGCTAGTAATTAATTTGCTTAACCGTGAAATTTGAAACAAAATTATAATTGAGGGTTTTATTATTAATCACACTAAATTGAATATTAGTAATCTCGATAAGATGAATGAAAGTTGGGCGATTATCATTGTAAATAAACCATTTATATTATGTCTATTTTAAACAAAATTAAAGCTTGCACATAATGGTATGATCCGTGATGTGCTATTGATTCTAGTTGTCCTGCTGAAATTTGTATAAGAATCTTCTCTGCTCAAATTTCAACCTCAGACGAGTACTAAAATTTGTAAGCTGGTAGGCCTAAAACTGACGAAATAAGTGGATAACTACCAAAAATTTTATAATTATCAAAATAAATTGAAGACCATTTGGATCCAAGATTTAATCTAACAACAATGACTCTTTCAACACAAGAATGCAAAAATACACCGATACCTAAACGGAATTCCTTAACTTTTACGCCGTATCTTTGGAGGCTGCCATTCACGAATCTTACCATCTCAACTTTTATACCTAAGAGACATGTAGGTAAGTCGATGGCACGTAACTTACCCGTCTTTTGATACAATGTAATAACTCTAAGTCAAAAATCAATTCATCTACTAGAGAAGTCACTGACAAAACTTACAAATAAAATATAGAGATTTGCATGGTATATGAACTTTTCATTTTGTGCTTATTATAAAACATACAAATTAATTGAAAATGTAGAATTTTATCCAAAGCAAAGCTAAATATTTAGTTCTTCATTTGCAAATCATCCATTTTGAGTTATCTATTTGAGTCTAGCTTAATTGCTCTATAAAATATAAATATCTGGTATAAAAATAAAAAAATAAATTAATGGCATTCGAAATGAGGGTGAGATAAATGTTATAAGGAGTCCGTTTGAGATAGAGTTTTAGCAAATAAAGTTGATAGATCCCATGAAATGTTTGGTCAAAAAAAAAATAATAATAATGAAAGTTGTGGATAGAATGAAACGTCTGATTAAAAATGAAATTTGACCAATTTATTTTAGCCAAATAGCTTTATCAAACAAGCACGAGAACAGAATCAAATTGACCGATCAATAGAAAAATGAGAATGGATCAAAATTCAGTCTAATTGAATATTAAAAACTAAAAAGTTAAGCACCATAGAAGTGTAAGAACTGACCGGTTCAATTGAAAAAATGAATGAACCCACTTTTACCCTCTTCACTTTCTAAAAGCAGATATATTAACCATGAATAATCAAGATGAAAACTTTGTAGAGTGGGGCTGATGATAATTTAAGTCAAATTATTCCCCGTCAACTATGAAAAAGATGTGGGCTTGTCGGACGAGACATTTAGATCCAATGAGAGTCAGTAAATTTGATTAGATCATGCCATCGAAAAGGACCAATCATAAACCACCCATTAAAGAATCATGGAGAAAGAAGAGGCTGGTTAATCTGTGTACTGGCTAGTGTCTAAACTGGGTTAGCTACGACGTGCATGGTTGGTGTGCAAATCCAGTAGGGAACATTGATTTTCACAAAATACGTCCTTGTTCATGCCTCACTCTCCGTTCAAGCCATCGACCTTATCTGTCATTTTGCTACATCCCACGATTTACCTCCCTCACGATACTCCAGGGACAGGACGGTGGGACCCTCAAAGTTGGGGTTCAACCTTTTTTTTATCTACCTTATTTGACATTTTGCTACAACATTAATTCATTTATTCATACATAAATCCCCTATATGAATTTAGACCAAGACTAAGCAGTGACAAGACACCATAATTAAAATCCTTAATTGTTTTAAAAGTTTTAAAACAAATGGCAAAGGTTGTGAAACCGTGAGTTCAATCAATCCCTAAGAATATGCATGTGAGGCCAAAGAAGAGCTAAAATGCATTGGAGATGTTTACGAGGAAAGCCACAAAGGGCCACAGTTGCCAACAATAGATTTGCAGGGACTCGATTCGTGTGATTAACAAGTTCGCCAAAAATGTCAAGAAGAAATAATCAAGGCTGCTAAGCAGTGGGGTGTTAAGACGGCTGGAAAAGTGGTTTTCAACTAGCCAGTAAAGGAGAAGGAGAAATATGCTAATGATCAAGCCTGCGGCGATGTTTAAGGGTATGGTAGCAAGTTAGTCAACAATGCCAGTGGTCAACTTTGAGTGGCAGGACTATTTCTTCCATTGTATTTTTCCTGAGAAGAAGAAGGACATGCCCATTTGGCCTAATACTCCAACTGATTACACGTAAGTCTCACGTTGTTTTGTGTTTAAAAGTTAAATTTTTAGTGCTTGCATGATCACATTCAAAAGCTATTTTTCAATAAAATAGGAGACACAATTATAATTTAGAACCCACAATTTGCTTATTTTGAGTCACAAAAATAGCAGACTTAATTAACTTAAAAGCACATTTACTAACCAATCATAACATGTCGTTTTCCAGTTCAGCAACAAGTTACTATGCAAAGAAACTGAGATGCTTAGAACAAGAAAGACTAGATAAAGAAGTTGGTGGCATGGAAGACCTTCTTCAATTGAAGATAAACTATTACCCAGAATGCCTTTACACAGAACTCGTCCTTGGCGTCGAAGCCCACATCAACGTCGGTGCTCTCACTTTCATCCTCCACAACGTGGTGCCAGGCACAACTCTTCCATTAGGGCAAATGGATAACTGCAAAATGTGTAGCTAATTCCGTTATCACGCACTTTGGAGATACCATTAAGATTTGATCCAGTGGGAAGTATAAAAGTATTCTGCATAGAGGGATAGTGATTAAGGAGAATGTGATGATTTCTTGGGCAGTTTTTGTGAGCTGTCGAAGGAGACGATTGTTTAAGATTGAGAGGAGAAAAGGCCAAAATACAGGGAAAATTTCAGAAATAAGATTTTAAACATCACACATTTCAAAATTAAGAAAACAAGTTTCAAATTTCAAAAATAAGATTTTTATTTAAATTTATTTATGATTTAATTAATTAATTATATTTATGTCATAGATTTATACAATTGGGTAACAAATTAATGATTTAATTAGTCACTTATTAATTTTCGTTCACAAATCAGAAATTTTATGTTACAAATTATTTTACGGTCACAATTCAAAATTTTTATAAGTCACAGTTTATTCATCAGTCACAAATCAAAAAATTTATGAGTCACTATTTATTCATTGGTCACAAATCATGAATATTATAAGTCACAGTTTATTATACAGTCACAAATTATCGTCATAGATTAATAATTTTTAGGTCACAGATTATTTATTAGTCACTGTGTATATTACTTATTGATCACATATTGTTTATTGATCACAAATTAACCAATTTAATTGGTCACAGTTAATCAAATAATTTGTGACCAACACTTGTGACCACAACCACCGACCCAACCACGACCACCAAAATCACCACTGCCATATCCACCGCTCCAGACAGCACCTCCACCCACCTCCACCACCAACAAACACCATCACAAACCTCCAATAATACCTAGCACCTCAGAAAACCCATCACCACCGTACCATACCCTCCACCCACCTTGCAACACCACCACAAACACCATCACCTCAAAAACATTGCTTCGCAACACCCCATCTTCACCTACCACACCACCACCAGCACCTCCACCCCGAGCGACGCCAACAGAGGCACGACGCCACCAACTCCGGCCACGGAGATGCAACAATTTTTGAACAAATGCCCCAATCCACAACTATTAACACCACATTCACCTGCTGCCACATGGAATCGCAGACTACAACCATCGGACCACCATCTTTCCACAGTCATGAGTCGATTTCCACCACCACATCTACATCACCTCTAAAAATCAAAACCACCACCACTACATCTCAAGGCCAACAACTAGACTTAAATTGAACTTTTGAACTTTATTCAATATTAAATTGAATTTGCTGTTTTAAATGAATTAAATAGCAGATTGCATGCCCAATTTCATATGCCGAGTGAATTGCATATGCCAGATTTCATTATGATGTTTGTGCAATTTTCCATCTAAAATTGCATATACTTTTATTAGGTTCTTTTTATTAATTATTTATAGTTAAATGTTAACCTTCCTACCTTAAGTATATAACCTTGTTGTCAAATATACCTTGCTTCTTTCAAATATTTAACCTTTAATTTTCTATTAATTGAATACATTAACTTTTAATTAGGTGTTTTCTCTCTTATATGTATGTGCATATACTGTTTGTAGATTAACTTTTTTATGTTTTTATCAAATATTTAATACATTGCATGTACAATCTGGCAAGCATTAATGGGAGAATTAGTACTAGGAAAAGATAGTTCAGAAGAGAGGTATGAAAAAATTTGAAAAATGGACGTCAAAAGAAAACAATGAACTAATAAAACTTACGGTTGATTCTACCACTTGTGGATGATGCGATAGTACTGGTGTGTTGAGCAAGACAACGATAGAAGATCATATACTTTCCTATCTTTAAAAAAAAAAAAAAAAGATTGAAATTGAAAAAACTTAGGTTACACTCAATTGCATTAGGGGACGACATTTATGCAAGAACATTGGAGACAGAAATTAATGGCATTAAACATAGAGTTGTACAACTAAATCAAAAGGTGATTTTGATTATGGTATGTGTTATTAATGGCTTGGTTGGTTTTATAGTTGTTCCAATGGATTGAAATGGAACGGGTTAGGCCATCCAAACATCGTTGACTTGAACCGATGGCTCAATCCACAAGGTTAATTACATATGTTGTGTCTGATTTTGACATATGAAATGTTTTTAAAATATTATGTTACATATGTTCAACATTTTTCTTTCAAAAAGTCTTTAGGGAAAGTCTACAGAAATTCATATAAGTCCATGGTTGTTGGTTGACTTTTATTAATTCTTAATAAATCGACAAAAGTTACTTAAAAGTCCACAAAATCCACAAAAGTCACCCATTTAAAAAAAATCTATAATTTTTTTTATAAAAGTCCCAATTGAACACACCCCTTGGTGTAGATATGGCTTCCCAAATGATGGGAACATTTGCAATGACAAAATGCACATGCCTACCGTCACATACAAAATGGAACTATTATGTAGATAATGGGTCAAGGCTAAGTAAGTCCAACTATCTTATCTAAGAACGTTACAACTTACAAATGCGTATCGGTAACATAGATCACCTTAATTGAGAGGAAAATTGGGGAGTTCTCTAATAAGCCACCGATACATTTCACCTATTCTAGAAGGATCAAGAAGGGAGGGAAAACAGAATCTATTGGAAAGCATGTACTGAGGGAGAAACAGTTAGGAAATTAGCTATAAATAGAGGTAGAAGCTAGTAGAGAAGGCAGGCAATTAACAAGTGAGGAAAGAGGTCGAGTATTAGTCCCATTTATGTAATTCTCTTAAGTTCTTCTTCAATAAAAGATCTAGGCTATGTTTGAGCCACATTTTTCAAAAAAATACATTTTTAAATAGTGATTTAACATCATTTCAACCACACAGTTTTTAATAAAATACTATTACACGTAAATCCAAAATTTTTCTTTATTTTTTAACCACATATTTTCCATCAATACACTATTCAAAAATGTATTTTAAGAAAAATAATGTAGCTCAAACAAGGGCCTATTTTAATATCTCACTCAATTCTTTTATAGTTTGACTACTATTATATTGGTATCAGAGCACGTGCATCTCGATGGCTTAGAAAAAGAACAGAAGGCAGGATAGAAACCATGGAAAAAAAGTTGGAAGAAGTAAAGACCGAGCTGCAAAGGCTACCAGGCTTGGAGCGGTTGATGGAACACTTGGCTCAAAACATAGACAAAATGATGCAGGCCTTGGAAGTAATTAGTAAGGACAGTAACAACCCTCTCAAATCCGAAGTCGGGGTCAAATGAGAGATCGGAAGGCAATGGGTTAGGAAGTATTACCAGAGGGTAGATACCTCGAGACATACCTCTGGGAGATGTAAGCAATCAACGAACGATGGAGCGGGAAAAATGGCCGGAAGGCTCTGGGGAAGCCAGCCAAGGGGAAATATCCATCACCACAGACCAGGAAGGAGGGGACAGTTGGCATCGAGTGAGGAAGCTTGAAATGCCCATTTTCAATGGGGAAGATCCGGATGGGTGGCTCTTCAGTGCGAAAAGGTACTTTGAGGTCAATGGACTAACGAAGCAAGAGAAAATGGGAGCAATTGGAGTAAGTTTGGAAGGCGACGCTCTCTCGTGGCTCCAATGGACAGAGGCAAGGAGGGCATTCCAGGACTGGCAGGAGTTTCGGAAACAACTCTTACTGTGTTTCCGGCCAACCCAGGAAGGCAGCCTTTGTGAGAAGTTTTTGGCGGTGAGACAGGAAGGATAGATGGTGGAATTTAGGAGAGCGTTTGAGGTTTTGGCCGCCCTGTTGAAAGATCTCCCCAATAAAGTAATGGAAAACACGTTTGTGAATGGGCTACTACCCGAAATCAGAGCTGAAGTGTGCTTATTGGGCCCTAAAGGATTGTGCCAGATAATGGAGGTGGCCCAAAAAGTTGATGACCGAAACTTAGTAATTAGAAACGTTAAAGAAGCCTTCACCCAGAAAAGTCTCAAAATTTTCCCAAACCCAATCAAGGCAAGAACATTCCGTATGAAGATAGTGACGATGGAGGACCGACCTGCAAACGGTAGAAGAGAAGCACCCATAGAACGCATGACTGATGCGGAGTGGAGGTCGAGGCGAGAGAAGGGTCTTTGCTTCCATTGTGAAGAGAAATATACGATCGGCCACAGGTGTAAGAACCGGGAGCTTCGTGTACTGTTGGTGCAAGATTGCGAAGAAGAAGGAGCTGCTAACTTCGAAAATCCTGTGGAGCTGCCGCCACTAGGGGTAACGAAGACGGTAGAACTATTGCTCAACTCTATGATAGGGCTAACCACTCCAGGGCACCATGAAATTAAGAGGCAAAGGGCGACCCATAACTTTATTTCTCTGGAAGTGGTTCGAAAAATAGGACTTCCAACCACAGTGAACAACAATTATGGGGTCATCATAGGAACGGGTGAGTCAATGACGGGAAAAGGATGTGTAAAGGGATAGTACTGGAATTGCAAGAGCTGACAATTATAGAAGACTTTTTGCCACTGGATTTGGGCAGCATAGACGTTGTTTTGGGCATGCAACGGTTAGGCACGTTAGGGAGCATAGAGGTCAACTAGAAGCTGTTAACCATGAAATTCTGAATGGGGAATGATTGGTTGACTTTAAAAGGTGATAAGGGGCTAACCAAATCAAGGATTTAAGGAAAAGGATGTGTAAAGGGATAGTACTGGAATTGCAAGAGCTGACAATTATAGAAGACTTTTTGCCACTGGATTTGGGCAGCACAGACGTTGTTTTGGGCATGCAACGGTTAGGCACGTTAGGGAGCATAGAGGTCAACTAGAAGCTGTTAACCATGAAATTCTGAATGGGGAATGATTGGTTGACTTTAAAAGGTGATAAGGGGCTAACCAAATCAAGGATTTCCTTGAAAACGATGATGAAAACACTATAGAACGAGAGGCAAGGGGTATTGGTGAAAATAAGCGACGGACGAGAAGAAGGGAAATTAAGGAAATTGGCGGTAGAACCACCTGCAGGGGTGCTGAGGCTGTTACAACATTATGCGAAAGTATTCGAAGAGACGGGAGAGTTGCCTCCAGCTCGGGAAATCGACCATGCCATTCCTTTGAAAGAAGGCTCTGAACCCAGTCAGTGTTCGGCTTTTTCAGTACCCGCACTTCCAAAAAAAATGAGATTGAGAGGATGGTTAAAAAAATGTTGAAGGCTGGGATCATTCAACCCAGCGTCAGTCCCTTCCCCAACCCAGTGCTACTCGTAAAGAAAAAAGATGGAAGTTGGCGATTTTGTGTCGACTACAGGGCGTTGAACAAGGTAACTGTGCCAGACAAATTTCCAATGCCAGTAATTGACGAATTGTTAGATGAGCTCCAGGGTGCAACTATATTCTCAAAATTGACTTGAGGTCTGGCTATCACCAGATAAGGGTTCGGAAGGAAGATGTGCATAAAACGGCTTTCAGAACTCACGAAGGGCACTATGAATTTCTAGTTATGTCGTTCGACCTCACCAATAACTCGGCTACATTTGAGTCTTCGATGAACCACGTATTCAGAAGTTATTTGAGAAAGTTCGTTTTGGTTTTTTTAATGACATCTTAGTGCATAGTAAGGATGTGACGTCACATGAGCATCATCTGGAGGAGGTGTTCACCGTTTTAGAAAGGCATCAGTTGGGCGCAAACAAAAAGAAATGCCTCTTTACTCAACCACATATAGCATACTTGGGCACTTGGTTTCGGCTGGGGGAGTGGCAGCTCATCCCAGCAAAATCACAGCCATGGTTAATTAGCCAACTCCTCGAAATCTGCGGAAACTTCGGGGTTTCTTGGGATTAATAGGCTATTATAGGAGATTTGTGGAAGGTTATGGCACCATTTCTTGGCCTCTCACCCAACAGTTAAAGAAAGATTCCTTTAGCTGGAACAATGAAGCCGAGGAAGCATTTGAACGGTTAAAGCAGGACATGATCACGATCCCAGTTTTAGCTCTCTCCGATTTCTCGAAACCCTTCATCATTGAGACAGATGCCTCAGGTTGTGGAGTAGGTGCAGTACTCATGTAGGACCATCGGTCTATTGCATTTTATAGCCAAGTACTGTCAGCATAGTCTCGGCAGAAGTCCATCTACGAGAGGGAGTTGATGGTCGTTGTATTAGCAATTCAGAAATGGAGGCACTATGTATTGGGAAGGAAGTTTGTCGTTTGCATAGACCAACGCAGCCTCAAAATACCTCTTGGAACAAAAAGTGATATCAGGGGACTTCCAGCGTTGGGTGACCAAGCTGTTGGGATTTGATTTCGAGATCTAATACCGGTGGGGATTGGAAAATAAGGCAGCTGATGCGCTATCACGCATTCCCACTCCTATTGAACTGAGGACACTCACCTTCTCCAAGCTGTTGGATGCACAATTGATTGAGACTGAGGTGGAAAATAATCCAGTGTTATCCAAAATGAAGAAGGACTTGCAGGGGGATCCAGATGCACACCCAGGTTACTCAATCCTTCAGGGGAAGTTGCTATACAAAGGGTGACTGGTAATCTCTCGAACTTCAGCCTTAATTCCCTTCCTGCTATACGAGTTCCACGGTAGCACATTGGGAGGCCATTCCAGGTTTTTTCGCACTTACAAACGACTGATCGACGACTTGTACTGGATGGGGATGAAGGCGAATATCAAGAAGTTTGTTGTGAAATGTCCAGTGTGCTAGCAAAATAAGTTCATGGCTCTATCTCTGGCAGGGTTATTATAGCCTCTACTAATTCCCCACCTCATTTGGGATGACATTTCAATGGATTTTGTGGAAGGTCTACCGAAATCAGGAGGGTACAATACCGTTATAGTCGTGGTGGATCGTTTAAGCAAGTACGCACATTTTGTACCCCCTTAAACACCCATTTACAGTAGTTAGGTTGCAACAGTTTTAGTCAAGGAAAATGTACACCTCCACAGAATTCCCAGTTCCATTATTGCAGACAGGGACAAGGTGTTCTTAAGCCATTTTTGGACAGAACTCTTCCGGATGTAAGGGACCTTCCTTCGACGAAGCATGACCTATCACCCTCAAACCGATGGGTAGACTGAAGTAATTAATAGATGCCTGGAAACTTATCTTCGCTGCTTCACGTATGATCAGCCCAAACGGTAGTACTCATGGCTCCCATGGGCTGAGTATTGGTATAATACAACATTTCACTCTTCAGCAAATACAACAATGGAATAGCAGTTAAAAGACCGGGATATTATGCTAGAAGAGTTAAAATCTCATCTCCTCCATACTCAAGAAAGGATGAAAAGAGAGGCGGACAAGCACAGACGTGATGTTCAGCTGGTGGTTGGGGACTTGGTTTATGTTAAGCTGCGGCCTTACCACCTTCATTCATTGGCCAGGAAGGAGAATAAAAAATTGGGGCCTAAGTATTTTGGTCCGTTTGAGGTAGAAAAGCGTATAGGGCCAGTTGCATATCTTATGAAATTGCCTGTTGAAGCTACAATACATCCTGTCTTCCACGTGTCACAGCTGAAAAAGGCAGTGGGGGCAACTGAGGGAAGTTAACTATTTCCATCTCAGCTTGAGGCGAACCTTGAATGGGTTGTGGAGCCTGACCAAGTCCTGGAAGAACGTCCTGGTTGAGAAGTTCTGATAAAATGAAAGGGTCTACCTACGACCGACGCAACCTGGGAATCAGCAGAAGCTATCCTCAACACTTTCCAAGTTTCCACCTTGAGGACAAGGTGTCTTGGAAGCCTGGGAATATTGATAAGCTACCGATACACTTCACCTATTCTAGAAGGATCAAAAAGGGAGAGAAAATAGAATCTATTGGAAAGCATGTGTTGGAGGAGAAACAGTTAGGAAATTAGCTATAAATAGAGGTAGAACCTAGTAGAGAAGGCAGGCAATTGACAGGTGAGGAAAGAGGTCGAGTATTAGTCCCGTTTATGTAATTCTCTTCAGTTCTTCTTCAATAAAAGATCTATTTTAATATCTCACTCAATTCTTCTATAGTTTGAATCCTATCATTCTCTAGCTAAGAAAGATTATTTTGATAACCTATGAAATGGTGGCATATAATATGAACACTAAAATGGAGGTAGAATTTTATAAAATGTGCTAAATTCTAAATTCTTTCCATACAGCACTCAAATATTTTGATTTATTAATATATCTTCCGTTCTTGATATATAAGCATTAAGGAGATCAGGATTTGTCATATGCATATTGTCATATAGATTAATAGCTATATACATGTAGTCATATTCTGTCCTCTCTAGACTATGACCTCCTATGATGCACGGACCTGTCGATACGTGATTTTTAAAAAAAGTACTAACACGACACATCATCAACACGTTGATTAAATTCTTTAAAATTCTTCATTTATATAGTCTAAATTTAGTATTACTTGTTATTAACTTTATTTTATTGAATTTTTTTTATATACGAGTACTTATTTTATTTAATAATAACTTTGAGTTGAAAATAAATAATATTTCTAATAAAGAAGAAAAAATGACCATTATAAAGTATTCGAGAAGTGTCGATGTGATGATTGCCCGACACGTGTTGGACACGGACACAATACCCTAATTTAAGTGTTCGTGCAACAAAGATGATCCCCAAAACTATTGCTAATTCCATCCTTATGTTGGGCATATTACTAATAGATGTGTAGCTCTTATGTATTTTGTTGTTTCTTCTTCTTGTTTTTGTGACAATGCCTTTGGCTTTAAAAATTACGAGTTTACGAGATTTTTATGTACAGGTGGTAGGATGGAGTAAAGTAGAAATGCTCTATTATTTTGACCTCCAATATAAAATATAAAAGAGAATTGTGGAATATTTATTATTTTTATAAGCATGACAGTAAAGAAACATGTTTCATGACTTTTGGTATGAGACATCTTGATATTTCACCGTTTTATAAATTTGATGTGGTTTGCACTACAAGAATTTATTATCAAGTACATTACCCGGTTATCAATTTCAAAAGTTGCCTATAAGAGAGCTGGAAGCAACCCTATGTGATAGTGATTATGGTTACCTATGAGAGAGGTGGAAGGAATCCTATATGATTGTCAATTTGGGTATTGTCATAGAGACATTTGATCTTTGGTTAGCATGAAAACTTGATGAGTCAATTTCTGAACCGTGTAAGATGGTAATGAATTTGGAAATGTTTTTGAGGAGGAAAAATTACTTTGTCTTGTATCGGGTGCTATTGGGGATGCATTCCTTGAGAAGCTCAAGTATAGCTAAGGGACACTCGTAATTAGGCTGAAATTAACGTGTACTTTATCGTTGTGTTTTCATTGCTGCTTGGTATAGTCTTGCTTAATTTGATTCCTAAGATTGAATGATGTGGTCAGATATACATATTTAACGTTTTCTTTGTTGAATAACCTACCGTTTCTTCTACTTGTGAATTTGTATCCACAGTATCACCTATACATGTCTGTCTTTAGAGCAAATAAATTACTGCGATTGCAAGTTATTAGTTGTCTCATTAGGGTGAGAAAATATAAAAGTTTTTATTGCATTTTCGTTTTCTTTTATCCTTTGAATCCAAGATGCTATTGGAATGTTACTGGTGTCTTAGGAATTTGTGTAGTAATCTAAAGTTGCTATTGCTTCTTGTTCCATTTGCTTTTAATCCACTGCGTTCAAAGCTTTTAAGCTCATGACAGTATGCTTAAATTTTATATTTTTATCGAGACGAGTCCAATCAATATTTGCTGTAAATTTTAATCCAAAGTGAACATGATAACTTAAATCAGCTGGAGTATTGTTCTCAATAATTTTTTTGAACATAAATCTTGAATCTTAGTTAATCAGGTGAATTAGATAAGGTCCTAAGAAAATTTGAAAATTAAACAGTGAAGATTCTTTGGATTTTATCTTTGAAAAACTATTGGATCGAATACTGATATTTTAAATGCACCATGATTTACGGTTTATGGGTAGGATAGCAGACAAGCTTGGGATTTTCCTGGTCCTCACTTGCTATCAATTTTTCCACTCCTGTTGCCCGCAAGAGACTGGTGTGATCTTTATAATTCAAGTTTGAATGCGTGCTCATGGTTGTAGGACAGGAATGATAACAATTTTTTGAATGTTTGTTGGATCATTCACAATTGTATAACCACATATCCCATCTTCTTTTTTCTTGTTTTTATGGAGTGAATCAAGTTACGTACAAAATCAAGATAAGAGTATCACTGGTAGTACTATAAAATATTGCCTTACATTGACCTAGTAGTATAATTGTTTAAATAGCTTATAGTCTTTCTTTAATGTAAATTCTCTTATTCTGAAGACTTCTTTATTTTTTATTATTGAATTTCAACGTTATCTGAACCATGTTTCTTTTGCATTTTCCCTCTTTTATAGATATAAGTATTTTACTTACTTGAATTGAAAATTTATTATTGAAGTAAAAAACTCAGAACTTATAGTTCTTGTTCTTGATGATTACTGCTACGGAAGCTCTCTTGAAAGATCTTCGAATCGGTGATTTTCGAGTTCAGTCCAACGCACCTTTCTCAACCAACAACCAGTTCAATCTGCTCCAAACCTCAACTAATTGATTCACCTTGGTTGCTATTCAATTTTACCCACGTAGGACAAGAAATGATGATGATTTGTGACCACAAAGGCTAGAAGAAGACATCACAAAGATATACTATGAAGGAACTACCAATTGCACACGTTATACAAGTGTTTTGGACACTTTTGGAGACCTTTTTTCTCACATAAAAGGAGGCAGCCGGGATTCTCTTTTTCTTCTCTCAAAATCACACAATACAGCATGAGAAAATGGCTAGGGTTATAGCCATATATATACTCTAGAGTTAGGCTTTAAGTTGGACCATTAAAGGGGTAAACGGGCCAAAATTCAAGCCATCCATACGGAAATACATTTGGGCCGGGTGTAGCTCATGGACTTGGTTGTTGGACTTATTTCATTCATCGGCTTATGCCTATGAAATAATATTAACCCACGTTAACATCATAGTCCAGGATTTATTAGGTATCAAAAAGCCAACAATTACTTTATTTATCTCATGATGCAGACATATGAAGAGTACCTGGAAGCTCATAGTAGAGGCAGAAGACTCAACCTCCCCGTTAGTATGCTTCTTTCTATGTGTGCTATTCAATTAGTTACTCCAGGTTTTTGATGATGACTGTAAATTGTTTTAGCTTTTCTTAACTTTTAAGGTTCTTTTACTTGAACCACTATATTGGAAATTAAAATGGCTGCTTTTGTGTCTGTTTTCAAGTTCATCCCAGATGGACCATTGGCATTATTATGTAGAGCATATCAGTTCACTATCTGCCCTTCGTGTGGTTTGGCTCCAACTTTGGACATTAATAGCTTTATTTGTTTGCCACTGAACTTGTAGTTTAGGCATTTTTGACTTCTGAAGTTGCAATAGCCCCATATGATCGTGCAAGTGGAAATGTTCTTTAAATGAGTGCATTCACATATATTGGTGGTGTGATAGGGAAGGGATTGTGTGATCTTTCTTGCTATAAGATGTTTGGCTAAGCGTTAAAGAAACTTTTTTGACATGGATAGAGAAGGTTCTGTGCAGAAAATAGAGAAGAATACAAGGAAACTGATAGTTGGCAATTATACTTTTACTTTTGTGGATAACATAGATAATGATAGGATGATAGGTACAGAATGAATGTTGCCCAACATAGGTGAAATTTTTGGATATGGGAAGGGAATTAATGTATGAAGATCTCAATTGAATTTCTGTGAAATCATTAATAAGTGCAATGTACGCACTCTTTTCCAAAAGACATTGACATTGTTTAATTGTGATCATATTTTGTTTCTACACTGTTCAAGTTAAAGCACCCACTACAGATTTCACGTCAAATAAACTGTTGTTTGTTTAACAGGCTGCTGGAGCATCTCGAAGCTTGCAGAAGTCTTCATCCAGTAAAGAATATACTGATGATTCATAAGTCATATCTTCTTCCTTTCTTAGAGCATGTTTAGCTGCGCTTAGTAGTTACTATTTTAGAAAGTTAAATTTGACTTACTTTCTAAAAATAGTAAATTTTATTAGTAGAAAGTGTAACTTCGAAAATCATGTTCAGCAAAATTACAGAGTTTTTCTGTTAAGCAATGGCAAACATGTACACACAAGGCATCACTTCAACGAAAGGACCATACGCATTTACTTGATAACTTTATTTTTCAGGCAGTCGGGCTGCAGTTCAAAGAAAAGGACGCGCCACCAATGGCTTGACTGATTGATTTTGCCAAGAAGTTAGGCTTATATTCAGTTTGCTTATAATTTACTGTGAATGACAGTTGTTCCATTTCTCTTCAAAGCACCATTGAGCTTTGAACTCATTGTTCTTCGAACTAGAATTAACATTCATTGGTCACCAGATTCAGTCCTTTCAGGACCATTGAGGTAAGTACTCAGTTGTAAACTTCAAGGTCTCGTGGGATTAGTCAAGGTAAGCGTGAGCTGGCCCGGACACTCGTGGTGATAAAAAAAAAAAAGAATTAACATTTAAGTCATGTTGTATTTTAAGTTATATTTTAATTTGATGATCCATTATGTTTGGTCTTATTTGTGTTTCTCCATGGGTGGTCATGGATTTGAAGATTGTGTATATTTCTCCTTCACTTCAAAATATTACCTTCTGTACAGAAAACAATAGGAATATTCTTTTTATATTTCTTACAGAAATCCTATTTTCATTTCCCCCCATTTTTGTTGGTTTTTGTATTGATTGTAAAATACAGTTGGAAAAATGTAACACACATTAATATTTTAGAACAGGTTTGGGATATTAGGCAAAAATAATTAATTTTGTTTTTAAGATTTAATCAGCATGAACTGTTTTAGAAGAATATAAATCTTAAATTGTTAAATAAAATGCTTAACACCTTTCAGGCCCAATGATGGAACCCAACACTTAAGCCCAAGTTTTGTGACCCGGTTTTTTGCCCCCACTTGTGCAAAGTCGTGTTTCCTCCAAATACGATTTTAGTTTGTTTTAATTGGATGAATCAAATGGTGCCAGGTGGAGTCGGCTAAATCGTTGGATGCAAATGACGTTCCACTATACTTGGCCCTAGACTTTTCACTTACCATTCATTCGAGAGACTTCTAGGGTTTAGCTTTTCATTTTTGCTCTCTGTAATTCTCTCTCGAAAAACCTCTGATTTTTTGTTTTAATCTCTAAATCATTAGATGTTCTTGGTGAGATCTGGTTTATGTACTTGGTGTAGAGATTGTATCTGTTCTTGGTTTAACAGTGAGGGTCGATTACTTGGTGTGATCTGTCTGTTCGATCTGTGAGGGAAAAATAGGATCTGAGGGTTGATCTTTTTAGATCGTAGTTTGTAAACCTTGCATTGATCTCTATTGCTAGTTTCTAATGAATTAGAGAGTTAACCACTTCGGTGGAAGCTCAACGTGGTGACGTATCCCTTTTGGGTGAACATTCGGGCCTTCGGGCGAAAAAATCTTCGTGTTCTTTTATATTTCTTTACTTTCTTTGGATTATTGGGACTGTTAATACCAACAGTGGTATCAGAGCATTGTCGATCTGATACATAATTCGATTCTTGGCTTCTGGTGCTCTTCTTAACGGTCAAAGACTTATATCTTTGTGGTACTACTCCTGTAAGGGTTTGACTCACTGCTTTCTGCTAGAAAGTAAAATAGTTTTGATTTTCACTATTTTACATTGACATACTGGGACTCCTGGGTAATGAGTATCTGAACTCATCCTTTTATTTACCGTCTGAATTACTGTTTAGTGTGTGTATGTGTATGTGTGTGTGTGTGTGTGTGTATGTGTATGTACGTAATTGTTGGTATGGTATGCAATATATGGATTGCCATTGAAAACCATGGCGGCGCGAGGACGGCAATATCACAGCTGAAGATTTATAAGAGAGCTCAAAGAAATTGTGAGTATAATATGTACAAGTAAATTATTTATTTTTAAGCAATGATGTTATTAATCTGAATACCTAGGATTTATTCAGAAAATTGAAGAGAAAGGTAAAAAACTTGAACTAATTTTAAGGAAATTCTTGTGGGTATGTTTGTTCTTTAGGTATTTGATTTAGTGGCAAACATAATAATTTTATACTTGCATAAGTAGTCACGTTCGAAAAATAGTATGCAATGCTGAAGTTACTTTCTTTTGATGTGAGTTAGAAGAGATTTTCATTTCATTGTATTTCTGAATTGTAGGGAAAAAGTCGTGAGCCAATTTCTGACTATGTCTGGAGCGTGATTAGGTTCAGGGAAAGCATGAAAATTGAGATAACTGAATTAATTGTGCAATCAGTATAAAGAAACGTCAAATTTAGATGGATTTGACCATTGCGAGACATGTTCTCACAACCACTGCGAGATGTTCTCACATGGATCTGCTTCTAGTTGGTAACAGACTTGAAAATTAGCAAATTACGGTTTCAGCTACTGGAATTGATCCGATATTGAGCTAGATGAACCGCCAGGGTTTGCTTCTTCTGTAATTAAGATTGGAGTAAGAATGAGATCAATGTGCAGAAACCAAATGATAAGCTTCGGATGCCTATGCTTCACAAGGGAAAAGCGATGGAAGAATAAAAAGAAGGAAACGTGTGCTCACCAGATGTCAGAGCCCAGCAGTTTGGATTTTGGTGCTCCACCTGTCTTTTCTTCCATTCTGGAGCATAAGCGGTTGTGTGATCCTAGCTATGAAGTTCCTGATGGGCCTCTGGGATTTGGCTGAGTTATCTTTTGGTCATATATATGCCCATTACATTTGACTGAATATGTGGGTGAAGTTCTGATATGAGGCCGGATCAATTGAATTTCAAAAGCCTGACTGTGATTTTTGTATCGACTTTGAACTAAGGTTAGATGCTTCGTGTTTATTGACTTATTCTGAGAAGTCATCTTGTCTTCGCAATTTTATATAGATATATTTAGATCATCTAAAAATGGTGTTTCTGGACATGCTACATTTATTTTAGTATAAGTTTACTCCGTTATTATTTACCCATTTGCCTTCAGATTTGTTACCTCTCTTTTTCTCTCTGCAAGTGAGAACGTGGACACTTGTCCCATTGATTGATATATTAATATGATTATTCTTTTCCAATATCAATTTTGTTTAATATTAGTTATAAATCGTGCATTTTCAAATATTTTGGTTGAAAGATATGTGCCCAAGAATTTTAGTCTGTTATGCAACGAGCTTGAGATCCCAAGAAAAGTTGCATCTCTTTCTTTTAAATTTGTTAAAAATAAAATTTAGCCTGTTATAATAATGTCAAAAACTCATGGAAATAAATCTTGGGGGAGATCTGTGTAATTTAAGGATTCCACAATTTTATTCAAATTTTGAGAGGTTACTGCTATTTGTCCAAGGCAAAAGCGCCCTTTCCCATATATTAAAAGATAAATTTCAAAAAGCACTTCACAAAATAAATTTTTTTGAATAGAAAAGAAGAAAGCTAGGGCATAGCATCCACATAAAAACTCCAAAGTCCGCCGCTCCTCCCGGTCTCTCTGTCCTCCTCCTCTCCACAAGAAGGTATGTTATGTTACTTTGTAGTTTAATTCTGAATTTCTAATTATCATCACTTGTTTATTGAAACATGTGGACACTGCATCTATGTATGCAAATGTGTCTAATTGAATTTTTTTCTGCTTTTAAGTCTTCCTTTCCTTTTTTTCTGGAATATATGGTGATGTGGGGGTTTCCCCTCAATTTCATGACAATTATCTATTTGCTCAAAATGGGAATTTGGTCCACGTATTGTTATTTAGATTTTGTTTTAATCAAAGTATTGGGGTTTTTTACATCTATGAACGAAGTACATGTTTTATCACAAATGCAGTTATCTATACACATGGAACACACCGCAATACTTACTTTTTTTTTCTTAGATGGAAAAATGGAAACTGGAAAAGAAATTGAATGAATGAATACCATAGCTAAGTTTTGAAAGTGAAAAGGTTTATATTGATTGAAAGAATGGTTTGGTTTAGGATAAGGAAATGTATTGAGAGCACACAATTAGATCCTTGGTGTCGGAATTAGAATGTTTTTTTAATGAAACTGGAGTTTATTTAATGTGAATTTTAGTTTCATGGCCCCATTTCATGTTACAAACACAATATATCAGGCTTAGATCTTCTATAAAGATTATGACAATGAAAGTTGGGAACTCTAGGGTTTCAATTTCAATGTGCAAGTCTGTCTCTACGTATGACGTTGATGTCCATTTTAATGATATATGAGCTTTTTCCAAGATATATTTACACATGCAAGTGGTGTCATTCTTTTCTGTTGAAGTAAATGTAATATAGGTTTGTTGTTTGAAATTATTTGCCCACATTCGAGCTTATCAGATTTGGAGAGAGATCCATTTTTCCAATACTAAGAAGACAGTTGAAATTTATTGCCTATATTTGATTAGGATTTAGATGATAAAATTGGATCTTCTTCTTGTTGAAATAACAAAACGAAAATAAAGATTTAGGTTTGGCATAATTCTCACAGGCTTCATCTTGAATTCATTAAAGGTTCTGCAGAAATAGTGGCAATCATGCATGTGATTCTTGTTTCAAGAGCCTTGACTATATGCATAGTGATGGGGGACAATGACATTGTAAAAATTTACGTTTAGATTAGTGGCCATAATCCAAAGCCCCAAGTACTTTCTGAGCATTACCGACGTGAGAGTGAATTTGTTGGGAGTTTTTAAATGTTATCCGTGGACCAGGATTTTGTGATCTTTTATTTCTATCTTCAATTTGTTTTGTATGTCTAAGTACTTAATTATACGAACATTTTTGTTTAATATTGCGGTTTTTTAGATGGTTTATGTTTTGCTATGAGCATATTTTTGTATTTTAATATTCTTTTGAGTCATTTTATTGTTTGTCTCAAGATATACTCCTCAAAATACCTCGAGGCTTACCCCTGGCTTTAAGGTGTAAAAGTACCTCAATATTCAATTATGATTTCTAACTCTGTTTCCTTCGCATCTTATATTAACTGTAGATACACACCCTTTTCTGTTCATAAAATTTAATTTAGTTTCATCAAAATTTGTTTAGATACAATTGCTCATCTAGTTCCCCGTTAAAGCCACATCTTCTTTTAATTTATGCTGCAATATGAACTATAGTTTAGTAGTTATAATGTAATGACATGTCTTTGATTTAGTTAAATCATCATCTTCATTATGAACTATCTAACTGCAGTTTCTGATCCTGTGGTTGCTTCAAGACAGTGAGTCATGAGCCACAGATTGTATAAGAATCATATTGAATTGTGCCACATCCTTTATTACATTTAAATTTAAACTGAAAGTTATGATACATGATATAATAATGGAGAAAGCATTATAAGGTCTGTTCTTTTGTTCTCCCAATTCTTTGGGTACTTATGCATGGTTCTACAAGTCTGAAGATTTGTTCACTTAGAATTTTATAATATGTCATTTGTCTCTTATGCACTCACAGATCTGTCTTACATTTACTTGGTTTCCCCTGAGTTTGACTGGTCCGCATAAAGCTTTGTACATCTAAATAGGCATATCATCCGATTAGGTAAAGACACTTCAGCAGTCGATTCATCTGTGACTGAATTGAAAATGGGCATGGCAAACTTGAACGATCCAGGTAACAGTATCGTAGTTCTCTTGATTTATTAATTTAATTTACTAGATATGAATCATTGCTTAAATTGTTGAGAGTTCAAGCAAGGAAGCTGAATGTTCTCTGTTTAATTTGTTTACCATCAGTCTTGAAAAGCTGTGTTGTCTCTGTTATTTTATGCCACTTTCTGTTTTACCTCAGTTTTAAGTGTTCGCCTTTTAAACTCATCAGACGTGCCTCTCATAATGTCATAAGCATATTGGTTGGATGCATTAATGATTTTGATTTTAGGAGCAAGCAGTTTTAATTTTATAGGAAAGAAAGAAGAGGAGAAAACAAAAGCACAGCCAATAGTCATAAGCATATTGGTTGGATGCATTAATGATTTTGATTTTAGGAGCAAGCAGTTTTAATTTTATAGGAAAGAAAGAAGAGGAGAAAACAAAAGCACAGCCAATAGTCATAAGCATATTGGTTGGATGCATTAATGATTTTGAAGCACAGTTTGAGACAATATTTTGCTTGATTTTGTTTCAGTTTGTTTTTATTTCTTATTGGTGTATAATTTTTTTCGTTTTCTTATAGAAAGCGGCAATCTCATAAAACATGAATTTGGACTTGTTGCTACTGCTTAGTTGATGAAAACGAAGTGATGGCATTTCAGAATCTTGTTTTCGTTTGTTGAGTATTAGGATTTGCTTTGAGATGCATGCTGATGGAGACCTTAGTTTCATCTATCCATAATTGGAGGACAGAGATATGAAGCTCAGAAGAATTTACTGTGTTAGGATTCTCTTATTGAGTTCATAAAGTATGAAAATAGTTAATAGGAAGTCTATGCTTCAAATATTGGATGATATAATCATGCATTTTATGCATCGCTGCAAAAATTGGTGTAAAGCGCAGCATTAAGATTAGGATTCATTAATTTCAGGCTTACCTATCAGTACCGTTTATGGTGTGCAGTAATGCTCTTGCAGATTGCCTTATTTTTTGAGGAGAGATGAAAGAAATATCTGGGCATGTAGAATGTACTTAATAGATTGCACACCATGCAGATTAAGTGAGAAGTTGCTCTATAGTTTTCTGGCATAGTGTTGCATGAGTTTAAGAATAGTAGTACTCTGTTAATTGATACATTGCTCTCATGAGTGTATCAACAACTTACAATTTGCGAGCATAGTAGGATGATACTAGTTTTGTACTTCTGATTAATGCTAAAACATTCACTTCGTTTTGCAATCCTAGTTTGTGCTTAATGAAGAATATGGATACCATTGTCAGGGAGCTCAACTGACAAAATAAATGAAGAAGCCTGTTGCCTGGGGGCAGAAGAGCAAGTGCATTCTGGTGACCAGGTGCCAATCAAAGATAGTCTGTATAAAGTGAGATATTTCATTATCAAGAGTTTGAGCCATGAAAATATTCAACTGTCAATAGAGAAGGGACTTTGGGCAACTCAAATCATGAACGAGCCTATTCTTGAAGAAGCCTTCCAAGTAAGATCCCATTTTTGTTAAGTATAGCGCATATTTTAGAAATGTTGTTATCCTCTTTTAAGTTATAGAGAAGCGTGCACTTTTGGTGCAGAATTCTGGCAAGGTAATTCTCATTTTCAGCGTCAACACGAGTGGTTTCTTCCAGGGGTATGCTCAAATGATGTCTTCAATTGGTGGGAGACGGGAGGACATTTGGAGTCAAGAAAGTGGTAAAAATAAACCTTGGGGGCGGAGTTTTAAAGTCAAATGGCTGTGTTTGCATGATTTGCCTTTCCGAAAGACTCTTCATCTGAAAAACCCTTGGAATTATTACAGACCTGTGAAAATTAGTAGAGACTGCCAGGTATCAACTATTCTTAATTTTTACAATATGTTTTTTTATAGACTGCTTTTTTCATTAACGGTTTATGCATGTATGTCTCTTCGCAAATTGGGAGCCTTTGATTATATTACTTGCACATGAAATATATAAACCTTTTGCAGGAGTTACCTCAGGAGATTGGTGAAGCTCTTTGTGAGCTTCTTGATGGGAGAGATGATGTGGAAATTAATTTGACAAGGTTTCATTTTCTTCTTTCTTTTTTAATCAAATTTAAAATATGATTCTTCTGGAAATCCCTTGTTCATGTAACTTTCTAATTGTATTCAGAGATGAAGCAAGGGATGATCTTTATTCACAATGTCTTTACAAAGAGCAATTACATTCTTTTCAAAATGAAGACTGTAATGTGCCTCCGTTGCACATGGAACCGGCGCTGGATCCCTTTTTCCTCTATCAACATCAAGCTGAAGTAAATAGATACCATTTAGCACACATTAGAAAAAATGGCCTGTCAGCAGAGAGAAGCCCCCATGCTTTCACTCTGACTGAAGATGATATTCTGAAAATGGTATAGGTGTCTCATCTTAAGTTTTATAAGTTCATTGATATATTCATGCTCCTAAATGTTTCTTGGACTTTATCTTTCTTAGAGATTATATTCCACTTACTGAATTTTTTCCTGTGTGTTGTACACAGAAGTTTTTATACATTTACTCATGTTTTCAGCCAAATATCTTTCAAGCTCGTTTTCCTTTATACACCTTATTTTTTATTTATTTATTTTTTTTTTTTTGAACGGACTCTTCCATTATGCATTATGTGCTGCTCAGTGTGCCTGCAATCTTACCAGTGATTGCAGATGTTCTGTGGTGTTGGTGTTTGCTTCTGTTCTTTTTGGTTTTTCCTTTTCCTACCATACAACTTATACTTGTTTAGATTTTAAAAAGAAGCTGGTGTTTGTCAATCCATTAGCTACTTCAATTATGTACGTTATTTTCTTTGTTTTTTAACCAGTGAGACAACAATATGGTTCCATGGTTTATTTATAGAGACTTGAATTTTACCCCCAGTCTGTTAGCTATTTCAATTATGTACCTTTCTTTCTTATCCTCGTTGTGGGGACTGTGTGTATATTTAAACTACAACGGCCTTGCATAGGTTGCCTGAATGACTGCAGTTTAGTATTCCTTAGAAAACGTTGTCAATCGGTCGAGTGAATATTGTTTACTTCTCCATTTTGTAAATGTGCAGCATTGCATTATGCCATTTGGTATAACATGTATAATTGTCGTGTGAGTGAATAAGTTTTGCTAGGGGTGGCAAATGATTGTCCTAGCTCGGCCCGTGAACGGCTCGAGCCCATTTTGAAAAGAGTCAAGGGTCGAGCTGAGCTCAAATTATTTTTCATGAGCTGAGCGGGTCGGCTCGTTGGTACGAGCTAGCGAGCCGGATAGTTTGGGCTCGTGAACCGGCTCATTTTTTTTTGCCTCATTTTTAGATTTATTTTATTAATTTTTTAAAAAAATTTCTCATTTTTAGGCTTATTTTGTTAATTTAATAGAGCCAACTCGTGAAAGGCTCGGCTCGTTTGGGCTCAAAAGTGGCTCAGCTCAAGATGTTCACAAGCTTAGGGCCAAGCCGAGGCACAAGCTCAGCTTGAGCTCGCAGTTCGTGCCCAAACGAGGGCCTAGCTGAGCTCGTGGTTGTAAGTTAGCTCGACAGATTGCCACTCCTATGCTATGGATTATGGCTGTTTGGAGCTCTACTTAAAGGTTTCACTTTCAGTAGGATGATCCTTGGTTTCATTTTCATTTTACAAAATATACACTTGACATGTATGTGAGCCTCACTACATGTGGTGTGACTACAATGCTACATGTTGCGGGTGCGCTTTGCCACTTGAACAGAATGTTTCAGATTTGTAGCGTCGCATAGATGAACTTCATTGAAATGAGGAAAAAGGTGATTTTTGTTGATAAACAGGTATGTTAAATTTGAAATTTTGGAGAAGAGAAGATTATTATTTTTCCTCTCATTTCCTTCTACTCTATAGAGATGCTAAAAGTACATACATGGAAAGACACGGTACAAATATGGAAACGAAATAAACCTAATTGCCTCTTGCCTGATCTACGTTATTCTGACTTATTTATTTCCTTTAACAATTCTTATAGCTATGGAGAGATCTTGGGAAAAATTATGAGGAGGTGAATATGGACCATGTTTCGGAAGTAATTAAATTAAAATTTAAGTGATTATAAGATGTTGGTTATACGGAATGTGTGGATAATAAGTGGGTAGCAGTTGTTGGTCCAACGAACATTTGGATAAAAAATATGTTTGACCACAAGTAATTAAATTATTATCACTTTCCAAACTTTCTCAATAGCAGTTTGTGGACTGATTGTAAATGTTATCTAGATTCTATTTCCATCACTTTTTTTTTTTTTTTTTGGTAAATATATTTATTTGTATCTACATAATATGAACTTTTTTGAATTGATTCGTTATTGGTGAGAGAGAAAGACTTGGGCCTTGATGTTCTCATTCCTAATGTTTATGTTTATCTTGTGACGCAGACATATGAAGAGTACCTTGAAGCTCATAGCAGAGGCTACAGATGGCCACCTGACCCTGTTAGTATTAGGATCAGTAGCTCTTTATTGTTTGTCGTTAAATTAATGCACAACTTTAAGTCTTTTGACTTCTGCAGTTGTTACTATCCTATATGATCACGAAATAGGATCTGTTTATTCATGAATATCTCCACACACGTGCGCACGCACACACAAAAAAGGAAAAAAAAGAAAAAAAAAGAAAAATGATAGCAGCTTACTTGACAGGAATCTAGTGGGGTAATGGGTAGGAATTGTATGATTTTGTTCTAGTACGAATTCATACCGGAATTAGATTTGGACGAACATAGGTTAAGGTATCAATCTTGGATGAGTATTTAATAGCTAAGGTCTTGACTGAATGTTTGTGCATTCATTAATTCACCCCATCTTTGAGGGACTTGTTTGTCCTAGTGTTGCTTTCTTCTTTTCGACCCAAAATAGCATGGTATTTTCACTTCAAAATCTCAAGTACAATTTACATACTCCTTTCCAACAGGCTTTCTCAGAGACAATGTGTAGTTATGGTCGTATTGTGTCGATCCCTACTGTTCAACAAAGAACCTATGAATATTATCACCTGGAATGATGTGGTGTTTTAGGTTAAGGTTTGTTAGAAGCCAAGCATATTGAACTATTATTTATTTGACAGGCTGCTGGAACTTCTGAAAGCGTGCAGAAATCTTCATCCAGTAAAAAAATTTCTGATGATTCGTAAGTCAAATCTTGTTCCTTTATTGATGCCCAGAAAGTAGCATAGCTATGGAAGGACCATTTCTTTAACTCGATTACTTTCTTTCGCAGGCAGTTGAGCTGCAGTTCAAAGAAAAGGAAGCGCCACTGATTGGTATTCTATCAAGAAGTTAGGCTATGTGTAATTTGCTAGTCAGCTTATGATGTACTGTGATGTGAATTACAGTTGTTTCATTTCTCTTCAATGCTATTGTGTATTGAACTCATTGTTCTTCAAACTACAGTCGATACAGTTGTGTTGAATTCACAGGTAAGAAAAATCCAAATATTTTTTGTTTCCGGATTTAATTTTCCTCTTTAGTCGAGTAATTCGTAATATTTATCATTTTTTTTTCCTTATGATGTCGAATATGATTTCCTTACAAAGATGGAAGTGTCCGCCATTGAACACGCTAACATTGAACGTTGATATGGCTGAAAAGATGGAAATGATTTTATTATTATTATTATTATTATGGGAGTGTCAAAATCATAATGGAAAGGAGCTATAATGCCATTGCACTCTATTTATGCGTAGAAGGTGTGCTTTTACTAGGGCGTAAGCGGTTTGACTTGTTCGATTTTTGACAGATTTTCAAATTAACCGTTAATGGTTTTGAGAAATATCTGAACTATAATCAAACTATTTAGGACGGCTGAGATTTTTTAAAATTTAAACACAACGATTTGTTCTAATTTTCAATTGCAATATAGTCCTTTTTTTTTTTTTTTTTTCCTTATCCCGTATTTTGGAAGAAAGTCGATGTAAGGAGGTCAGTTTCAGGAAGCACCAGAGAAATATAGAAATGCAGTTACATGCACAGCAAATCTGGTTTTAAAATGCGTTTCAGCCGTATATTTGTTTTCTTTATGTTTACTTTGTTGCAATAGCTCAATGATTAGAAAATATTTTCGTACTTTATTGATAATAAAAAGATTATATTTCAAATTGTAAATTAAAATACCAATAAAATCAAAGAAAAGTCAGGTTAGGAATTTAGGGTAATTAACTAAGAGTTGGCATTTGGTAATGGATAATGGGTCAAATTACGTATTTTTGTGTTTAGATTTTATAGTCAATGCTTTATTTTGGATGATAAGATGGTAACTTACTAGTCTAATTTATGCCAAAAAAATAAAAATTAATTTTAAATTTTTTTTTAAAATTTTTTAAAACGATCCATTTGATTTCTAAATGTCATCAAAACTTCAAAACCTAAATTAAAACATTTTAGAACGGCGTGTCTTATTTCGAAACCCTTTCATAGCCCCTATGACTTCAAATCGACAATTTTTAAAATGCAATTCCGATTCAATTTTCACTTTAGCTGTTTGTTCTTGTAGGCCGTAGCCTTACCTTAATGGCTTAGTCTTGATATATAACATTAATGCTTAGATGCTATTGTAGATTTTTCTAGAATATAGGAAAAAATTATAGGTTCACATGCAAAATTATTGGAAAAATGTATAGCTAAAATGAATTTGAAGAAAAGGGAGAAAATTGCAGTAGTGGTTCCTCACCTTTTCAATTTTTGCAGATATTATCATAACGTTCAATTTGTGCTAACGAATGCCCCTAACTTTTCAGAAATATGCATTTGGAGTCCAAATAGATGAAAACCGTCCACTTGACCAAGAAGTCAAATTTAATCAATTCTGATCAAATTAATACATGTAAATTAGTAATTTTGAAATCACCATATTAAAAAGTAAAATAAAATAAAATTACAAGACTTTAAAAACAAGAAAAGAAATAAAAAAGGGTTAATTGGATAATATGTCACTAATAAATAAGTTGTGATATATAAGTATGTATATGTGACTATTAATTGTATAATTGTGATCTTATTACCTGAGTTGTGATTTTTCCCCTTCAATATATACTAACTTAAAACCATTAATTTAAAGATGAAATTTCATATGTCTTCAAACTACAGTCGATACAGTTGTGTTGAATTCACAGGTAAGAAAAATCCAAATATTTTTTGTTTCCGGATTTAATTTTCCTATTTAGTTGAGTAATTCGTAATATTTATCATTTTTTTTTCCTTATGATGTCGAATATGTTTTCCTTACAAAGATGAAAGTGTCCGCCATTGAACACGCTAACATTGAACGTTGATATGGCTGAAAAGATGGAAATGATTTTATTATTATTATTATTATGGGAGTGTCAAAATCATAATGGAAAGGAGCTATAATGCCATTGCATTCTATTTATGCGTAGAAGGTGTGCTTCTACTAGGGTGTAAGCGGTTTGACTTGCTCGATTTTTGACAGATTTTTAAACTAACCGTTAATGGTTTTGAGAAATATCTCAACTATAATCAAACTATTTAGGACAGTTGAGATTTTTTCAAATTTAAACACAACGATTTGTTCTAATTTTAAATCGCAATATAGTCCTTTTTTTTTTTTTTTTTCTTTCCCGTATTTTGGAAGAAAGTCGATGTAAGGAGGTCAGTTTCAGGAAGCACCAGAGAAATATAGGAATGCAGTTACATGCACAGCAAATCTAGTTTTAAAATGCGTTTCAGCCGTATATTTGTTTTCTTTATGTTTACTTTGTTGCAATAGTTCAATGATTAGAAAATATTTTCCTACTTTATTGATAATAAAAAGATTATATTTCAAATTGTAAATTAAAATACCAATAAAATCAAAGAAAAGTCAGGTTAGGAATTTAGGGTAATTAACTAAGAGTTGGCATTTGGTAATGGATAATGGATCAAATTACGTATTTTTGTGTTTAGATTTTATAGTCAATGCTTTATTTTGGATGATAAGATGGTAACTTACTAGTCTAATTTATGCCAAAAAAATAAAAATTAATTTAAATTTTTTTTTTTTTAATTTTAAAACGATCCATTTGATTTCTAAATGTCATCAAAACTTCAAAACCTAAATTAAAACATTTTAGAACGGTGTGTCTTATTTCGAAACCCTTTCATAGCCCTGTGACTTCAAATCGACGATTTTTAAAATGCAATTCCGATTCAATTTTCACTTTAGCTGTTTGTTCTTGTAGGCCGTAGCCTTACCTTAATGGCTTAGTCTTGATATATAACATTAATGCTTAGATGCTATTGTAGATTTTTCTAGAATATAGGAAAAAATTATAGGTTCACATACAAAATTACTTTATTGGAAAAATGTACAGCTAAAATGAATTTGAAGAAAAGGGAGAAAATTGCAGTAGCGGTTCCTCACCTTTTCAATTTTTGCAAATATTATCATAACGTTCAATTTGTGCCAACGAAGGCCCCTAACTTTTTAGAAATATGCATTTGGAGTCCAAATAGATGAAAATTGTCCACTTGACCAAGAAGTCAAATTTAATCAATTTTGATCAAATTAATACATGTAAATTAGTAATTTTGAAATCACCATATTAAAATGTAAAAAATAAAATAAAATTACAAGACTTAAAAAATAAGAAAAGAAATAAAAAAGGGTTAATTGGATAATATGTCACCAATAAATAAGTTGTGACATATAAGTATGTATATGTGACCATTAATTGTATAATTGTGATTTTATTACCTGAGTTGTGATTTTTCCCCTTCAATATATACTAATTTAAAACAATTAATTTAAAGATGAAATTTCATATGCACTATAACCAAAAAACCTCAACAACATCAAAATTAAGGTGAAAATTATTTTTATGATTTCAACATTTCAATAAGGAATTAAACCCTCTACGTGCTCCATTTTTGAAAAAAAAAAAATTCCCTTTTTATTTTCAATCGCACATTCTGCAATAAAATAATATTACACGTAAACATGAAATTTTTCCTTATATTTTAACCATACATTCTTCTAAAAATCACTATTCCAAAATATAATTCTCTCAAAATCTATTTTTAATGGAGTCCAAATAGAGGCTAAAACAGTAACTATTGTTAAAAATTAGCATATTGCTTTCTTTTTTATTGAATAACTATGAAATATGTAATTTGTAATCGAATAAAATATATTTTTTTTTTGTTTTTTTTTGGTGTCCTCTGTCGGCTATTTCCACTGTATTTCTTATGATGATAACTAGGTGAAATTATAATATCTGTATTTTAATTCATATTTATAATAATAATAATTTTTTAAAAGCACTCCAAAATTAAGGATATTTCTTTGAGTATCCCCAAATCTTTCTACCCTGACCCGACCTTTTAATTTGCTCGAGTCTCTCTAACCAGCCTAAATTTTCTGGACAAGTGCCCCACCATAATCACAGAGCAACCTACCTTTTTATTTCGTTGATTTTGCCCTCAAATCGTGTTACTGTTTGTATTGCTATGCAATCTATATATCTTTTCAATGGAAAACAATGGTGATGTGAGAGAAGGCAATATCAAAGTGGAAGATGTTATATCGAAGCTCAAAGACGACGGAGATTTTGATAGACTCCGTGTTAAAATTGTCCGTAAACTCAAAGAAAATGTGAGTATATGTCTATGTATGTATGTATATATTTAAGCAATTGAATTGATTAATTTAAGTACCTAGGGTTTATTTGAAAAGTGATGAAACGACTTTGAGCTAAATGTGGAAGAAGTGTTCTCCTCAATTTTGATTGACTGCTACACGCTATGCATAGGAATAATTTCGTACAGAACAATGCTATTACATTGAAGACTACCGATAGTGAACATGTGATATTTTGTTATTCGATGCATTAATGTACTAGTTTTTTATTGTCTCGTGGCTCCTATATTAAATAACAAAATGTCACATTTATGTCACGTCGGGCGATTACTGGTGGCCCTTACCATGAATAGCATTACTTTCCTCTTTTGTATATATCTGTAATGGTTGGAGCTCAATTTCAAGCAAAACCAAATAAAATGCAATTCAAATCAACACAATAATGGATCAATTCAGCTGGGAATCGATAACTCGAGCTGGAAATCTGTTAATTGAACTGAAAATTACACAGAAATAACAAAGAATAACTGAAAACAGAGAAAGGACAGAATCAGAGGGGGAAGAAGGGAAGAAGAGAAGCAGATTCAGAAAGAGAGATAGAACTGAGATAGAGATTTAGAGAGAAAATGAGTGAAATTCTGTTTTGCCCAAGGCTAACAATTTTCAACATGCCTTTCATCCTCCTTGCTGAATTTATAGAATAGCTGCAGAATATTCTAGAATACACTGATTGTTGGTGGGTAATGATATGGTGATTGGAGTTCGTCATGACAATATCTGTTTGCCTTTTTAATTTTAGTTAGGATAATACATTTCAATATTTCATTAATGTGAAATGAATGCACACTCAGTTGTAACATGGATACTTCAACTAAGATAGCGTATCCGTGTTTGACATTTGTCCATACCGATACTCTTCGAACATTCTACCATAATTATTTTTCTTTTCCGGCGTGTCGATATCGACACTCTTCGCATACTTTACTATAATCATTTTTCCTTTTTCACTAGAAATATTATATATTTTTAACTCAAAATTTTTAGGAAATAACAATAGGTACCCACATTTAAAAGATTTCAATAAGAAAAATTTAAAATAAGCGTAAAACTGAATTTATACTATATAAATGAAGAATTTTAAATGACTTAATCAACGTGTCGATGGTGTGTCGTGTCAATGTTTTTTTGAAAAAGTATTGTGTTGGACACACGTGTACATGTCGGTGCGCCATATTCGTAGATGATACATATTCATAGTTGACAATGTGATGATGCCTATTCAAACAATAAAGATAACTATACAAAGTGATTAAGATAAAAATACAAGCTGGTAAGACTCTAATATAGATGTTGTTGAGGTGATCAATCCTTTTCAGTTGGTGATGAGCTTTGATAAGCTGGTGATAAGTTTTGAGAGTTGTTATCTTCAATCTTCTTGTTACTTTCCAGCATATTTTTAGTAAGCCCCCCAAGATGGAGTTCCCATTGGAGATTCCAATCTTGGATAATGTGTGAACATGGCAGTAGATAATTGTATGAGCCAGATGACATTAGAGAAAATACAGGAGACAGCAAATGAGCCACTTGTGGCATAATTACACACAAAATAATAATCGATACTAATGTGCTTCATGTGGACTGTGAAAGATGTAGCTCTAATATTTTTATAAAATATGGTAGGGCGATGAGGTAATTGCAATTGAGCTCCCGTGATATATTTTATATCCAAATAACCTAAGTTGAGCAAGAGACAAGGGTACGATATTCACCCTTACAAGAGAATCTAGCAATTGTACTCTGCTTTTCAGAGCACCCCCACCAAGATATATAATGTAAGCAGAACTGGAGTTAGGTAATCATGATTACTAGCCTAATAGACATCGGTAAAGGTTGTGAAGCTGAGGTTGAAGTGTTTGGAAAGGAGTAAGCCTTAGTGAATGGTATATTTGAGGTAGCAAGGAATTCTTTTGACACCTGACCAATGATTAGTATAGGTGCGGTGCATGAATTGAGATAGTTTATTTACCTCAAAAGAAACATGCGAACGAGTGAGAGAGAGGTATTGGATGGCACCAACCACTTGGCGATATAGAGTGGCATTAGCTGGAGGGAAACCATCATGAAGAGTGAGAGAGGTACTAGACACAGGTGTGTCACATTTTTAGACACCTGCCATTTTGGAGCAAGAAAAAAATCCCTAATTTATTTATGTTGACAAAGGAACATACCAGAGGATGATTGAATCTACTCGTCGCCAAGTAAGTAGCTAAGAGACCTAAATTTTATACCCAAAAGCGCATAAAGAAGGCATCAATGAAATGTGATACAACATCATTATCATTTTCGGTGATAAGGAGGTGTCAATATAGATCAGGAAGTAGAGACTAATAAATTTAGAGTAGAATAGGAAGAGGGATGAGCCACTCCTAGAATTTTTGAAGCTGCAATATAGAAGAAAACCTTTAAGCTCGGTGTACCAGGCATGAGTTGCCTATTTGAGGCTATATATAGCTTTTTTAAGACAGCAGACGTGGGAAGGCATGATTTGTGGTTTGGACATCTTTGGTTGTGATAGTTTGGGAGGATAAGATGTGCCATCGAAAAATCCCATGAGATTAAGATCATAGAAATGAGAGGTGAATTGCACCTTCTATGAAAAGTAGTTGGAAGAGGTGAGGCAGAGAGGGAGTTAAGTGTTAGCGTTGATTTGCACTAAATTATAAAAGGAGGAGTATGTTTTGGATAACAGTGGTTTCGGTTATTAACGAGAATATTGGAGAGGATGACAAGAGAAGAAATAGAGGAAGTGGGCCGAAAATGGGAGGACCAGAAGTTGTTATGAAGAAGACCTATCAAATAAAAGTTGTTATGAAGAAGAACTTGTGAGTATCTCAGATACCATGTAAAGAGTAGAAGCATACTAAATTTCAATATTTCATTGATACGAAATGATTGTGTTTCTGATAGGAGTGATTGGGATTGTGCAAAGAAGGTGATGAACAGAAGTCTTTTGGGGATTTTCTCTGATTTATTCAATATGAAAGGTAAGCCGGAAATTACAAATGAGACGTGGTAAACCAGCACTTCGAGAAGCTGGAAATTCTCCACTATGGAACTTAGTAAATTCTAGATACCTCTACCATTCTTCCCCACCCTTACATATAACCCTTCCCGTAACTAATCTAACTAATTTGCTAACAAATTCGAAACAACTCATTATAACAGAATAAGTGGGCCCAAATGAACTTCTGGAAGATTCTGTGCCCGTTTGATATTTTAGGTCACTCCTTGGTGCAATTGTTTCTCTCCTTGAGTCTAGTGTAGGTGAATCTGATCGGGGGCTTATCAAATACCCCCCCCCCCTTTGCAGCCACTTTGTCCTCAAGGTGGAAAGTAAAAAACTGCTTATTGATCAAGTCAAATGGTTCCCATGTTGCTTCCATTGGTGATAAACCTTTCCATTGAATTAAGACTTCCATTCCTGCTGATGTCTTCTCATGATGTGGCCTGTATCCAAGTACAAATTCTAGTTCCACTAGCATTTCCCAGTCTTCTCCCAGTTGTAGCGGTAATGGTGAGACAATATGTGCATCTCTAACAACCTTTCTCAGTTGAGACACATGGAATACCGGGTGGACGCGAGTGTGTGTTGGTAATGCTAGTCGATATGCTACCTGACCCACTTTTGCCAATACTTTAAAGGGACCAAAGTACCTTGAGGCAAACTTTTCATGGGATCGAGCAACCAGCGATCGGCGTCTATATGGTCTCATTTTCACACACACCTAATCCCCCGTATCAAAGACCATGGCCCTGCGATGTTTATCAGCTGATAACTTCATCTGTTGTTGAGCTCTATGTAGGTGCACTTTTAATTCCTCCAATACTTGGTCTCGTTCCAACATTTGCTGTTCAAGGGACGAGATGGCTGTGGTCCCCTTATCAAATCGTATCAATGGGGGAGGATCATGCCCATAAAGTATTCGAAATGGGGTGAGTTGCGCCGATACATGGAAAGAGGTATTATAGGAATATTTAGCCCAATGAAGGAAGTGGTACCATTTGCGAGGCTGAACTGAGGCAAAGAACCTCAGATATGTTTCCACCCCCTTGTTGACGACCTCCGACTGCCCGTCTGTCTGGGGATGATAGGCAGAGTTGTACTTTAGTTTAGTCCCCTGCAACTTGAAGAGTTCATTCCAGAATTGACTCACAAATACCTTGTTACGGTCGGAAACAATGGAACGAGGGAACCCATGCAGCCGGGCTACCTCCTTGATAAAAGTAACTGCCATGGTTGGGGCTGTGAAGGAGTGTTTCAACCCAATGAAGTGTGCATACTTACTCAAGCGGTCAACCACAACCATATTGGAATCGAACCCCTCTCATCTTTGCAATCCTTCTATGAAATCCATTGATATATCTTCCCATACTTTATCAGGCACCAGCAAGGGTTGAAGCAACCTAGTTGGGGCCAGGGTGGAATATTTGTTTGTTGACAGACCGCAGAAGCTGCCACATACGCCCTAATGTCCTTCATCCCCTGCCAATACACACTCTCAGCTATTCGTCGGAATGTTTTTAAAAACCCGCCATGCCCTGCTGTTTTCGTATCATGGCCTTCATGTAATGCTATCTTAACCGAGGAATAATCTTTGGGCAGCACTAACCTGTTATTGTAAAGCAAGTTTCCTTGGACCAAGGTGTAGTCTGGGGGGCCCGAGTGACCACTACGCAAGGTGGTCACAATTGTCCTCAATTCAGCATCCTCTTCGACTGCCTTTAGTACCTCGTGAAGATGAATTGCACTGGAAACACTCATAGCAAATTAGAGTGGCAGCATCCATTTGGGAGAGAGCATCAGCCGCCTTATTTTCCAGCCCCGATTTGTATTCAATGTTAAAGTCGAATCCCAAGAGCTTGGTCAGCCACTTCTGATATTCCATATTCACTTCCCGTTGCTCCAACAGAAATTTGAGGCTGCGCTGATCCGTTCGAACTACAAATTTTCGCCCCAATAAATAACGCCTCCATTTTTGCATAGCTAACACGATGGCCATGAGCTCCCGTTCGTAAATGGACTTACTTTGAACCCGTGGTGGAAGTACCTGACTGAAATAAACAATTGGCCGCCTGTTTTGCATAAGAACAGCGCCTAAACAAAAATCGGATGCATCAGTTACAACGATAAAGGGCTGTGAAAAGTCTGGCATCCCCAATAGAGGTACCGTTGTCATTGATTGTCTTAATTTGACAAAGGCAACCTCTGCTTCATCATTCCACCCGAAACTGTCCTTTTTTAATTGTTGTGTCAAAGGCCACGCTATACTTCCATATCCCTTGACAAATCGACGGTAATACCTGTCAACCCCAGAAATCCTCTTAACTCCCTGGTAGACTTTGGCCTAGGCCATCCCCTCATGGCTTCCACCTTGGCTTCATCAACAGCTACTCCATTTCCAGAAATGATGTGACCTAGGTAATCCAATTCCTTCTTACCGAAAAGGCATTTCTTCTTATTAGCATAGAGCTGATTTTCCACAAGCAATTGCAACACTACCTTCAAATGGACTACATGCTCCTCCATCGTCCGACTGTAAACTAGAATATCATCGAAGAATACCAAAACAAATTTCCCAAGGTAGTTTCTGAAAATGTCATTCGTGATAGACTAGAATGTGGCAAGGGCGTTCTTTAGACCGAACGGCATAACGAGGAACTCATAGTGCCCCTCGTGGGTCCGAAAAGCAGTTTTCGGCACATCCTCCAGCTTCACCCGAATTTGGTGGTACCCTGATTTTAGATCAATCTTGGAGAATACAGTCGCCCTTCCGAGCTCATCCAGCAACTCGTCGACGCAAAACCTCCATCTCTCGTCTTTCTTCTTTACCAATAACACCGGGCTTGAGGATGGACTGATACTTGGCTGGATAAGGCCTGCAGCCAACATTTCCCGCACAAGCTTTTCAATTTCGTTTTTCTGGAAATGGGGATAACGGTATGGTCGAACGTTGATTGAGGCAGATCCTGGGTGTAAAGTAATGGCATGATCCCGGGTTCTCGAAGGGGGAAGATGGTTGGGACATTCAAACACCTCAGCAAAACCACGCAATACTTTGCTAATTACTTCCGGGGGGTCCGAAAGAGTCATCTCAGCCTGGACATAAATGTTCCCCAGTTCTAATACCACACCCTCTCCTTGTGCTCTGAATGCCTTCAGCATTGATTTAAGGGAGACCAATGTCTTGCTCAAACTGGGGTCCCCGATTAATGTAACCTTAATGCCAACTACACTAAACGTCATAGTCAGCTCTCTCTAGTTTACACTCATTTCCCCCATTGATCGCAGCCATTGCATCCCCAGAATAACATTTGAACTTCCCAACTCTAATGGGAGAAAATCCTCTTCTACAGCGAAATTTTGTATCTGCAGTCGTACCCCTTGCATATGCCTTCTCCTTTAACTGTTAACCCAGTCCCCATGATGACGCCATATCCCATGGTTCTGGACAGTGGAAGACCCAGTTGTTGGACCAATTCTGCTGAAATAAAGTTGTGAGAGGCCCCACAGTCAATGAGTACCACTACTTCCTTTGTTCCCATCGAGCCCTTTAACTTCATAGTTTCTGGAGTAGTGAGACCCACCACTGAATTAAGGGACAATTCCACATCATTACCCACTTCGGCCCACGCTTTCCCGACCACTTCCTGTGTGTCGCCGTCCAACACCTCCTGTGCGGTCGAAATTTCGGTGTCAGCTGGTTGCTCTTCCTCAAGCTCCCTTATCACCATCACATGGAGCTCCTTGTTCTTACATCGATGACCCACAATGAATTTCTCATCACAACGGTAGCACAATCCCCTTTCCCTTTTGGACTGTATCTTTGCATCAGTAAGCCGTTTGAAGGGACAGGATGGAGAGTTCCTGGGAACGGAAGTGGAGCGATGAAAATTGGGGCTCACTGGTGTTGCTGCCTTTACATATGAGTTTGGGGGTTGGGCTGGATAGGGATTATAGCCCAGTTGAGTAGTTTTGGATTTAAATGGGCCGAGACTGGTTGGGCCGTACCGAATCACATTATTCCTCTCTTCAACCTGGAAAGCCACCTCCATAATCTACTCCAGGCCCACCGGATTAAGCAACTGGACTTCAACCTTCAACCCGTTAATGAAAGCACTCTCCAGGACCTCCTCTGAGACGCTTCGTAACGGCGATGCTAGCTGCTCAAATTGCCGACGGTAGTCCTGAACGGTGGTGTGACCAGTAGTGGTTTGTCAGAGGGCCAAAAATTGGGCGCAGAGGGTCCCGTCCTGTGATGAACGGAACCGTCGTAGCAGTTGGAGTTTCAACTCCTCCCAATTCTCAGCGATTCTGCGTTAATCTTCCCATTGGTACCAGGCCAAAGCTTCTCCCTCCAGGCAAACCGTAGCTGCCTCTTTCTTCTCTTCCTCTGTCATCCGGTTAATGGCAAAGTAGCGTTCCACACAAAAGACCCATCCATCTGGGTCTTGACCATCAAATACAGGCATGTCCAGTCGACGTACCCGCGGATCCCAACGCCACCCAGTTTCGATCGCTCCCCCGCTGCTCTGAATTTTCTCCGAACTTGCCTGAGTCTCCCCAGTACATGGTGAAAAGGTCAGTTGGTTGGTGGCAATCCCCTTTTCCTTCCTGTCCCGTTCCTGGCTGTCCCAAGACCGGAGCACGAAATCAAGTTTTTCCATCAACTCGGAGCGTAGCTGATGAATTTCAGTCCTCATAGTCGCCATTCTTGTCTAAATTTCAAGATGATTGTTCACCACTTGTTCCAGCACTACAACTCGAACGGTGAGAGTCATGATGCTCTAATACCAATTTGATAGGGGTGATTGGGATTGTGCAAAGAAGGTGATGAACAGAAGTCATTTGGGGATTTTCTCTGATTTATTCAATATGAAAGGTAAGCCGGAAATTACAAATGAGACGTGATAAACTAGCACTTCGAGAAGCTGGAAATTCTCCACTATAGAACTTAGTAAATTCTCGATTCCTCTACCATTCTTCCCCACCCTTACATATAGCCCTTCCCGTAACTAATCTAACTAATTTGCTAACAAATTCGAAACAACTCACTATAACAGAATAAGTGGGCCCAAATGAACTTCTGGAAGATTTCGTGCCCGTTTGATATTTTAGGTCACTCCTTGGTGCAATTGTTTCTCTCCTTGCGTCTAGTGTAGGTGAATGTGATCGGGGGCTTATCAGTTTCATGGTACATATTTATAGTTGGAAATGAGAGGATAACTATACAACGATAAAGATAACTGGAAAAAGTGATAAAGATAACAATACAAGTTAATAGAGATTCTAAGCTAAATTTTGAGGTGATCGATTCCTATCAGTTGGTGATGGGCTTTGATAAGGTGGTGATAAGCTTTGAGGGTTGTTATGTTCAATTTCGTCGTTACTTTCCAGCTTATTCTTAATGAGTGGAACTAATGTGAGTTGCCAATGTGTTAGTTAGGGTCTGGAATTGTTCTGCAATCTAAAGGAGAAAAGATCCTTCCTTTTCAGGCACACAAAATAATTATTTGTGTTCATTGACGTGGTAGAAAAGATTATGGACTTACTAATGCAGATGAACCATGACTTGAAATTTGGAAAAAAAATAAGAATCAATGTCTTCCTTGTTAGAGTGACTACATTTTGTGAGCATGATTAATGTAAATTGTGCAGCTTAGGAAGAAAAATACTGCACATGCATATAGATATTGTGACAAGCTACTATAACTGTTTTGAGGCTAAGGCTATCTTTTCTCATACTGTGTTGTAAAATTTGGAGTACTTGTACGGGTGCACCGTTAGGGACTCTTACAACTTACAAGGTTGGCATCTTATCTCACAGGGCATTGATAGTTTCTACTTTCTTGCATAGGAAGGAAACAGCTATACTTCACGTGTAGTTCTTGTAAACTACTAAAATTGTTTTGAGGCTAAAGCTGTCATTCATGTCTGATAGCACTTAGCAAGTATGTCAGGGTTGTATGCTCAGGGACTCTCTATAATGGCATCTTATTTCACATAGCAATAAGCAATGCTTGCTGGACCTTTGTATCTGCTCTTCACTCCTAAAACACTCCCACGTCTCTCTTCTGCCATACCATAAGTTATGGCATAAAAAGAATATGGGTATGGATTTTACTTCTAGGAAAGATTTTCAGAATTTTTATTTTTCTTGTCGACAGTGTTGAGTTGGATAACAACAGTGGACAGAAGCAAGGAATATTTGGGGAATAGATGTGACTTATCTCACAAATTCATCCTCCTAACTGTAGTGTTACACAATGACTTTGCACATGGGGAAGGGATGAAATCATGTGGTCCTTTACTCTTTTCTTTTGTATGCCTCATCATTTTGCAACATATGACTGCAAAGCCCAGATGGAGAGGAGAGTAGAAACTGTGGGAAGAATTCTATGGCTAGTAGTTATCAACTACATTGCTTTCTCTAAGGGTCCGTTTGATTGCAAAAATGGAATTGAATTACTTAGAAAACGAATTCTAGAGAATTGAATTGCCTAGAAATTATTTTCCTGAGAATTGTAAATTATTGTGTTTGAATGGTATAATTTTCCACGTGGAAAATGTTGAAATAAAAGTGTTTGTCAATTAAAGGGATAGAATTTACTGGTGTTGGGGATGAAATTTGTTCTCATTTCCAAAAAAAATAAAAAATAATAAAAAAAAAAAATCTATCTTTTGATATTCGTTTGACTTTATTTTACATGGAAATTGTCAATTAAAGGAAAATATTTTTTTACAATAATTCTTAGAATTTGTTTCCATTGCCAAAAAAATTTAAAAAAGAAAATCGAAAAAAATAAAAAATGCTACAGAAACCGGGAATTCCAATTCTCACCATTTTGGTGAGAACTTGTCCTTGAATTCATGGAAATTGACTTATGTGGCATCAAAGATGGAAATTCAATTCTAGGGGAAAAAATGGCTACCAAACAAGGTTAAATTGGAAGGTGGAATTCCAATTCCATTTTCCATGGAATTCCACCTCCAATCAAACACTACCTAAGATTTCATTACTGTGGTTTGTTTGTTCTTGTATTGTTTGGGACCTTGGGTTGAATAAAGAAACGAAAATCTTTCCTTTCTTCATTTTTCTCTTATCCTTTTGATGGATTTTGACTTCAATAGGCTTTAAAAGCTAGATGTTTGACTAGATGCACTTGGATTTAAACTTGGCGGCTTGTGTTTTGTCACTGAGAATTTTTTCATTCAAAAGATATTCTATTCTTCAGTGGTAATTCATAGCTGTTGTTTGTTCCAATCTACTCGCTATCCATATTGCTATATCTGGCTTCTATACAAAATTAAATGATATTTGCATTTTGTTTGTATTTTAATGGCATTGATAGCAATGAAAATGTGACTACTAATGGAGGAATCGCTTTGTTGAGTTGCAGAATTTTTCTCCTGACAATAGGGAAATTTTAGATTCTGATGTATACAAATATTTGCTTTTTCATGCGTCAATATTCAATCGTGTAGCCAATCAGAGAGGAACTACTAGAAAAGGGGAAAAAAACAATAACAATAACAATAACAATAACAATAACAATAACAATAACAATAATAAAAAAAAAAAAGGAATCACCATCGGAAGGAAATGAATCAGAAAATGACCATCTTTGGTTGATTAAATAAGTTCACTATCTATATAAGTCAACCTCTTTGGCATAAGACGTAATACAGGAAACTTTGTAAATATTTGCCATTATAATGACTTATGCTTGTGACGGCTGCCATCCAGATTCTTTTTAACTTGAAGATTCTACCCCCTCAAAGACATGAAAAGATTTGTATATATTTATGCCATCCAGATTCTTTTTAACTTGAAGATTCTACCCCCCTCAAAGACATGAAAAGATTTGTATATATTTATTCTCAAATTTCAGCAGGTTGACTGTGCATGTCAAGGACTGTAAGTTTCTTCCTTTTTAATAGCAACGAAGGCGTTATCATTGAAAGCAATACCCATCTATTCAATCTGGGAGTTTCATGCATGGTTATCGGTCACATGTATATGAAAATCATCTCTTAAACAATTTTTTATTTTTGCTTTTTCAATAATATTGATAACAATAATGTGTATCACTATCCAATCAGAGTTATTTTTTTAACAGCTGGTTTTAGTTACATTTGGAAGCTATAATTTGACTACATGTCATTGCACAACTATTACAACGATATTCCCATAGAGAGAGAGAACCTTTCATATTTTTACCAGATGGTTATATATATTATATTCAAATAATTATGGCCAAGTTATAAATGTAAATTATAATGCTGGGGAAGGGTTAATGATTTATTTTATTTTATTTTATTTTTTTAATGAAACTTTTGTATACCACTGGAAAAAACTTCTTCTGCAGTCTTTTTGTTGAAGAATTCATTAAAGAGTAAAAATGAATAGGAAAAAAGAGAAGCCATAACTGTGAACCAAAAGCCCGTTATTGGGGACCTGTTCTGGGACTATAAAATACTTAATTTTGTACTACACTGGTTTTTCTATCTTATTTTCGTAGGTTCTTGATTTTAGGTATTTGAGTAGACTGTATATTGTCTTGCATGACTGGGAATATAGAGTTTGTTTGTTTTAAACTATGATTTTCATGATTTATTGCTCAAGCAAGAAGAAATTCAGAGGGCAGCTTTAGACAGTTTTGCTTATACTTTCTTTTGTCCTTTGGAGCATGTTCAATGATTTATTTGTATGTTCTAGGTCATCTTTGTTCTTACTTCTTACTCAATTATGATATGCGATTTGATTATGTTAGAGCATGGATATATTGATATTGATAATATAAAACCCCCTTTTTCTTCTCTCTTCAATTCTTCTTCCCCCTCTGAACTTGGTGAATTTTGCAGGATGAGCTATAATTTTTTTCTTCTTTCCTTTTACCGGTTTCCTCTCTCTCTTGTTTGATTCTTCATTCTGTACTTACCATTCAGATTTTCTGAACATGATTTTTCCAGGAAGAGTTGCGAAACAATATCATATCAATGGTAAAGAAATCAGCGGCACTTAACCATCCAGGTGCCGAAAATATGAAACCACGGCAACTTTCTGATGCCATACATAAAGAGATTGGGTAAGGTTGTTCTCTAATTAATGGACTTAAAAAGGAAATAAGCTATCTTTTCTCTACTCAGCCTTTAGATTTCTGATAAAAGTTTTTATAGTAATTATAAAATTTCATGAGTATTTTTTGTTGGAAAGAGCATGGTAACATTGAAGTTTCTGATTTATTATGCGAGTTAGCAGGGATTCGGTTATATGTAGAGTTTTATTTCATTGTATTTCTCTATTCTAGGGAAAAAGTCATGAGCCAAATTTCCGATGGTGTCTGGAACATAATTAGATCTGGGCATGGCATGAAAACAGAGATAGTTGAAACAGTGCAATCAGTTTACAATAAATTATCAAACCCAGGAGGAAATGACCATTGGGAGACATCTTCTCACGTTGATTTGCAGCCTGTTGGTAAGACACTTGAGAATAATGTGCATGCTATTGTTTCAATCAATGATATTGATGCTACAGTGACCAATGGTGAGCAAAATGAACCACCAGGGTTTTCGTTAAGTGATCAAGATCAGAGTAAGAAGATCGACAATGTGCAGAAACCAAATGATAAGCTGGGGATTCCAACGATTCATAAAGGAAAAGAAATAAAAGAAGTAAAAGAAGGAAACTCTTGCTCACCGGCTAAATCGGAGCCCGGCAATTTGGAGTCTGGTCCTCCACCTGGATTTTCTTCTATTCTGGAGCATAAGCAGTCAGGTTATCCTAACGATGAAGATCCTGATGTACCTCCAGGATTTGGTTGAGGAGTCAACATGCAGCTCCAGTTTCCGTAGTTGAATAGAAGCCCATTGCCTACCTGATGGTATGTGGGTGAACGTTCCTGATATGAGGCCGGATCAATTTTTTATTCCAAAAGTCGGAATGGGATTTTTGCATCAACTATGAAGGAAGGTTCGGGGATAAGTTTATGATGTAATCTGAGAAATCATCTTGTCATCAAAATTCTGTATAAAATTGGATGCATTTCTTTAGTAGATTTTGATAAAAGTTGATAAAATTATAATTGAAAAGTTGTGGATACTATGAAATGCGTGGTTAAAATTATTTTTTGACTTTGATTTAGATTAAAATCTTGATTTTAATTTCTACCAAACATGGACAATGTTGTTCAATGTTACTTACCGTACATGTCACAGAAGTCTTATTTTATTATGTCATCCATGGATTCGTTCCATAGAAAAATCATTGTTCTTGTCATGTCTTAGGATATATTGGCTTGGAATGCACAAGGCAAAGATACAATGCTTGTACTAACTACCAAGTGATTTGCTGCAATGAATTCAGGTAAGCAAGTATATTTCAGGAAAAGCTTGCTGTTTTTATATTGGACTGCTTAAGGTGTCTTCGTCGGTCCCGACTTCCCCCAAGTAGTACGCATAAATGTTTAATCATCGTTGTCGAGTCGCAATTTTACCACCGGTACCTCACGAAATATTGGTATAACAAATTCAGTATCTTGTTAAATTTTGTATCTCTTTAGTATTGTCAACGACATTATTTAAATTTTGCAAAGAATAGTTTATGTTAACTTTTGCTAATAAGAAACAGCAATATGTCGGCAATGGGTTAGCTGTGTCGTTATTAGCTAATGAGGATTTGTTGGATCTCATGTATTCCGTTATAAATTGAAGTCATGTCATAGCATCATCGGAACACTTATCCCGACAACACTTACTAAAAATTGTTCAAAAACTTTGTTTTGTTTAGAAACTCAATGGGCCACAATCTAAGAGCACGTTAGATTGTGTTTAAAAGTGGTTTAGAAGATAATACTAAACCCTAATAAAAGAAGAAAACGAAACTAAAATTTTGTTAGTTATAGTGTAGATACTGACACTTGCTCCAGTTACAGTACGCTAAAAGGAAGAATGAATGAGCATATTGACTTCACAAGTGGATAAATATTTCAGTTTCTAACATACAACAACTATTCTAAATATCTTCATTGGAAAACAAGCCTATTAACTATTCACATTTGTTGGATATTCGTAATATTCGAAAATTTGGGCCTTACTAAATGAAAATAAGATTAAAAAAAGAGTAATGGTATTCATAGTCGTTCACTACGATAGTTGTCCTACGCGATATCCTACATGGCGTTTTGTGATTTAATGTATTAATGTGATAGCTTTTTCTTACCTCGTATATCAAATCACTAACAGCCACATGCATGTCACGTAGGGCGACTGCGACAATGAGTGACTGCAAATAGTATTGGATTGCTGGATTAACAATTTATGTGCATTTCATAATTAAAAAACAAGAGTATTGGATTGTTATATAACAGAAGTTTTGACTAGAGATTTTTAGATCTGCATCTTATATTGCAATGATAAATCCACTTCATTACAGTAAATTTCAAGGAAGCACTTCAAATTGAGAAAGAAACTGCATTTACTTATTCCAGGGCGTCTATTAAGAATTCCAGATTTATAGTCTCAACACATATCTTAGGACAATATAACTGCTATTGGACTTCTCACAGCATGCTTGTCTGAATTCCATATCAGAGAACCTTGAACAACAGTATTGTTTCCGGCAGAAGCCAATCGATTGAATGTCACTCGATATACCATCTTCTGGTTCAGCTCCGAGAAATTCAGTGTTGTGGGCTCAACGCGCACATCAACGCCAAGTGGGCGAAAAATTTTGACGGTGTAAGAGGAATTAGATTCACCGACATTTGTTACTGTCCTACTATAGTTTTGAGTATTCGATAGAACTGTAAAAATAATAACAAATGCTGGATAGTTTAATTGCCCATCTGGTATACTTGATACGTCCGAGCAATTCACCCTACGCTGCAGGAAGGTCCCAACTTGTCTGTTTGTGTAATTCAAACCACACAAATATGGTATGTATTCTTCGGCTCGGATGTCGTAAACAAGGCCCGGATCATTGGCCTTTGACGGGTTGACATGGCCAGAACCAGTGGTGAAAATGTCGGCAGGTAGGAATTTTTCGTCTTCAATTGGCCGCCTAGCTAGGTTTACAATGTCAGCAGTAGTCATGATTGCCGACTTAATGGCGGCTGGAGACCAACTAGGGTGCGAGCTTTTCAGCAAAGCCACGACACCGCTGAGATGAGGACAAGACATTGAGGTACCTGATAACATGTTAAATGTAGATTTTGTGTTGGTATTGTTTTCCACAGAGACGGGCCATGCTGCGAGGATGTTTACACCTGGACCTAAAATGTCAGGCTTTAGAATTCCGGGGCTGGCGAAGTTGGGCCCCCTGGAAGAAAATGCAGCCACCACCGGGGCACGATCATCACCAATCAAGGTTCCTTTGAACAAAATCTTAGCTACAGGATTTGACGTCGAGTTTATGTAAGCTTTGACTTTTAGTCCATCGACATAACTGATTCGTGTCGCTGGAAGGACATGAGCTTCAGCAATAGTAGTATTTCCATATCGCTCATTGTTCAAGAGAATCATGGCAGCACCACCAGAATCCTTTACCGCTTGTCCTATTTCAATTGCTTCAATTTCACTCAATTCACACACCACAATCTTCCCTCTGATGATATCGGTTTTGTTCAAAATTTCTGGGAGACAATATGGTGCATATTGATCACTCAAATTCAACATCCCGGCATAAACAAGAGGTAAGAAATCTGATTTAAAATCCAAAGGCTGAAAAGCTGATTCTCCGTCGTGCGATTTATTATTTCCGAGCACCGCAGTTGCCCTGATCTTTCGGTCTATAGTGCTAGCACCGACAGAGAGAACCCATGGGGCCTCGTGGGCTATAGAGAGATTATATGGGCCACCGTTTCCCGCTGAGCAGCTAACAAAAATCCCCTTTTCCATTGCACTAAATGCACCAACTACAATGTTGTCCGAATACAAATCGTTGGTAAGTCTTCCGAGAGAAATGGAAAGAACATCTACACCATCATCAATGGCCGTATCCATTGCTGCCAACACGGCACTCTCAGAACAATATAAGGAACATGCTTTGTAAATAGCCAAATGAGCAAGTGGGGCAATCCCAGCTGCAGTGCCATTAGCATTGCCATACACATTCGCCCCTTTTACGAAGTTTCCAGCAGCCGTGCTTGCCGTGTGGGTCCCATGGCCATCCATGTCTAGTGGCGTGTCATCTCCTCTCAAGAAAAACCTTGCTCCAATGAGTTTGTTGTTACACGCCGAAACGTTGAATTGACATTTGCCTTTCCATTTAGCCGGTGGAGGTGGCACTCCCTCATCATTGAATGATGGATGATCCGGGACTATTCCGGAATCTATAACTCCAATGATCACACCTTTACCATAGTTTGAATCTTTCCAAAAACCCGGGTTTTGGTTTAACCCCAAGAATTTGGGAGAATGAGTTGTATGCAGAGGCAACACTTTATCGGGCTGAGCAGACACGAATCCCGCCTTTTTTTCCATCTCCTTTACTTCATCAGCAGATAATCTTGCAGCAAAACCTTTCAGTACATTGGTATATGGAAAAATCATGCGCGGATTTTCCCTTACAGATGCTGTAGTCGTTGGCAAAAATGAATCGTACCAACTTCTCAGATCTTCTGATTGAGTGAAAATTTGTGTATCAGGTGCCACAACTTGAACAATGTATGTTTCTAATTTGTTTTTTTCTGGGGTTTTATTTGCAAATGTTTCAAGAAGATGAAAACTTAGTATGAAAATGAAACAGAGAATGAACATGAAATTGAAATCCATATTTGCTAATCAGCAAGAACTATTGTGAATATTTACGGGGGTTTCAAAATACAGCTATTTATAAGTGATTTCCCTTCGTTATTTTGTATTTACTGTCTCTCTCATCTAGAAAGAAAACTTGGTCATCCACGCGGGAACGCCTATACTGTACATCCTTTGAGAAGACTTTTGTCAAAAAATTGGATGATATTTTTATTTTTCTAAATCCTTTTTGTCAATATGCACTTGACGTTATCGTGTTGGTTGGTTACTTTTTAAATCGAGCAATTTTAGATCGTCTTGTGTAACACATGTATCTATTGCATTCCCGTGGTATCTAACGATATTAAGATTTGCATATGTATCGGGTGTCTTGGCTTAGTACGACCTTATCCCGCTTTCCTAAAGAAGGCCTCAAAATTGGCAGCTTTTAACTTACACATTGAGCTACTCACGATGATGAGGTCAAAGGCTTTGAGCATTGGATGAGATGAAAAGGCAAGAGCTCCGTCGGTGTAACCCATTTATATGGCATAAAGAAATAATAGAAAAAGAGTTCCAATATAAATATTTTCATTAGTGCGTAAATCGATTGTATACAACAATTTACAACCCCGAATGCCGTCCCCTACAATAATAATTGAATTTTCGACTATCACGCAATTGCTTCTGCTTGAAAGAGGAGGACTGAGGAGTATGGGACTCAAAACCGGAGAAAACCCTTATTGAGTGTGCGTGAATGAAAAGTTATGAAACTGTAGGATTTGATCATTTGTGTAGGATTTTTACTTTTAGTGAAAGTAGAATCATAAATCACATCTATGTACAAACAACCCTGCTTTTTGGCCAATGGACATGGCGCCCCGTTTTTTTGCCTGATTTTGACCCTGGCCTTGTGGCTTTTTTGATGTACAAAAGACTGCATCGACAAGTGTACTCTAAGGCCATCCAAGAGATACTATCATTATTTAAAGTAAAATCTCAATTGTTTAAATATGAAAAATAATAATTGATATGTATAGGCTTTGAACTTTAAATAATAAACTTCAATGATGTACCAGAGTGCCAAAAAATAAATAAATAAATAAAAACTAAAAAATGAAGGAAAAGTTAAAAGGAGCAATTGAATCAGTTCAAAGCTAAGATTAGTCCAAATCAAAAATTATTGTTATTAATTGTGTCAGCATCCAATTACAACTACAAACTGATTAAATTTTTGGAGAAATTTCCTCCGATGATGGTCCAAATTAGACAGCTTTCGTTTAGAAAAAGGAGGGTTGAAGACTGTTGACTCATCAAGTCTCCTACTTTGTCTTTAGAAATTTCTTATTTTCCAAAGGAAGCAAAAACAAAAACGAAAAAAACAAAAAACAAAAAACAAAACAAAATTGAATCGACGTTAGAAGACGACTATTTAAAATGATGAAAAACCCTTGTGGTACATAATGGTGTCTCCCCCTGACATGTGTCGGGCCCACTTAAATTACCCGGCACATGTGAGGGGGGACACCGTTATATACCCCCACACTCCTAAAATGATTGACTTGGTTTCACTGTCATGGAGTGACAATTGGTATAAATTTTAGACATAGCATGTGATGACTATTGAATTTTGGAGTTCATTGATTGTTATTTTTTATATTTGAATGATAGAAAACTTTATTCTTAACACATCCTACAACAAGGTGATTCATTTAACAATATTAAGGATCCGTTTGATTGCAACAATGAAATTTGGATAGAAAGAAAATGAATTTCAGTGAATTGAATTGTCTAGAACTTGTTTTACTAAGAATTGTCAATTAAAGAAAAATATTTTTTTATAATTAGAGATAAGATTTGTTTCCATTACACAAAAAATAAAGATAAATAAATAAATAAATAAAATCGCCGAATAGCCTAGACAGTGGGAATTAAAATTTAAGGAAAACAAGGAAAATGCTGATGGGGCATAGGTGGGTGGAAAACCAATTCCATGGGAAAAAAAAAAAAAGAAAAAAAATAGGAATCAAACATGGCAAAGTGGGAAATGGAATTTAAATTCCATTTTCCATGGAATTCCCACCCCTACAAGCAGGCCTTAAATGTATTTGATTGATATAATTTTTCACTTGAAAAATGTTGAAATTTTGAATTTTTTAATGGAAAACTAATTTCCCACCAAATCCATGGAAATTGAAATTCTACAAAACCAAGGAAAGAGGGATCACATGGGGAGATGGAAAATCAATTGCCAAGAAAATACTTGTAATCAAACTAGGAAAAAGGTCAAAAAATTATTATTTTTCCCCCCATTTTCCATGAAAATTTCCTCAAATCAATCAAGCCCCAATATTAGATATGGAAAGCTCGTTTGAGCTTAGAATGAATTGAATTATTTGTTTGAACTTTTTTTTATATCACTTTTAAATATGATTTTCATCTTAAAATGTGAACTTTATTTAGAGGAGTTCAAAGTCAATATATATTTTAATATGATTATTATCTTGTATCAAGCATTGTGGAATTTTACTTTACGTATGTTTGTATATGTAGGATTGCCTTACGAGGAAATTTTGTTGGTTTTAGTCTTTTGTATCGAGGTAGGTGTATAGTAGTAATATATTATCATATGGGCATGTTTGGCATATCATGCTAGATTAAATATAGATTAAACTAATTTTATTCGGTATTTGGTGCAAATAAATCCCAAGCTAAATTAATCTACTAAACCTACCCTTCCTTAGGTAACCAATCCACATAAAAAAAAATAAAGTTCCCCCCCCCCCCCCCCCCCCCCATTTTCCATGAAAATTTCCTCAAATCAATCAAGCCCTAATATTAGATACGGACAGCTCGTTTGAGCCTAGAATGAATTGAATTATTTGTTTGAACTTTTTTTTATATCACTTTTAGATATGATTTTCATCTTAAAATGTGAACTTTATTTAGAGGAGTTCAAAGTCAATATATATATTTTAATATGATTATTATCTTGTATCAAGCATTGTGGAATTTTACTTTACCTATGATTGTATATGTAGGATTGCCTTACGAGGAAATTTTGTTGGTTTTAGTCTTTTGTATCGAGGTCGGTGTATAATAGTAATAAATTATCATATGGGCATGTTTGACATATCATGTTAGATTAAATATAGATTAAACTAATTTTATTCGGTATTTGGTGCAAATAAATCCCAAGCTAAATTAATCTACTAAACCTATCCTTCCTTAGGTAACCGATCTACATAAAATAAAATAAAAAACTAATTTGCCTGCCTCGAATTCGCCCTCACTAAAATAATACAAACACTAAATGTATAGAAAAAACACATACAGAAATCCTACAGAACACTCACAGTTGTAGGGTGGGTGGTTTATTCCCTTTTTTTTTTTTTTTGTGCAATAATTTATCCACATGGGGGTGCCAGGTCCACCCCCATGTGAGAATTTGTATGAATTCTAGTAATAGCATTTCTGTATATATGATTTTTGTGAAAATATTATGCTTTATGAAATCCTTTCTCTCGGATTATTGGTTGGCCATATCACATAATAGATAAAAATAGTTAAATTAAAATATAGAAGTTTACTTATAAGCACATAAGTTTGTAAAGGTAGTTTTACTTATTTTTATTGATAAATAGCATTCTGAAGTGAAGCGAATACATAATTGAAGGAATGAGATGGTTGCTGGATCAATTACATTTGCTATTCGATTCCATCATCGGTCCCCCAAAATTTGAATTCCAAAGTATGCATCTCTTCTTTAATTTTAAGTTTCAAGAGGGGTGACAGGTATACGTTATTCTCTCTATGTCACAGACTCTTCAAGAAATATGGGATGAACTTAATGGCTGAATTATTTGGGTTGCCATCTGTTGTGGAAAGTTCTCCACCAAAAAAATAAAAATAAAAAACTAATTTGCCCGCCTCGGATTCGCCCTCACTAAAATAATACAAACACACTAAATGTATAGAAAAAACACATGCAGAAATCCTACAAAACACTCACAGTTGTAGGGTGGGTGATTATTTTTGACAATAATTTATCCACAATTCCGCATGGGGTCCACCCCCTTGTGAGAATTTGTACGAATTCTAGTAATAGCATTTCTGTACATATGATTTTTGTGAAAATAATATGCTTTATGAAATCCTTTCTCTCGGATTATTGGTTGGCCATATCACATAATAGATAAAAATAGTTAAATTAAAATATAGAAGTTTACTTATAAGCACATAAGTTTGTAAAGGTAGTTTTACTTATTTTTATTGATAAATAGCATTCTGAAGTGAAGCGAAGACATAATTGAAGGAATGAGATGGTTGCTCGATCAATTACATTTGCTATTCGATTCCATCATCAGTCCCCCAAAATTTGAATTCCAAAGCATGCATCTCTTCTTTAATTTTAAGTGACAAGAGGGGTGACAAGTATACTTTATTCTCTCTATGTTGCAGACTCTTCAAGAAATATGGGATGAACTTTATGGCTGAATTATTTGGGTTGCCATCTGTTGTGGAAAGTTCTCCACCAAAAAAATAAAAATAAAACTGCCAGGGAATTTATTAGGAATAAACTCCGCAAGGTTCATTAGGCACGGCTTATTTGGTTCAAAGCAGCTACTCCTAGAGAACATGTGCATTTGTACTCATGATAACCTTGCCTTTAGGTGAGATAAGACAAACTGTTTGTACTTCAGCCACTCTACGTATTTTAGATTAAAAACTGATTTTCCGTTTCCTCTTCCCTTCCCTTTATTCATTGCTACTTATGAAGGAATCGATTAGTTCTTGTAATATTGCGAAGTTCACTAAAATGAAAATTAAGTTACTTATTTCAACAGTAATACACGAGTTACTTTAAAAAAAATACTTTTGAATTAAAATAAAGGAAAAATGTTATTCAAAGATGTTGTTCACAAAAAGTAAATTTGCTTATTCATAAATAAGGAAAATCATTCATGTAAGTGATATGCCCTGAATCCAATCAATTTAGGTTGTAAACACTTTTAATATGTTTAATATATTTAATTTTGGCAAGATCTATTATTTATTTAAATTAATTTTTTGATAAATAATATTAAATAATAGAGTCCGAAAATTCAAGTTTGAGTGATTTGTTAATCACAAGGAGTTGTGATTATGAGATACAAATTACGTATGATTGGATCTTGAATAATCTGTGGTCGTAAGTAATAACGAGATACGGATATCGTTATTAAAGATAGACCATCACGTGTGACATTTCCTACTTGTGAAGTAAGTAACTGATCTCACAAGTTAAAGTGTGGTGACACTTAAATGAATACATGGATGTTTTGTTATAGAACAAAATATTGGAGACCCGCTAAGAGATTTCACATGGATAACTATCTAAGTGTCAGTGGTTAATCTCTAACATTAGGTAGTGGAATTGGTCCTTTGACTTGAGGTCATCATAGTGGGTCTCCAAACATAGTGAAAATTCTACTGAGGTGCCTACTGAAAATTCTACTGAGGAAGAGGTGACTGCTTACAACAAACACAGTGATGACGATAACACTGCAGCATGTGTGATGCTTGCAGCTATGTCACCTGAGTTGCAGAAGCAACATGAGGGTATGGAAGCTTACACTATGATTTTTCATCTCAAGGAGTTGTACGATGAACAATCTCGTGTAGAAAGGTATGAGACCTCCAAACAACTATACCGGTGCAAAATGGCAGAGGGATCTTCAGTCAATGCTCATGTACTGAAGATGATTAGTTTCATTGAGAAACTGGGTCAATTGGGTTTTATCATGGATCATGAACTAAGTATTGATTTAGTTCTGCAATCTCCGCCAGATAGTTATTCACAGTTCATTATGAACTTCAATATGAATAAGATCGAATGCACACTCCCTGAGTTGCTTAATATGCTTAAAACTGTGGAGCCCAATATCAAAGCTAGCACTGGGCATGTCTAAGCTATTCATTCCTCTAAGGACACTAAGAGGAAAATCAAAGGAAGTTTTAAGAAAACATCTAAAAAAGCTAAGGGCAATAAAGAAGCAGTCAAAGCAGACAAGGACAATATCAAATATGATGACTCATGCTATCACTGTGGAGTGAAAGGTCATTGGAAGGGGAACAGCAAGGCTTACCTCGCTAGCTTGAAGGGAAAGAAAAGCTTCTACTTCAGGTATGTTTGTTATTGAGGTTAATATGTCTACTTCATTAGCTTCTTGGGTATTAGATACAGGATGTGGATTTCATATTTGTATAAATATGTAGGGACTAAAGAAAAACAGGCTACTGCAGAAAAGAGAAGTTGACCTGCGCGTGGGGAATGGAACAAGAGTTGCTGCATTAGCTGTAGGGACATACTTCTTACTACTGCCTTCGGGCTTAGTATTGAATTAGAAAATTACTATTTTGTTCCCGCAATTACTAAAAACATTATTTCTATTTCATGTTTGGACATGAATAATTTTTCAATTAATGTTAAGAACAATCGTTGTTCGTTTTATAAAGATGAGATCTTTTATGGTTGTGGTATGTTGCAAAATGGAATTTATATTCTTGATACTGAGTTATCTATTATGAGTATAGAAATTAAAAGGCATAAAAGTGATAATCTAAATAATACATACCTCTAGCATTGCAGACTGTGTCATAGTAACGACAAACGCATTTCCAAGTTACATAAAAATGGATACTTGGGGTCAATTGATTTTGAATCATTTGACAAATGGAGTTGAGCCTGTTAGGAAAAATGACCAAATTCCCTTTTATTGGAAAAGGAGAAAGAGCCACAAAATTGCTGGGACTAATACATACTGATGTATGTGGACCCATGTCAATCACCGTCAGAGATGGTTTCTCTTACTTCATCACATTTACTGATGATCATTCTAGATATGGTTATGTGTATCTGATGAAATTCAAGTATTAAGCACTTGAAAAGGTCAAGGAATTCAAACTTGAAGTAGAGAAACAGACCGGTAAAAATATTCTCACGCTAAGATCAAATCGAGGTGGAGAATATTGAAAGAGAGAATTTTTAGATTATCTAAAAAAGAATGGGATTATCTCGCAGTGGACTCCGCCATATACATCGCAACATAATGGTGTATCTGAACAGAGGAATCACACATTGTTAGACATGGTGCGATCAATGATGAGCCATGCAAACATCCCAAAATCATTTTGGGGTCATGCACTAATTGCTGCGTGCTACACACTTAATCATGTCCCATCTAAATCGGTTGACAAAACTCCATACGAGTTATGGAGAGGAAAAAGACCAAACTTATCTCACATGAAAGTTTGGGGCTGTGACGCTTATGTAAAGTGAAATGAATCAGATAAACTTGAAACTAAATCTGATAAATGTGTATTTGTGGGATATCCAAAAGAGACAATTAGATATCAGTTTTATAATCTCGTTGAGAATAAGATGTTCATCTCAAGACATGCCATATTCCTAGAGAAAGATTTTATTCTAGAAGAGGGTAGTGTGAGCAAAATAGAACTTGAAGAAGGTCAAGAATCCACAGATACTATTGACCAATTAGATGAACCTGAATTTGATCCTACACCTGTTGACGGACAGACTCTTGATCAGGATGTAGAAAACCCTGAGGACACTCCAGCTCAACGTAGATCTAGTAGGATCATCCGACCTCCCAAAAGGTACGAATTCATGATTACTAATCAAGTATTATTAGTCGAGGATGATGAACCTACAAATTACGCAGAAGCGAAGTCAAGCGTTGGCTCGAAGAGATGGTAAGAAGCCATGGAATCCAAAATGAACTCAATCTATGAGAATAAGGTTTGGACCTTGGTCGACCTTCCAGGTGGAATAAAACCGATAGGTTGTAAATGGGTTTACAAGAAAAAGGTCGATGTGGATGGGAACGTCTATACATACAAAGCAAGGCTAGTAGCGAAAGGTTACACACAAAGACAAGGCGTTGACTTTGATGAAACCTTTTCGCCTGTAGCCATGCTAAAATCCATTCGGATTTTGCTTGCAATAGTTACGTACCATGATTATGAGATATGGCAAATGAATGTCAAAATTGCTTTCCTTAATTGAAACTTACAAGAGAAGGTGTATATGACACATCCTGAAGGTTTTGAATCCAAAGAAGCCAACAAATTATCTAAACTAAATCGATCTATTTATGGATTAAAGCAAGCCTCAAGGAGTTGGAATCTTCATTTTGATGAGACAATCAAAAGGTTTGATTTTATCAAAAATGAAGATGAACCGTGTGTTTACAAGAAGACAAGTGGGAGGGCAGTCGTATTCCTAATATTATATGTCGATGACATATTATTAATGGGAAACGACATCACAATGCTTCAATCTGTAAAATTATGGTTGTCAAAGAATTTCTCCATGAAAGATATGAGAGAAGCAGCGTATATTTTGGGAATCAAGATCTATAGAGATAGATCTAAAAGATTACTAGGCTTATCCCAATCTTCGTACATAAGTAAAATCTTAAGAAGATTTAATATAGAAGAGTCTAAGAGAGGTTTATGTCCCATGTCACATGGGATTTACCTCTCAAAAGATATGTGTCCTAAAACACATGATGAAAGGAATCGCATGGATAAGATTCCTTATGCTTTCGTGATAGGATCTATCTTGTATGCGATGCTATGTACGAGACCAGATGTTTCATATGCTCTAAGTGTTACGAGCAGGTTTCAAGCAAACCCTGGTGAGAAACACTGGATAGCGGTTAAGAACATTTTTAAGTGCTTGAAAAAGATTAAAGATGTGTTCTTGATCTATGGAGGAAATGAACTAAAGATTCATGGGTACACTGATGCCAGCTTTCAATCTGACAAAGATGATAGCAAGTCTCAATCGGGATATATGTTTACTTTTAACAATGGAGCGGTTAGTTGGAAAAGTTCCAAACAGGAGACAACCGCTGATACAACAACAGAAGCCGGAGTACATTGCTGCTTCTGAAGCAGCAAAGGAAGCTGTCTGGATCAAGAAGTTCATTAATGAATTGAGAGTCGTTCCGAGCATTGTTGATCCCATACCTTTGTATTGTGATAACAATGGAGCCATCGCACAAGCGAAGGAACCGAGGTCTCATCAACGATCCAAACACGTGCTAAGGCGATATCATCTCATCAGGGAGATTATACAAAGAAATGACGTAAAGATAGAGCGAGTTCCCCCAGATGACAAAATTGCAAATCCATTGATAAAGCCATTGTCACAAAAGAAACATGATCGTTATGTGGACACTTATGGTATTAGATACATGAGTGATTGGATCTAGTGCAAGTGGGAGTTTGTAAGTGTTATGCCCTAGATCCAATCGATTTAGGTTGTAAACACTTTTAATATGTTTAATATATTTAATTTTGGCAAGATCTATTATTTATTTAAATTAATTTTTTGATAAATAATATTAAATAGAGTCCGAAAATTCAAGTTTGAGTGATTTGTTAATCACAAGGAGTTGTGATTGTGAGATACAAATTACGTATGATTGGATCTTGAATAATCCGTGATCGTAAGTAATAATGAGATACGGATATGGTTATTAAAGATAGACCATCACATGTGACATTTCCTACTTGTGAAGTAAGTAGTTGATCTCACAAGTTAAAGTGTAGTGACACTTAAATGAACACTTGAATATTTTGTTATAGAACAAAACATTGGAGACCCGCTAAGAGATTCCACATGGATAATTATCTGAGTGTCAGTGGTTAATCTCTAACGTTCGGTAGTGGAATTGGTCCTTTGACTTGAGGTCATCATAGTGCCTTGTATGAGGACGGTCTTACTTTGACAGTGTTGGATGTTGCTCTACCAAGGGCCGCTAATACGGCATCGTTCGGGTATGTCAAGAACCATATGAAGGTTATGAATGACCAATAGAGGATTCGTCACTCTTAGATAGTAAGAGATTGTGATCTGCATTTCGTTTAGTTAAGTCAATAAAGAAATCCTTGGCCAAGGTATACACATAAGTCGAAAAGGAGTTTTCGACTCATATTGACTTAATAGTAGAATGAAAGATATGATCGATAATCGAGATTGACACACTTCTATATCTCGTAATTGATCGAATCATATTGACGAAGGGATTATAGTTTCATGGTAAACAAACAGGTTTGGTTTTGTTATACCATGTGACATTTTCCGTCACATGTATTGCCCTGATATATTGCTAGATATCAATCTGGGACGGCGAGTGTAAATTTGTAATAAATTAAAAGGGTGTTTTAATTTATCAGTTTTGATTAGATCAAAATAATATTTCACGTCGTTAGGTATCGTGGTCGGGAACTTGATGGATTGCACACAAAAGAGAATTGGAAGATTGCAATTTGCCAATTAATTAATTTAACAATCTTGGATAAATTAATTAATTGGATTGGTTATTTATAGCCCCGAATTATTTAATTTGATTAATTAATTCACAGATCGAATTTAATTAAATGGATTAATTAAATATTGGACCGGATTAGGCCGAGCTCGTTTGGGCTTATATAAATACATGGCTAGGATTTTAGATCCATACAGTTTTCATAATTCTTGCTAGTACAAGAGGAGAAAACCCTGGTGGCTGCAATCTGTTTTCTGTGTGAAATTTATCGGAGGCTGGACAAGTTGGACAGCTGTGGGAGGCAGATCCAAGTTGCTGGAACAAAGATAATGCAAAAGAGTTTGCAACTTCAAGAAAATGTATAACTTTTATCATAGTTCCTATCTAAATACAAAGATGAATCCTAGTGGGAATTGAAATTGCTTTTTATTTTCGCTGTGCATATTTAAGTAAATTTCCAGCAATTCATAGGTAAAGAAGTAAGTTTTAAAATAAATAAAAAAATTTGTTAATCAAACTAAAAAATAAGTTAGTTAATCATTTCGCCAAGAGAAAGTTAAGTTATCCTATACATATTTATAGAAACTGAGGGTTCCATGTTAAAATGTCAAAATCAATCCCTTATATGTTGGTTAATATTTTTATGTTTAATTAATTTCTGGTTTATCTTTTAAAATCATACATGAGATTTTCATCTTATACGGCTTCTTCTTTTTGTGCATGAAGCTTGTTTGAGAACATTAAACTTAGTATCTGTGTGCTCTTTCAAGTTTTATTCTGACAGAATTGTTCGTTGAAACTTAAAGAATTCTGATAATATATTAAGATTTGAAGTTCAATCTTAAAATGTCAACATTATTAACGGGAGTAACTCAAACACTTTGCGCTCTCAGTTGGACATAATTGCTTGTCGGAACTCAGGATCCATCTTAAACGCCAACTCTAATTCCAAAGCAATCTTTAGTGCTGCAATATTTCTTGAATAAATTCCAAGGGCTCTTAAAAATTGCAAATTACCTTTCAACAAGCTGACTATATAAAAGATTTCAGCGGGACAATTTCGAGTGTGTCACGCGAGAAAAATTGTGCTCTTATTCTCTATTATTGTGAAAATTTAACCCCAGTTTGATTTTAAAAAAAAAGTTGTCCAAAATCTAAATCAAAGTAAACAAACAATTTTAACAAAACATTCGTCCTTGCTATCAAAAACAGCCTGTTTTGAATTTGCTAGTCGCTTTGTCATCCATAATGGCCATGAGGGGCCATCCCCAAATGCATAAGAATTCCTTCTGTCTTGAGCTGTCCACCATCTTTCTAATAACCTATTTATTTGCCCAATTCTTTTCTGTAATCTCTTTTTCCTTCGAGACTTTTATCCAAATTTATTAAAATTTTGATTTTTAACCAAATTAAACTGGGACTTAACTGTAAACAACTATAAATATGTGCTTGTTTTACTACTGTTCTTGTGAGGAGGGTTTAGGACAAAATTCATAGCACTTGGGCTCACGAGGTAACCAGACTATGTTGAAAAATAAGGGATTGGAGAAGAAACAATAACAAAATTATAGAAAAAAATGAATAGAAATCACGAAATACGTCAAGAACGAATTTGAGGCTTGAACACAGAATCGTTGTTCTCAAACTATATTTGCCCCCTCTCGGGATTGAATGAGATGCTTAAGTGTTTTGGCAAATGGTTTGTAGGATTATATCAAGTCTTGTAAAGGATTTAACACCAAAGTACAAGTGCAATCCTCCAAAACTTTAAGAACACAAAGGAAGATCTTGAATATGAATGTAAATCAATGATTTGATTCAATATGGAATGATATATGGATCTCAAGATATTTTCAACGATTCTATAATGTTTGTATTGATCATTCATCACCTAATTATAGGTCTCAATCAATACATCATGAAATGGTGCCAAAACAAGATGAAAAGTGACAACTTTTAGGCCTTGTTTGAACCCCATTTTAGAGGAGAAAATGAGTTTTTGAATAGTGTATTGATGGGAAATGTGCAGTTAAAAAATAAGAAAAAGTTTTTGATTTGCATATAATATTATTTTATTGAAAAATGTGTGGTTGAAATGGTGTCAAATTACTGTTGAAGAATGTATTTTGGTGGAAAAATGGGGCTATTATTTTTTAACACTATGCATACGCATAGTGTAAACCGTGCGTACGCATAATAGAAGCAAAATTTAATTCTGATTTTATCAAAACACATCTCGCGTACACATAAAATTAAGCATGTGCGTACGCATAGGTAAAAAATCAAATTTTGCATTTTTCAATTTTTTTTGATTCTACCAATTCCACAATTGAGCCCAACAATAAGTTCATTATCATTCCATTGATTTTGAACAAATTTTCAACAATCTCCCACTGGTTCAAAATCAATACGATTACATATTAAAAAAGACGATACTTATGTATAAGGATTAGATATCTTTCGATTTGAATCTAACCATAGTGTAATTCAAACAAAGTAAAGTCAGAATTAGAGGTAGCATGGAAGCTTTGAACCAATTATTCCTTATGACAATACCGGTAAGAACACACACATAAGTATCATGTGTTCTCAAGTTCCTCAACTCGTTTAGCGTTTTTATGGCCTTGCGCTCATCCTATTCAATGAACTTTTAAGAGAGAAACTCCAACTCTCTATTGAGGCGGCACCACCTTGAAGTTCATTTAGGTGAAGTTTTTCTAGTATCTTTGTTACTTTTAGAGATACTTGTATTTTAGTACTGAACTTCATTAAGAGTTTTAATGCTCAACTCTCACTTCAGTAACAACCAGCATTATTTAATTAGGATAGAGTCATTGCGGATTTAAATAATGCTGCAACTATCCACATGTCGAATGACTTGTTGTTACCCTTTAAACCCGTGGATCACCTTTTGAATAATGACAGGTAGGGTTACCGTCATTGGTGGACCTTTTTAATTAAGGAGTTTCAACCCCATCCTACTCGAAGTAGATACCACTAAATCTCTATTTAGTGCTTTAGTTAAAGGATCTGCTAAATTCTCAATTGACCTTACATAATTTAGGGAAAATTTCCATCTTTGATTAATTCCTTATGTAGTCATGTCTCAGACTCATATGTCTAGACTTTCCATTGTATACCTCGTTATATGCTTTTGCTAACGTGGCTTGACTATCATACATGATAGGTATTGAAGAGATATTCTTCAATTCCTAAGGTATCTCATATAAGAGATCCTTAAGCCACTCAGCCTCTTTTCCAGTATCTGATAAAGCTACAAATTTAGATTTCATGGTCGAGTGTGTTATACATGTTTGTTTCTTTGATTTTCAAAAAACAGCACCTCCTCCAAGAGTGAATACCCAACCCAAAGTGGATTTATTTTCACCCGTGCTAGATATTCAACTAGCATCGGTAAATTCTTCCAATATCGTTGGGAATTTAGTATATTGTAGGCCCAAGTTCTTGGTTTTCTTTAAGTATCCAAGAACTCTCACAATAGTCTTCCAATGATCATTACTCGGATTGCTAGTAAATCTACTAAATTTATTTATTGCATAAGCTATATTCGGTCTTATGCATTGAACAACATACATAAGAGTTACTATAGCACTTGCATATTCCAATTGAGCAACCGCCCTTCCATAATTCTTTATTAGTTTAAACTTGGATCAATCGGGGTACTACATTCCTTTATATTCAAATATTTGAACTTATTTATCACATTCTCAATATAATGTGATTGACTTAGATAGTAACCCCCACTAGTCTTTGTGACTGATACCTAAAATGGTATCACTTGTCCAAGATCCTTTATCTTGAATGTGGAAGAAAGAATCCTCTTTGTTTCTTCTATTCCGTCCATGTGATTACTCATAATCAGCATGTCGTCAATATACAAGCATATAAATGTCACATAATCATCACAAATTTTAGAATATAAACATTTATCAACGTTATTATGTTTAAACTCGAATGATATTATTGCTAAGTCAAACTTCTCATGCCATTTCTTTGGTGCTTGCTTCAGACCATATAAAGATTTCACCAACTTGCACACTTTATGTTCATTTTCAAGTAGGGCAAACCCTTTAGGTTGTTCCATATAGACCTCCTCGTCGAGATCTCCATTTAGGAATGCCGTCTTGACATTCATTTGATGAACATGCAAGTTATATATTGAAACCAAAGCGAATAATATCCTAATCGATGTCATTCTAGCTACCGGTGTATAAATATCAAAATAGTCGATTCCTTCCTTTTGTCGATATCCTTTGGCTACTAATCTAGCCTTGAAGGTATTTAAGGATCCATCAACATTGCATTTTCTCCTAAATACCCATTTGCATCCAATAGGCTTGGATCCCAGTGGTAAATCAACAAGTTCCCAAGTATTATTGGACATTATCGAATCCATTTCGTCCTTAATTACATCTTTCCAAAAGGTGCTATCACGAGAAGTCATAGCTTCTTTATAAGTCTTAGGGTCGGTTTCTACTTGTAGAACAAAAGGAATTGTTCTCACAACATTCAACTCATTTCCCTCTACTAAGTAAAAGGAGATAAGTTGAGAATCGATTTCATTCGATCTCAAAGACTTCTCAACTCGAATTCTCTTGCTTCTTTGTGGTTCACTAGATTCATCAACATCTTTAGAAGATATTTCATCATGTGTTCCACTTGAGCTAGGGATATTTTCAAGATTTTCCCTCAATTCATTATCCGAATATAACAAATCCTCAAAGAACTCCACATCGTTGGATTCGATAATCACATTGGACTCCAAATTTAATAATCTATAAGATTCGCTATTGTTTGCATATTCAACAAAGGTACATTTAGTGCCTCTTGGACCCAATTTGGTTCTATTAGGATTCGTGTTCTTGCAATAGGCAAGACACCTCCACACTTTGAAGTATCCAATGTTCGATTTTTTTCCTTTCCACAATTCATAAGGAGAAACCTTAGTATAGTTTGAAGGAATCCTATTAAGTATTCTACATGCACTTAATAAAGCTTCACCCCACAAGTTAAATGACAACTTAGCATGAATAAGCATGGCATTTATCATTTCTACAAATGTTCTATTTTTTCTTTCAGTCAAGCCGTTTGTTCGGGTGTCCTAGGTGCAAAACATTGATGAATAATTCCATGTTGTTCACAAAACAAATTAAGATCATTGGAAAAGTATTCACCACCTCTATCACTCCTTAAAATTTTAATTTTCTTTCCTAAATAATTTTCAACCTCATTCTTGTATGTCTTAAACATGTCAAAAGTCACTTTTATGTTTTATCAAATAAACATATGTATATCTAGAAAAATCATCTATAAAAGTTATGAAATATTTATTTCCACCTCTAGTTAACATACCATTAAGTTCACATATATCAGTATGAATTAATTCTAAAATACTAGAGGTTCTTTTAATACTTTGATATGGTTTTTTAATCATTTTAGATTCTACACATATTTTGCATTTATGTTCATCATTTTCAACATATGAGATCAAGTCATATTTTTTCATGCGTTTCATTATATTTCTACCAACATGAACTTATCTAGCATGTCATAATGAAAATAAATTCATAACATAAGCAAAAATACTTTTATTCATTTCATTGTCAATGGTACATAATTTGATCATTGCTTCACACGAATAGCCTTTTCCAAGAAATTTCTCATTAAAGGATAGTACAAGTTTGCCGGACTCATAAACACATTTGATGCCCGATTTTCCCAAGAGATTTCCACTAACTAGGTTCTTATTCATATCCGGAACATGTAGTACATTAGTTAGAGTAACAATTTTTCGGGAAGTGAAGATAATGTCTACACTTCCTTTTCCAAACACCTTGGACTGCATCTTGTTACCCATTTGAATCTCTTGTTCTCCATCCACTTCTTGATAAGTTTTGAACAAAGATTTATCATATGATACATGTACCGTGGCACAAGTATTATACCATCACCCGGGAACATTTCCTTTGATTGCAAGTTTACTTCACTTATAGTGGCCACAATTTTGTCATCTTGGATGGAATTCACTTTGACCTCGAAGTTGTTTTGTTTTCGGTGCCTACAATCCTTGGCATAGTGACCAAATTTTCCACACACAAAACAACCTCCTTTTGTCTTCTTCTTGGACTTGTTAAAGTTCCATCGCAGGATATAGTTTGAGATTGTTGAAAAATAAGGGATTTGAGAAGAAACAACAATAAAATTATAGAAACAAAATGAATAGAAATCATGAAATACATGAAGAACGAATTTGAAGCTTGAACACGGGATCGTTGTTCTCAAACTATATTTGCCTCCTCTCGGGATTGAATGAGATGCTTAAGGGTTTTGGCAAACAGTTTGTAGGATTATATCAAGCATTGTAAAGGATTTAACACCAAAGCACAAGTGCAATCCTCCAAAACTTTAAGAACACAAAGGAAAATCTTGAATATGAATGTAAATCAATAGTTTGATTCAATATGGAATGATATATGGATCTCAAGATATTTTCAATGATTCTAATAATATTTGTATTGATCATTCATCACCTATTTATAGGTCTCAATCAATGCATCACGAAATGGTGCCAAAACAAGATGAAAAGTGGCAACTTTTAGTCCAAAACGGCTCCCAAATTTCAAATTGAAAAATCAGCCAACGGCTATTTTTTAACAATATGCGTATGCATAGTATAAACCGTGCGTACGCATAGTAAAAGCAAAATTTAATTCTGATTTTGCCAAAACACATCTCGCGTACGCACAAAATTACGCATAGGCAAAAAAATCAAATTTTGCATTTTTCAATTTCTTTTGATTATACCGATTCCACAATTGAGCCCAATAATAAGTCCATTATCATTCCATTAATTTTGAACAAATTTTCAACAGACTATTTATTTGGTCCCTCTCTTTAGACTCTCAAAGACTGACCTTGCGTGCAGTTTCAGTAATTCTCATAGCTAAAGCGGTTGCACTTTTGGAACCCCTTGTTGCAGCTTTTGATTAAATTGTATTGTGTTAATGACTCCGTATTGAATTAAGCTTCTGACTAATTTGTCTATGTATTGAGTGTATGTGTGTGCGCGTGCGTGTGTGTATATCATGTGATTATTTACATATGAGATCGATCATTACTATATTGAATACATGAATGTTATCAATGTGTGAAATTGAATAATTTTACTGCTATCTGATCTTAAATTAAACATATAGACTGCAAAACTGTTGTTATTTCTAAATTTCTACCTACAGTCTTAACAGAATAAAGTAAATACTAATTATTCAACGAGTGTTTGTCACTTTTTTTAGTGTTAGTCACTTTTTTCAATTTCGTTACTTTTTGTGCATTTGTCACCTTTTTAGTTTGTGTCACTTTTTTTGAATTCTGTCACTTTTTTAAATTCGTCACTTTTTTTTAAATTTTTGTCATTTTTTTTGAATTTTTGTCACATTTTCTAGTAATTGTCACTTTTTATTTGAATTTTTGTCACTTTTTTAAGTATTTATCACTTATTTCAATCGTTTTTTTAAATTTATATCCCTTTTTTTTTAGTGAAAAACATCACTTTTTAATAACGTGGCATTATATGTAATTTTTAATTTAAAAAAATGATACTAAACTTTTAGAAGTGATATTGTGTCACTTTTTCTTTTTTTTCTTTTTTTAAAAAGTCACATTGTGTTACTTTTTAATTTTACACAGTATTTTTTACTTTCAAAAAAACTTTTCATATGATTTTTCAAAAAATCTATAATTTTAAGGGTATTCTTGCAAGATGCCCATTTGGAATTGTTTGGCAATAAGTAATTAATTAATTGAGTTTTCAAGTAATAATAAATTAATAATAACATGAAAGGAAAACTACACGTGTTTCTAGATGTTCTGACAGATATGAAGAATGTAAATGGAAAATAAATTGTATTTCCTTCAATTACTTCCGGTGAATTAAAATTTAACGTATATATACACAAGGCAAAACTTAAAATAGGTAATAGCTAAACACAATGTTATGAATATTCTCATGGAAAGTGTTGCGAATTTTATCCTATAAGTAAAGGTATCTATATACAAGAAATATAGATAAGTAGAGCATTATCTTACGAGAATTGATTATTGATCTACTTTAATTGAAATTAATCCTAACGAACACACAATTAATAATCGAAATTTGATTTCGATTTTTTAGTTAACAACTAAGAAATTGTTTGAAGTCCCAATTTTACTATTAACCTTACTCATGTTCAATTCATATTTTGATTCAATTATTATATTATTGATCACTGGATCCAAGATTAAATATTAACGAGAAACTATTGAATACTAGTTAATCTATCCCTAATTATCCAACATTTTTATCCCGGTTTGTAGTTTTGATGAAAGTGGTCCATAAGAATATAGAATAACTGCGTGAATATGTAGAAATCTATCAATTTAACGACAAATTCATGAAAAGTACGGCTTGATGTTCTAACATGCAGTCTCTAGTTTTAGATACGACAAATATTAACAAACATGAAAATAAATCAATTGCAGCTATTCAACGCAATTTAATATAGAAATATCCAAAATAATGAATTAAAACATGAATTCAAGTCAATTAATTACATCATTAGTCCTAAAACGAGTCTAGCCAGGAAGCGTGGTGAAAATTTGAAAGAAGAAAAAGTTGACATAGATGTCATCTGTTTATTCTATGAAAAGAAGATTGAAAGAATCTCTTCAATCTTTATTTTTAATCCCAAGAGACCCGAAAATCATCGAGTCTTGATTTTCAATAATTTCTTATCTTTGATTTCTCCCAACATTATGAATTTGCGTTTGTGATTTTGATATCTAGGATGTGGTATTGTGTACATGTTTTCTTGACATAAGCAGCCTCTATTTATAGCCTTGACATGTGTGCCTTAAAATATGCAAAACATCTTTATTTTAGGTCAAAAATAAAAATTTCCCGGATTGGGACGGACTAGCCGAGGTTGCAGGTTCCATAACTACAACTGGCCACAACTTGTAGGGGGATAATGTGCTCCGGAGCAATGTTATTCATAGTTAGCACTACAATAGTTATCGTATGGGTTAGTTTGCTATTTAAGGCATTAATTTTCTTTAATTCTTTTGCCTCAAATAACAAACTATTACATAAGATGACTAAGCAATCGTTGAATATGAATAGCATTGCTCATGCATTCCTTGCAACCTTGAGCCACAGTCACGAAGCCTAAACATATAACTGTGGGCTTTTATTTGCCTGATGACCAAACTTCAAATATGCATAAACTTTTTTACCCCAAGTCCAATTACAATACGATTTTTGCATTAAATTTCAAATTCAATTATCTTTTGAATGGTATATTATTGCTCGACGTAAATCTTTGTATCAAACTTTGTGCTCTAATTTCCTCACATGCCTCGCACGTAAGCTCCTTGTTTTTTTCTTCTTTTGATCTTTTCTATACTCAAACTTCCTTCTTTTAGCAAAAGGGTAGAAAATTTGCTCAATTAATTCAAAATAAATGTCATTTTAGGATTATATATAAGTGTATAAAATACACTTATTGAATAACTTCAAACATACACTTCCGCTAGTCCCATGCATAACTATCCAATCAACTACTCTAACACCCTATCAAAAAGAAAACAAAAACTCATTTAGCTAGATAGCTTACCACAAAGATCTCACTTTCAAAAATTTGCAAATTGTTGCGATTTCTATCGTTAGTGTATGATATCGTAACAAGTAGTATAGTAGACCTTTGACTTCATATTATTGTTTTCACAAGGACTATACTTCAATACTTAATTTAATATTTCTAACTCTTATTTGACAAAAACAATCAAGAATTGTGATTTGTTGTGATTTTTTATCTAACAACGTGAAAATAGCAGAAAGCACGCGAAGATCGATTTTAAATTCAATA
>NC_036249.1:8815894-8818068 GCF_002742605.1 Olea europaea var. sylvestris | reverse complement strand
AATGCTAAACTTAATTCATGTGCGTAAAAATATCAAGTTTTAAATGGATAATAATCAATTAATCTAAGTATGTAACATATCTTGAATTCAAAATTAACACATAATTTCAAATATATTGCCGACAAGATTACCTAACCCATACAAGCACATAATAAACACGAAACTCTATTTTGAAAAACTTTAGAAAATTTTCAATTTTTTCAATTTTATTTATATATAATAATAAAGACGTAGAAACACATAATCACATAAGAATAATAAAACTAAAATGTTCAGCCTTTGTTTGAGCTACATTTTTTACATAAGAATGCATTTCTTAATAGTGTATTACTGGAAAATGTATGGTTAAAAAATAAAAATAAAAAAGTTTTAAATTTGTGTGTAATATTATTTTATTGAATAATGTATGATCAAAATGATGTCAAATTATTATTTAAGAATGTATTTTTTTGAAAGAATATGGGTCAAACAGGGCCTTAAAGTGTAATCTAGCATATAAAGGGAATGGGAAGAAGAAAGAAGGTATTCCCAAGATTTTATGTTTAACATTTGAGATGACTTGTTGGATCAGTTCATTCTATTATTTAATAAGCTATTGCTTGCTTGATAACCATTTACCTTTGAAAGATTAAAGAATACAAATATGAGAGTCAAGAAGTAATTTAAAAGCAATAATGTAGCGTGTATGATAACCAATTTTTTTATTCCTTGGAGCTTTGAAAATGTACATCATGTATTTTCTACTTTTTTTTACTCAAATGTGTGATTTTATTTAATAGGTTTAATATAGATATGATGACCCTCTTATTGAAACAGAAATATGCCTAAAACTAATGCACCATAATAGACTATATACAATGCAAATATAGAAAACATAATAAATAAAATGATAAGAAATTGGGTTAAGTGCTTAATTTTAAGTCTTTAGCTAGACTTTTGCACAATGCTTCATGGCACTTTGAATATGAAGTTGGAGGTCTTGCTTAGCTCGCTCAATTTGACTTTGTTTCGTATTTCACAAGCCCTCCAAAATCGTTCTTTGCTCTCTTGAATACGGTATTTGCCTTAGTCACCCAATTCAAATTTAACTAAGAATAATTTGATCTCTTGATCGGCTTTAATCACAAAATCAATGAAGTTAGAGATTGTATGCTAATTCCATCTTCTTTGAATGTCATTAATTCATTTGACTCTTGATGATTAATTCCTCAGTTTCTACATGTTCTGCTTCTTCAGTTATTAATCACTCGGGTTGAATGATGAAGAGATCCTTCATTGGCATGTTATTTGGCTCATCTAGAATTATTTACACTTCAATTCTTTTTATTTTTACTGATGATGTCTCCTATAGCTATTTCATCGTAATCATCTTTTTATTCATATGGATCATTGAAGAAAGCTTTCCTCACTTCCTCTGGAATTGCCAATAAAAGCAATTTTAGTATAGTGCAATGTACCACAGTATTCAGTTGTCAGTCTAATCTCTTCATAAACAATTGATTTGATATTAATCCCTCCGGTCAGTCACTCTCATTAAATATGATAGGTTGATTGTATCTTCACTTTTTAAGTTATTGTATGAAGAGAAATTCTCCAAAAAGCATGTCATCATCATCTAAGTCGGGATCAATCATTGTGAATTTTTGATCTCCTGCTTCTTTTAATTCTCTGTCAATGGAGCAAAGAAAAACAAGTAGATTAATTGAAAAAAAAATCAAACAGAAGCAAGAAATAATTAAGTAAGTTTTAAATAAAAATAGTACCCGACAACAGTACCAAAAACTTATTGCATTTTTCTAATGCAAGTGTATGATATCGTAACGAGTAGTATAGTGGATCTTTAAGTCCGGATTATCATTTCTACGAGTATTATATTTTAATATTTAATTTACTACTTCTAACTCTTATTTGACGAATACAAACAAGAATTGTGATTTGTTGTGAATTTTCCTCTACTACGTGAAAATAGCAGAATGCACACAAAGATCGATTTAGAATTCAAATATAAAATGGATATTAGTATATAATAATTTGATTTATTGATCACCTTTAAATTTTAATTCAAGATTCACAAATTCAATGTAATATTCGATTTACCTCTCTCGAGTTCTCGTTAAGGATATTTAACTAATTCAACCTCATATCTCTATGTGAATCGATTTGTTGTAATAATT
>NC_036249.1:8814222-8815794 GCF_002742605.1 Olea europaea var. sylvestris | reverse complement strand
TTGACTTGACTCTCTAAATCTTGCTTTTTAATTCTTTTCTTATGTTTATACTACTGTAATTTATTATGTTAATCGATAATCTATACACAAGTCATTCTTTTTTCCCTACAGTTGAAGGAGGCGAAATAAATTGATTGAAAATGAAAAGTAAATCAAATTCACGATCCTAATTCTATGTGTTGTTCATTCACTTTGCTTCGTTACAAAAATAGTGTTTATTTGAATTACCTGCATAAAAAGGTGCTTTAATCGAATTTTGAACCGACGACTTTAGTCTTCTCTCTAAACTAAAAGGTGAGAGCTTGACTCTTCTTTTGGACACCTTATCTTATTTAATTAAACAATTTTCTGAAAAAAAAAAAAATAAAACCTTTAGATATATGTATTTGCCTAAGGGGCGGTGGACAAATTAACTTTGTCAAAGCAAGAGATGGTTATAAAAAAATATTATGAGTTTTGCTATATGTAGACTCCAGTGTACATTCCTTCTCAACAGAGTGTACACCAGAATGTACAAATAGCATTTCTCAAATATTATATATCGAACAAGTTAAAACTATTAATGCCAAATCTCACTAGACCTCAAAAATTTGCATAGGCACATCTACAGCAAAATGAATTTAAAATAATTAATGTAATTAAAAAAGTTAAATACGTTGTGCAGTATTACAATAATAAAGATTCATTGAATTATCAACTATTCAAGAAAATTGTTTCACGAGTACTTTCAAATAAGCAAATCAAAAACATAAAATATATGTCCCTCAACTCTATTCATGTTATTAAAAAATGAACACAAATTTTAATTAATGAGTAGATGTGCTAATTTAAATGAAGGTAGATGATAAGAATGCGATGAAATAGGTTATGGGCATTCGTGCATGAATGAACGAAATATGAGAATATCCAATGCAATTAAAATATGGTGCAGATAATAAAAGTGTGGTATCAATATAATCAGGAAAAATACATAACTACTAGATTATAAGAATACAATTTCTTAACTAACAATCTTTAAAAATAATTTCAAATTTTAGGTGATAAATGTAATAGAATAATGTATAAAATATAGAAGTAATATAGATCTAAAAATAGGAAATATTTAATTTATAAAAGATTTTTAACAGTTTTTATCCACAATCAAACACTAGATTTCTCTCTCTATAATCTCGATTCCAAAATTCTATCATTAATAACTAAGAGGGTGTATTCAATTTAGACTTTTAAATTTTTGGATTTAAAAAGTTTAGGGATATTTAATTGAAACTCTTTTAAAGTTACGGTGCATTCAATTGATACTTTTATAGACTTTTAAAAAATCTCTAAAAGTTACGGTTTATTCAACTAAAATTTTTTAGAAATCTTTATAAGTTTTCGGGTATTCAAATTTTAATGACTTCTAGAGACTTTTATAAAAGTTTATGGAGTACTAACTTTTAAGCAAAAAATACTCATATAAAATCTTAAAATTTGTGTCTCATTAATAACAAGATTTTGGGAGACTTTCACCAAAATTTATTTTTTTCTATCTTTCTTTCCTTTAACCTTCCATGGTATGTATGATTAAAATTT
>NC_036249.1:8804974-8814114 GCF_002742605.1 Olea europaea var. sylvestris | reverse complement strand
TATACATATGTATATATACACATACATATGTATATATACACATACATATGTATATACACATACATATATGTATACGTATATATACGTATATATATGTATATACGTATATATATGTGTATATATATATATATATTGATTATTATTTATTTAATTAAGGTCTTAATTTTTTATTTTTTTCAAAATTTTTTTAATTATATAGGAAGAAGAAGGGAAATTGTGGAAGTTAACACCTTGTATGCGAGAATTTCACATCAGATACACGTGAATTCTACTTCAAATAAAAATCTTTAAAAGTCTTCTAAATTCCACAAAAATATGGAAAAAAATTTAAAATGACAATCCATAAAAGTCTACAAAAGACTTTCCACTAATTCCATACAAATTTATAAAAGATCCTTGAAATCTACAACAGTCATCACTTAGAAAAAGTTCATTAAAGTCTTTAAAAGTCTCAATTGAATACACGCCCAAAGATTTCTCCCCAAAATCCTCAGTCCAAAAAGAATCCAAATCTCCACCATTACTCATCAAAAAATTAGATACATCTCGGAACTTACTCGGATGCTGTTGTTGCCAATACCACCAATCGAAAGGAATCATGTTTTATTGAATTTTTGTTTTCTCAATATTGAGAATCTCTACCATAGGGAGGCAAATGGCGAAGCTCTCATCAGCAAGAGGTACGTATTGAGATTCAGAGATGGCATCATCATCTTTTGTTTATTGGGCTTGGATGAGTGTGCGGGTGAAAAGGAAGAATAACAACGTGGTGGTGGTAAGTGTGTATCAATTTTACCGATTTTTTTACACTTGTTGAGAGCGATCAGACAATTGTTAGCAAGTTCATGCCTCCAGTTGGTTAGCAAGCAAGATAATATACTCCAACTTTTAACTTGATGATATTGGTGCTTTACTACATTGGATGTCTAAAAGGATTTTTGGGTCAAATTTTTATTATATATATATAAGCAATTTGGAGTGGAGACATTGAAAGCAGTTTAAATTTCTTCGTCAAATGCTTGGTAGAACGCAAAAAAAAAAAAAGCCTTCAATGAAATGAATTTATCGAGGAGATCAAAAATATTATTAGTATATCTACTGCCAAGACTACAGATATTAGTTAATTGAAAATGCATATGTAGAACAATGACTAGAACTACAGCAGTAGTCTAGTATCAGGCTAATTTTTGTTTCTAAGGGATGCTACAATGTATTTGCTTTCATTTGTCTTTCCACTTTAGTTTTGTTTTCACCTTTCCGTGTAAAAATGAAAGCTTGGTTACATTAGACATGATGGTAAGTACAAATCATGTTGTCAACGGTAAATACAGATATGTGAGATGGGTGGCATAATTGATTAAATTTGTGCAAGGATAATGGTGTAGTTTGTGACTAATAGAAATGATGTGATAATATATTTTCAATGGAAAATGCTACTGGTACATTAAGGCATCCATCATGGTATCCAACCTGATGACGTGGCCTTTTTTTGCCCCAATTTCTTGCGCCCACAAGGAAGACAAAAAAAAATAAAAACGCACAAGTCATCGCGAGCCCTAGCCTCTCTTTCATTTTCATTCATTCACTCCCTCCACTCACTGCCCACCTCCCGTCGGCCCTTTGTCACCGTTCCCAGCGCCCGACAACGGCGACGCCGTCGACAATCAGTTCCCAGAACGAGCCCAGCGTCTATCTCCATTTTCACGTTCAATCCGGCGTCAGTTCCAAGAAGCTCCACTCACTGCCCACCACCTGCAACCACTCCCTCCCTTCATCCCTGGTGCCCAGCGACGGCATCTCCGCCTCCTCAAAACAGTCGGCACCCTCGTAATGGAAGGGTTTGTAGAGCAATTTCTTTCATTCCCCGATGTGGTTGCCGGTCGATTTAAAGACACCACCGGTTCAAATGGTACTTTTCTTTTCCTTTCCATTTGAGATATCATGGTTTAGGCTTTAGAAAATTCCATTCGAGATGAAACCATGATTTGAAGAGACTATTTTTTGTATCAAAAACGATAAGAGAAGCGGTAAGTTTCAATTGTCTGGAGGAATTCTATTGATTGTCACTATATTTTGTGAAGTTCTAAAATATTTGTCTCTTTATTGATCTAGATTTGGCTGTTTTGGAATGAATAAACAGACTTTGATTGCAAAGCAGATGCATTTTGCATATAGTACGCCCAAGAAGACGGTGAGGTTTAGGAATCTTGATGCTTCAAGTGAATTTGATGAGATAATAGCTCCAAATGCTCCAAGGCAATCACGGATTCCACATTCACGATTAGATGGGAAAAAGCTGGACGATTTGTCGGTAGCCTTGTTTGCTTCCAATAATGAAGACAGTTGGCGTCGTAGAGATTTGTTAATGGAAATGGAGATTTGAATTGAAGTTTTTGTATATGAGGACTTATTATCGTCGATGTATAATAGTAGTTTGGTTTTGATTGATCTAATAACGTTATCAGATTGTTGTACATGAGGGAATTCTTCAATACTTTCATTGAAGGTGTATGTTGGCTTGTTTTGTAAATATATGAGTGGTTTAGGGATTTTGTTGAGTCGCTTCGGCTTCGATAAATATGTCATGTTATATATAAGGTTATTCGAAATAATGGTTGTTCTTGAATTAATTAAATAATTACATCTTTTGTGTTCTATTCAAATCAGTATTCTGGTTGATTGTTCGTTTTAGATATGATAATCCTTGGTGTGAATCTGTGATGGTTATTGTAGCCTTCGATCTATGATTAAGCTATTGATTCTTATCTTGAATTCTGTTCTGGCATTTTGCGTCTGCATTTTAGTCTCTTAGAAGTGCTCGTTTTGTCAAATTTGCCTAAAATTCTTGCACCTAATTTTGCAGCCATGCTGGCCTTTGAGATGGAGCATTAAGACAGATTAGCTAGCATTGGTCCATAACTTTTTCAACATAAACTCTACTCTACTTTATATATTTAATTTTGGGAGATTAGCTAGCCCTGACAAATTTTGAGATAGAGCATCAAGACAGATTAGCTAGCCCTGACCAATTACTACACCAGCAACATAAACTCCAAACATCTGAGATCTTGTGCACAATTAAACAACATCATCACACTCCTCAATGAGAACTTACATTCGGACTTCCAGTAATTATATGCAACTTACAATAATCCCCATTCAGTCAACATAATTCTCATTCTTTCGAATCAACGGAAAGTATATTCTGGCAATCATAAATGTTACTAGTAAACTGTAAGAAATGTAATTTAAAATGTTTATGCATCACTAAATGAAATCAAAAGTGCAAGAAGCCATATTACTAATGTTTATATAACAAAAGTACAAGAAGCTAATTCAAAATAGCCATGATCAAAATAAAGAGGCTGTACATCTTGGAAAAAAAGAACACATCCATAAAGATACTAGATTCTGCCTCATCCCATATTCACGGATTTCATTACAAACGTCAAAGACCGTCAACACTCTCTTGCGTTACAAAAGGCTGATGTGTTTGAGAAGATAAGATGCAGTGATCTTCGGGCTCGTCATCATTTTGTGTGTTTGCTGGAACCTCCAAATGTTCAAAACAATAAGTTGGTTAAAAGGCAATTAAATGATTACACAAACAAGTAACTGATAAGAGTAATGCAGAGATATTAAGACCTTTTTTCGATCCTTTGATTTTTTTGAACTCGCCTCCAACGGACTCTTTTTGCGCAATTTTTTTGGGTCATCCTTTCTTTTCATAAGCTTCGGGTCCAGAATGTTCAGGATTTCATCATTTCGAGCTTCAGGCACATGCAAACCCGAGCTACCAATGTCTAAATTAGATAATTGATTTGTTTGGAATTCAATCCACCCCAACAGATGATTGGACCGTTCTTCGTTTCGCGCTACTAAGTCTGCCATCTTGGTAAAAGCATGACACAATCTCTCGTACCTTAATTGTTCAGTTGTACAAACCAAACCATCGTACGTCGCTGGAACCCGCATATATGGTCTACTAACATCTTGCCTCCATCTCCGCAAGACATACTTCTCCAGAAGCAATTGTACGTCATTCTGAATTAAAAACTGATATTGAGTGTTTGCAAATGATGCCTCGAAACTCAAACAAATGACAATTGCACTCAATCTCACAACTATCTCTACGGAAATGAACTGTAAATATTCTTTTCTTCATTCCTTCACTGAGAATGATATCCTTACGTACTTAGTACTTCGTTTGCCCAGGAAAGTCTGCCGTAGATAAGACTTCACAGTATACCTTCCCCGTGAATTCTTGTTGGAACTCTCTAAATTTTGTGATAGTATACACACTTTGAAATTGTTTCTCCATATCGTACTTAGTGGCACATGGAATCATTTGTGAAAATGATCTAAAATCAGTTTGAAATTCTTTCTCCACTTTACTTCGCAACACCTGCTCCTATTGCTCAACAAAAAGCTTCAAAGAAGTTTTCGAATGCACATAGCCATCGAAAAATGCATTCATGCTCTCACTCCTTTGTGTGGTTGACATACCGGCCCAAAATGTAGTGTTTAGGTAACATGGTACCCAACGACTTCTCTCTTTATAGAGTCCACTCAACCAGTCATGATCTTGTAATTCGAAATGATCAAGCATATTCAACCAACCAACCTCAAATTCTTCACAAATTAAAGTGTCGTAAACTAACACATGTATAGCATGCAATATTGAGCATTTGGCTTTGTGATAGCCAAACTTTTCCGGTAACTTCTTTAGTATATGCCATAAGCACCATCTATGGTTTGTGTTAGGAAAGACAATTTGAATAGCATTTTACATAGCTCGATCTTGATCTGTAATTATTTCATTAGGGGCTTGACCATTCATGCATTCTAGCCATGTCCGAAATAACCAAACAAATGTGTCAATATCTTCATTTGAAACCAAACCACAACCAAGAAGAGTTGACTGCCCATGGTGATTGACTCCCACGAAAAGAGCAAAAGGCATATCATACTTGTTAGTGAGGTATGTGGTATCAAATGTAACGACATTCCCAAATTCCTTATATGCTTCACGACATCTGTTATCTGCCCAAAACACATTTCTCAACCAACAATCATCATCCAAGTCCATACAAAAGAAAAAACCAGGACTACGAGTTTGCATTTTTGAGAAATATGCTTGGATTGCAACGACATCCCCTTCCCCAAGTCTTAAACGCCGCACTTTCTTGATGAAGTTTCTGCAATCTTTCTCAATACATGTCATGTTATCAAAACCACCTGCCTCCACTACAGTTGAATTAAAGCTCTTATGTAATGGTATTCCTACTATGTCATTTACCTCAAGCCTTCTTTTCACACATTCACTAACTTGCCTATTACATTTGTACAACCTAGACTTAGATGGGCTTGTTTTATGGTTATGCTCTAAATGCACAACATTTATTCGAAATATTCCACGTGCATCAGAGGACGCAGTCAATCTAGCTTTACACCCAGTTTAGATTGTTGGTGGAGGATTCAAGGAAGTGCTTTGGTTACGATTTTGTAGCCCTTCTCGACTACAGGTAAAACTTACACTCCATACTATCCCATCATCTCCCCTCTTTGTAGTTTGTTTTCTAACAGGAAATCCTACATGATAAGCATATTTCTTGTAGAATTCGAATACCTCAATCTCGTTCGCAAATTTCATACCAACTGTAGGCACGACTATCTCATTTTCAACAACTGCCATTTTGTTGGCCAAATCATCGTCACCCACAATATTAGACAAGCTAACATCCACTCCTTCAAGAATGCCATCATCCACTCCTGCAAGAATGCCATTTCACATTAGGCTTTACACCAACAGACATGATGCAATTGTTTTAACGTAAATAATGTAGTGATAAGCAATTAGGCTGCTTTCCCAATTTTTAATGAAATCTGTCATCCAACATCGAACCTAATACTTATAGTACTTCATCTCCATGAAATAGAACACAGAGAAGCATCATGGGCATATGATGAAAATATAACTGCAAAATTCACTGTAAAGAAAATTCCTCAATGGTTATATAGATGGTTTTGACAGAGAATTGGTGTTACTTATAGAGGTCTAAACCACTCTGCTAGCTAGTTACAATAAGTCATTCATAGATTGTTCTATCATAGCCACTCTACTCCAAGATTATTTTTGAAAGAATGCCTATAATATGATATAAAGCCACATTGAATTGATGAAGGAAAAGTGCTTGCATCTGCATTCTACTTGTTACGAGAAGTTCAAGAAAATCAGCCCACTTCAATCAACAAAAATAACGAAAAATCACAAAACAGAAAACTGAAAAGAATGTAAAAACACAATGACATGGGCATATGACTAAAATATAAATGCAAAATTCAAGAATAAACAACGCATACCGTGGTCGGCGATCTCTGCAACCATGTTGTCCTAAACATCATGTCCTCCTTCAATATACCTATCGTTCTCTGCAGAGATGGAGAAAGAAGGGAAATCACGGTTTCATCTCGAATGGAATTTTCTAAAGCCTAAACCATGATATCTCGAATGGAAAGGAAAAGAAAAGTACCATTTGAACCGGTGGTGTCTTCAAATCGGCCGGCAACCACATCGGGGAACGACAGAAATTGCTCTGCAAACCCTTCCATTATGAGGGTGCCGACTGCTTTGAGGAGGCGGAGACGCCGTCGTTGGGCGCCGAGGATGAAGGAAGGGTGTGGTTGCAGGCAGTGGGCAGTGAGTGGAGCTTCTGGGAATTGACACCGGATTGAACGTGAAAATGGAGACAGACGCTGGGCTCGTTCTGGAACTGACTGTCGACGGCGTCGCCGTCGTCGAGCTCCGGGAACGGTGACGAAGGGCCTGCAGGAGGTGGGCAGTGAGTGGAGGGAGTGAATGAATGAAAATGAAAGAGAGGCTAGGGCTCGCGATGGCTTGTGCGTTTTTATTTTTTGTCTTCCTTATGGGCGCAAGAAATTGGGGCAAAAAAATGCCACGTCATCAGGTTGGATATCATGATGGATGCCTTAATGTACCAGTAGCATTTCTGATTTTTAATAACATGTCATCATTAGACTATAGGTTACAACACATTACTGATCACAATTAATGTATAAATGATCACAAACTTTAAATGTAAACAGAATTTGTAAAAACTATTCACTCTTAATAGATGTCTAGTTACATATGTCACTGTTAACATAGATTTGATTACATACAATTCCAATTAAAACACATAGTCACAGACAATCACAATAAAGACAAACTTCATCATAACTAGCCACAATTAAAACAAACTTGGTTACATACGATTATAATTAGCATATAAATGGTCACAAACTTCAAATGTAAACAACGTTTGTCACAAACATTTTTTTTTAACATATGTCACTATTAACACAGACTTGGTCACATATAGTTACAATAAACACAGACTTGGTCACCAATCACAATTAAGATAGATTTGGTCACAGATAGTCACAATCAAGATAGATAATTGTTCACAAACTTAAAATGTAAACATTTTTTGTTCCAAACATTCACTGTTACCAGGTGTCTAGTTATACATGTCAGTGTTAACACAGATTTGATCACATACAGTTACATATTTTATTTCTCGATCACAAAATATATAGGTCCCAACTTATTTCACAATAGTTAATTGGATATAATTTATTTCTCTATCACGAATAATCACAAAATCATACATTTTTTAGGTCACAATTTATATGTTTTATTGGTCACAATTATATAAGAGTTGGTCACAACTGACTCTACCCTACCAATTCCATTCCACCACTTCTCCTACCACCAGCCACACCATAAAAAAACACCGATTCACCTCTCCTCCACCACCACCGTCGCCTGAAAACGATCCACACACATATAGAGTGATTGATTGATATTTTGTGAAACTCATTCCAGTAGCTCATATTAATATTTAGGTTTTGATTTTTGATCAGATCTAACAGAAATGGCAAGAGCTTGTTGGAAGACACCAGTTATGTGCAAATAGTTTACTTTTTTGGTAGCCTTACAACACTTCATCTTTGTTCCAAGTTCTACAAAGTTTATTGCCTTAAGGAAGGGGAAACAAGAAAAGCCAAAATTGGTATAGTCCCCAAATCAATAGAAAACACAATTAACATGAATGATATAATGATATAAACCTTTAAAAAGGAAACAAAATCACCTATATATTATATATCATGAACAAGCGAAAACAAATGAGAGGAAACAAATAATGATGATGATGCTGATGATGATAACAATAATAATTTACATATAATATATGCCTATTTATATACAGATCTATGTAACATATTCAAGGTTAGACATGATTACCTGCTATAATGACTATGGAATTTCACACTGAGATCTATATGTGCAGAATATGATCTTAAGGGTGCATGGTCCATGCTTGGAATTTGATATCTAGCGCATCCGCGAAAAGAAAATCAACATCAACCATAAAAAAGAAACTAAAACTTTGTAATGGCTCACAAATGATAAGTAAAATTGAAACGCAAAATAATTTCAAATTTGTGGCACATCAATTAAAGGAATTATGAACTATGTTCAACTCCAGGACATTATGCATTACTAAAATGGCATGTTTTGTTCCTTACAAATGAGAAATATGGAAAAGACATGGTATGCATCCAAAGCCATTAAGCTTATAAACCAAGTATGGTTAGCAAGAAAAATCCCTATGCACTCGATGACAGCTTATTAATTGTTCTCTTTCGTCTATAGATCATATCTCAGATCCCTATTTTTTCTACTATTTTATATTTCATACACTCATTCCAACTAAAATCATAATTGTTTGCATCATTCATCTAGGCTACAACCATAGTGCTATGATGGTATATATTACAGTCTAACCTAAATAAACTGAACATGAAACGAAAAGGTGACTTGTAATAACTAAAGAAAGGAGAGGTAACATGGAGTAAGAAACACCCCTTCAGCATATGCTTAAAGACTCTCGAAAGATGTTCAACCCCAATGCATGTGCACCACATCTATAAACATATGATCCATTGCAATTTGACGTACATCCCAAGCCAAAATATAAAACCCAAATCACCAGGTAATGCTTCTTCCATTAACGGCATCCTTCGCATCAGAGTCTATCTTTGAAGCTTAAAACTGCAACAAATCCTGAAAAATA
>NC_036249.1:8730254-8803533 GCF_002742605.1 Olea europaea var. sylvestris | reverse complement strand
TGTAAATTTATAAGTCGAACACATTCAAGAATGTCAAACCCAATTGGAAGAAACCCAATGAATGACCTAGACCCGGTAGGATTGAAATAGCTAAACAATCTAAGAAACTAAAAAAGAAATTAAAAATGCCAAACAAACATTCAAATCAATTGTAAGAAAAGAAGTTCACAAATATTCAAAACACCTACCTGAAATCTTCTTTTTCCTTCTCAATCAAGTTGATGAATGGGATCCCAACATAAAAAATTGCACTTGTTCAAAGGTTAGGTTGAAAGAGAATCACACTACCTACTTGAATATCAAGTTACAAAGGTATGAATGTTTGCATTACAATAGTGTTAACAAATATTTGCATAAGTAACTACAGGTAATCAACGGGGTCTAGTGAAAGTTTTAAAGCATAGATTTTTTGTTCCCAAAATGAGATATATGCACAAAAATATTTCAACAATCATACAGGAAAGAACGATATTATCCTAGTTTTCCCTTTCATCAATAACAAGTTATTCCTTGAATGATGGGCCACTTTTCTAGGAATAGAGAGCAGTTCTTCAAATTCCATTTTGTCACTTGTACCAAAACTTAATTTGAAATATTCTTTTATAGAATAACTTTCCAAAGGATCAACCACTAATATTCTTGAAACTTAATACTTGTCTGACCCATATTAATATACTTAAAAAATTATTTTATGTTAAGTGTTAACAAATAATAGCTTCACAAAATTGTATTACAATTTCACTATTGCAAAACATTAATAGGTAAACATACAAAAAATTGACATAAGTTGTATATCAACGTTACATAGAGAAACTCTTTTCTCAGTTGCAATGAATGTATCTTCGAGCACGGTCCCTTGTCCATTTTCTACACCAAAATAAAAATAATAAACCAAAAACACTTGCAAGCATCATTGAAATGAAACGGCACTACATATATCAATTTAACCCAAAATCGCAAACACACACTATCAAATCTTCATATACAAAAGTTTTCCAAACAATGAAATGGATTCTAGCCTAGTGTCAGAAAATCGAACATTCCTACAAGGTATGTAGAAGGAAAAACACTTCTTTAAGAAAAATCCTAATTGCATGTTGATTAGGCTGGGAAGACAATCAAGGAGGAAGAAAATTACTTAGAAATGCAGCACTTCATAGAGAGCGAATCTACTAAGACGTGTTTTTAATTTTTATCAAGTAAAATAAATATTAACATCTAAAGGTAAATAATTTTCAAAGATAATTTATGACTATATCTCTTCAAGTTTATGCAGAATGAACCAAATAATAGATTACATTTAGAACCTACCAAAGTGATAGTCCAAATTGTATATAGGAATGCATAAACTAAAGTGATAACAATTCTTATCACTATTGCAGAATAAATTTAAAAAGAAACATACAAAATAAAACATTTAGTAATACAATATCATTACAATTTAAACTGAAACTAATGATATACCTGAAATCAAATCAAGAAAGAATTTGAAATTACTGTAGAAGGATTCATGCAGCCAGGATCACTTTCCCTAAGACCCATATTCAATCACAAAAAAGAGATTCAAGTTCTATCTCTCATTCTGATTTCTCTAGTGGAGATGGGAAGTTCCTTATCCTCAAATATGAATTTCAATGGAAAGGAATTTTGATTGTTTTCAATAAGAGCTAAATTTTACCTGGGTCCATCTGCTTCTCTATCATGTGTCACCACCCCAAAATCAACCCAGTTATACAAATCTTCATTTCCAAGTAATCAAATTCTAGAATGTCAAATGCATCCAAAATGAACAATATAAAATCAACTTGTGACAACCACCGTATCTTTAACAGAAAAAACACGTGTTGATCACGCATCACTATTAAAAAAGCAGTCCAAAAGTAAAATTTGATAGTCAATAAATCAAATAATAATCAAGATTTATAGTATGCTGCATACCCCAATTCTACCTACAACAGGAATAGAAAATGATCAATATGTTAAAAGGTAAAAGAATTCAAAGATATACGAACTGAAGGAAAAAAAAATTCCTTGCTGAGATCTCCAAACATTCTTTGATATGATGAAGAAGGACATGATAGGTTGAAATTTACATAATAATTCACTGTGGCAGGGGCTAATGTAATCCGATTACGGATTGATTTGTCCCAAATACCATAGCCACCCTACAATCTGAAAATAAAATCTTTACAAGGTGCAAATAATGTGTCTTGTGCAAAGAAAAGAAATAATTTCCAACAATATTTATGTGGTCACATAATGTCTTGTCTACAAAGAGCATTCATTTTTTAAGAAAACTAACATATGCCAATTGAAGATGATGGTAAATTGGGTAACCAGCATGATTTTTAGGGTCACCAATCTATCTGACTTTATCATAGGCAGAGGAGGCATCCAAATCTCTGAAGAGAGGACAAGAAAATCATACAATGTTAAGACCAAGTTAAACAAAACTATACAGATATTTGGCAATTTCCTTAAGAAGGCGAAACATCACTGAAGATAACAAAGATCAGAAAATTGATATTTTACCAATCGTAGAACTTAGTATGCAACATTTAGAAAGTAACTCAATTGGAAATCATTAAACAATCCAATTATTAGTAGAATTAAAGAGATTATAAAGTGTTAGTTTCCAGCAAAAAAAAAACTCCACAAAAAAACAATTTAGTTTAATTCACAATGTACTATCATTTAGTTTTAACTTCAATTGGCTGAGCAAATAGTGAAAAAAAAAATTGAAAGCCTGAAGTTTACAATACCAACATCTTTGTTAATGGAAAATAACTTTATCATAATCCATTGTAGACGTCCACATTTTGAGTTAGGGAATACAATCAAACAGTGCTCGTGCTTCACTACGTAATTTGCATTTGCACATATAGTTTGAGTCATATTCCCTTTCACTAAAACCTAAAAATAGTATCTCTGAACTCACATATAGTTTGGTTTTTTAATACGTATAGTTTGAGTCATATTCTCTTTCACTAAAACCTTAAAAATAGTAAAAGCTCAATCAAACATGCATTCAGAGAATCCAATATTTTTCTAATTAATTTTCTTTTTCAAGACAAAGTAATTTCTACTTTAAAAAGAACTTTAATTTTTAATGGCATAACGTTATCACCGACTATTCATATTCCCTCGTGTTATTACCAACAAGTTGCATTTAGTAGAAAATTAGTTGTCAAGGTTCAATCTTTTTTGTTCATTCAACAACTACAAGATCATGTTCACAAAAAGCAGAAGACGTTCCTTTAATTTCACATAAAGTTCAGCTGTAGAGTTTGTCTAAAAAAGACAACTCTTTTATTCATCAAAAAAATTTGAAAAGTAACCTAACCTAATTTAAGTAATTTCTTAATTTGCCTAAGTAAATTAAGAGATAAAATCGTGTTTAATACATTATTAACCAAAAAAATTGCAAAAGATAAAATAAAGACGAAAAATAAAGAATTTACAGAACTACCAATATCAGAGAATATTTTCTATTTCGAGTAACAATAACTTACTCGATGAGGTATTTACACAGGAGTGTTTCTGGGGAAGTCTGAAGCTCAACCAAGTAAGAAAAGAGCTCCGCGGTGTGAGAAGGCTGTACATATAATAGTATTCCTTGACATGCTTCAAGCTTTAGAGCCAAATCCCCTTGGTAGTTCGTGAAGCGAGGAGAAGGAGCGCCTGTTCCTACACGGGCCCAACCATAGAATAATTGAGGCCTTCTAAGTGACTGTGTTCGGCTTATCTCGAAGAGGGGATATTCATTTGGAGATGATAGCCTGCAGATAGCTTTGGAAGATTGAAGATTTGAAAAACATCATAGGAGAATACATGCAAGGGTTTGTGTTGGAAGAAGCACGAGGAATGAAAAATCTCAAATGTTAAGAGAAATCATTTTGGCCCTGATAAACAGTAAAGATATCTAGCCCCTCAGGTCAACAATTGCATTATGTGGGAAATATCAAAATTGTCATTTTTTTTGTCCACACACGGAACAGTAAAATGTGAGGAGAAACCAGTCCACAAGTGAATAGTGATTTGGGATTCTCTCCTTTAAGATAGAGAAGGTATTATTTGATCAAATTATCAAATTAATTGATTACAGCTTATTTATCAATTACAAAGAAAAACAAGTCGTAGATCACAATTACATATTTTTAGATAACTTATTATTTATTAGTCACAATTATCAAATAATTGGTCAAAATTACCCAATAATTGGTCAGGATTTAAGTAATTATTGATTGTGTTTTTAAATATTTATAAATCATATGAAATGAAGTGCAACAAATTGAAAGTTCTAATTAGTCGATTTATTTATTTATTTAGACTCAACATGCGGAAATAAGCTATTAAAAAGTAACAAGTCACTTTTATTGTTTTTAGGTAATTAGTCAATCAAGTTCAATTACCTTATGGTTTGAATGCCACAATTAATAAATAAAAACAGTAAAGAACACCAAAGATGATTTGAAGAAATCCCAACTAAGTAAAAATTTCGGGTACTTTACCGGTCAATAATCCACTATAAATTAAAGCAAACTTATAGAATGGACCTGACCCGCCTATCCCATTGAACTTCAGACTTCAATTCTCGCAGTCTATCTTGATCCCACTGGAGATGTGTTCCTTCAAAACAAATTTCGTTTATACCTTAGCTTTCTTGCATTGCATGTTCCTGATGCTAGATCCCAACTTCTAGTACCTTACCTTAGTCCTCTTGAATTTGTACTTCTACAACAGCTCTCCATCACTCTATCAATTTATCTCCAGTGGATTAAATGAAGAATTCCTCGTTATTTGGGTTGGTGTTTGATCAAACGATCTTTATGTGTTGATTAGTGGTTTAATGTCTAAGGATGTGAAAATATTTGGCTCAATATATATCTCAATTAATAGAATAACTTATGATTCAAAGAAGTGTCTTGACTTAGAAAGATTTTATGAACATAATTATATGGTGGTTGAATCTCGAGATCAACGAATGATGGTTTGGATCTTCAAGGAACTATCTCTATGGAATAACATGATTCAATACACTTTGGACATCCATAGGGTTAAGTATTTATAGGGAAAATATTTAGGATGAAATAGAGAATCACATGTTTTAAAGCAAATAGAATTCTGCCTCATAAAACTGTTGCTTGAGTGTTGGGCTGATGACAGGCGAGTGACAATTGAGCAGATGTCAATATTTTTATCATAACTTTCTTTCTTGATGTCTGATTGAGGTGATTCAGAATGTGCTAGAAAGTTGATTCAAAAGGTTACAATTCTTCTAGTCCAAATTCAAATGTTTTCAATGTGAAAAATACCTTGCAAGTTACGACTAAGAATTTGGAGCATAATCTCTGTGATTTTTTTGACACAATTTAGACTTTTAATTGCATTTTTTTTACCATATGTGATCTTCTTGGACATCTTTGACTCATTCAAAACCTATACTACCAATCCTTAACTATTTTGACTTTGATTATAACTTAATAAACTCCTAATACAATTCAATTAGGACTTAATTTTGACTTAGAAAATTGACAATTACTAAGTTGAAAATTGCTAATTATAATTTGGACAAAACAATCTCTTCCTTTGACATTTCGTGACAAAATCATTTATTTCAAAGTCAAAAGTTCACTACAATCTATCTAATAGACACTTTCCAAACTACATTTCAGCAATTTGTCAACATGTTTCCTAAAACACATGGAAATCAAAATACCACGTGAAAAGGCAAGAGAAAACTAACAATCAAGATCATAAAACTAAGTTATACTCCCTCCGTTCTATTTATATAGGCTAGCTTTTCTTATGACTCCCCTAAAGTCATCTATCAATCAAAAAATTCAAATTTATTAAAATTTTTCCTAACTCATATAATCAACTCCCTGAAATAAATACATCTCTCCTCCCACTTTTGTCACGAATACCAAAGGAAAGGCAAGAAATAATCTTGTAAAATATAGAGATGAATGAGTTAAAAAAATTGCACATGTATAGTGATGCAAAAATTATACAAGAACTTATGATAGGAGAATAAAAAATATATTAATTTTGAGACCGGCTGTTTTTTTTTTTTAAAAACTAATGGAATTTTAATTTTATCATCTTGAACAGTTATTTGCTTACTTATACATGCATACTTTATTTAAAAAAAAAAAACCTTTTTCCACCTAACTTATCTTAAAAATAAAGGGAGTGAATTGTATAAGCCATATATGTGTGAAAAGTGCCATTGAACACTTGTAAGCAAATCTCAAAATTTTAAATTAATGAGAAAGGACATGTGAAAATCACTGGTGAAAGAATATTTTCTCAAAGTTTGCAATCAAACCCAATGGTACTAGGACCTTTTAAATAAAAACTCATATTGATTTTTTTCAATGTATAACTTTTCTTCCTCCTCCTATCAATAAGCAAACATATATTTGTTTCCTCTCATTTTTCTTTTATATTTTATGTTCATATCTTCTACATTAAGCGACTAAGATGATCCCTGTAACGAGTTTTGGGTCGATTACTCCAAGTCAGTTAACCATAGGGCATCAGGTTATGAGAAACTCCCCAAACTTAATTGCTCGAGTTAAATAGGCTTCGAAGAAGAATATAAGATGAATCTCACTTTTCATATATTTCAAAATTTTTGAATCTCAGTCATCTTTTCATTTTTTAAGGGGAATATATTAGAGCTTTAGGTCAATCTGATAAAGGTCGTTTCATATTCAAAGTCAATTCACCATACCATGATCGCCATCCCAAATCTCAAACATGCGGTCAAAATATACTCACAAGAGTCTAATGTGTGTAGTGTATAAGATAGGTATAATAACCTTTACTAAGTACTCTAAACAAGGTCTAAACAAATTAATGGAAATTTAATTTACCAATCATGAACCTTACTAGTACTTGATAACAAAATAACGCGTCTAATGAAGAATTCTATTTTTTTATTTTTTTTCCATTTTTAAATAGTAAATAATCACACAAAAAATAAAATAACAACCAAAAAAATTGTGCATGCATGAATATGTAAATATCATGAATAAAGCAGATACATGTACTTAAATACCTAATCAATGAGGCAAAGAAAAGCTATTATCATGAAGAGCAACGCGAGCAATACCACAACTAAAATCATCAATTTGATCTATGAGTTCACTTTTTTTGACCCATGCCTTCTTAGATGAAGATGTAATTTTAATTATATTGTCATTAACTCAGTTAAGTGACTCACTTGATTAATCAAAAATCTAACATGAGTAGTTAGCACTTGTTTGTTGTTTCTAATCAAAAGTTTACAACACTTAGGTTTAGTGTGACCTAATTCACTACAAGTCGACAATTATTATAAGTGGAAACATATTAGGGAGCAAAACTAGGTTTCAAATTTTGAACCTTAGGTAGAGTAGACTTATGTTGTACATATGGTTTCGATCCTTAGGAACCTACATTCTTGGTCTTGTTTAAAGTTAAGAGCTCGCGACACATGCGTCCTAACTTCCCACAGTGCTGACATGTGGAGATAAACCTAGGGGCAACTCTAGGTTTCAAGTTCTGTACCTTAAGCTTGAATGAGGCACACAAAAACTTTTTTTAATAGAGGAAACGATATAAGAATTTGATTCATTATCTCCTAAATCTCCTCTAGTCTTATCTATTTTGTTTAGATCTATCATGTTGTCAATCTTCTTAGATCTGCTAGAGAATAATTGAAGTTGGGCATTTGATTTTTCAAGATCATTTATAAGGATGTTAACCTTAATTTCTAAGGACTCTTTCTCAATCCTTTGGTAGACTCCTCAAGTTTAATTACAAGCCCTTGTTTTTCTAATTCAAGTTTATTCAGTTTCATAAAAACTAACTCATTAAGCTTACGTAACTTGAGACTCTCCTTATACAGCTGGTCATAAGCATCATGAATATCCATATCATCTTCTAATCCTACATCAAAATGTGATTGACCTATCTAGACAATTTTTGGGTCAAGAATCGTGATTAAGCTCTAATACCACTTGAAAGTTCTAATTAGCTGATTTATTTATTTATTTAGACCCAACATGTGAAAATAAGCATTTAAAAATAATAAGTCACTTTTAATTGTTGCTAGGTAATTAGTTAATGAAGTTCAATTACCCTATGATTTGAATGGCACAATCAATAAATAAAGCAATAAAGAACACCAAAGATGATTACGGAGAAACCCTAACTGGGTCAAAACTTCGGACATTTTGTGAGTCAATAATCGACTACAAGTTGAAGCAAACTTACAGTACAGACCAGGCTTATCTATCCCACAGAACTTCTGATCTCAATTCATGCAGTCTCTCTTGATCTTACTGGAGATGTGCTCATTCAAAACAAATTTCGACTCCTGTTTTATACCTTAGCCCTGCTTAACTAAGTGTTCTTGACACCAAAACCCAATTCCTGGTACATCACCTTAGTCCTCCTAAATTTGTACTTCTGCAACAGCTCTTGTCACTGTATCAATTTATCTCCAGTGGAATAAATGTTCTTTGCGATGATGTTTGATCAAACGATCTTTATGTCTTAATCATTGGTTTAATGTCTCGGGATATGAAAATATTTGGCTCAATATATATCTCAATTAGTGGAATAATTTATGGTTCAAAAAAGTATCTTGGCTTGTAAAGATTTTATAAACACAATGATATGTTGGTTAAATATAGAGATCAAGGAATGATGGTTTGGGTCTTCAAGAAACTATCTCTATGGAATAATATGATTCGAAATACTTTGGACGTCTGTGGGATTAAGTATCTATAGGAAAAATGTTTGGGATAAAATAGGGATGAAAATCACTTGTTTTAAAGCAAAAAGAATTCTTCGTAACGCTATCGCTTGAGCATTAGGCTAGCAATAGGCAAGCAGTTGTCAATATTTTCATTATAAATTTCACTCTTGATATCTGATTGAGGTGATTCAAAATGTGTTGAAAAGCTAACTTAGAGGGCTAAATTCTTCTAGATTAACATTCTCCAAATTTGAATGTGTTCTATTTGAAATATGCATTGCAAATTGCTACTAATAATTTGGGGTATAACTTGTGCAGCTCTTTATACCCTTTAGACTTCTAATTGCATTCCCTTAATCATGTGTGATCTTCTTGAATATTTTTGACATCTTAAACTCCTTCAAGACCTATACAACCAATCCTTAACTACATAGACTTTTGATTATAACTAAATAAACTCTTAATACAATTTAACTAGGACTTGATTTTGACTTAGAAAATTGCCAATGACAAATTTAGAAATTGCTAATTATAATTTGGATTTAACATAAAAAAAAAAAAAAAAGAAAGTTGATGAATACTATGTTAACCCTAAATTTATATGACAAAACTTTGTATGATATGCCTTTTAATGATCCACCATCTTACAATCATCTTTGTGTTTTTATGTTAAGGAAAAATACATAACTATAAATGTTTCAAAATACAGTTTTAAATATAAGAAACTTGTGAATTTTTTTTTTCAAAAAAATCATACGATCACATTTTGTAAGCTTTTGTGTCCTACAATTTAATTAACTATGTTATAATCACAACAACATACAATTTATGGACACGGTCATATACTAATTACAAAAGTTCAAAATCACATAACGCAATTTGTGGATTATTATTCATATTTTAGTCATTAATTATTTAATTACATATTTTTTAGGTCACAAATTATTTACTAATCACAGATTACTCAATTAACGGATAATAATTGTATATTTTGTCACAAATTATATATTTTTATATGTTCATAAATTATCAAATTAATTGATTACAATAACATTTCATCGCACCCCACTCCACTCCATCACGGCTAATACCACCCAAATTACCATGGATACGTAGGGATGTCAAACGAGCCGAGCGGCTTGTCGGCTCGGCTGCTCGGCTCGTCAAAACCCGGCTCGTGGACGGTTTGGGCTCGTCAAATGACGAGCCTGAGCCCAAGCTGAGCTGGGCTTCAAATCCACTAGTCGAGGAGGGCTCGGCTCGTCAAGCCCACGAGCTCGTGGGCTCGTCAAAATATTTTAATTTTTTTAAAAAAAATGTCCAAAACGTGCAATTTACCAAAAAAAATTTAAAAGAATCATGAGCTCACGAGCTGCTCGTGAGCTCGACTCGGCTTGGCTCGCGAGCTCACGAGCTCGTGGGCCTATCCGAACTATGAGCCCGAGCCGAGCTCGTGGGTTAAAGGGCCGTGCCGGCTCGGCTCGGCTCATTGCCATCACTATGGATACGTCAAATCTATGCACTACCCGCCTCCACCTTCACCTCAAGTATACCACCACTATCACCATCCCTTCACCTTACCCCACCCATCCCATAACAAATTGCAAGTGTACCAACAACTTCTTGTCAACTTAACATCATTACCTTCAACAATAATTTTAGGGAAAATTGCAGCCGAGGTGCCAAACATTTCGTTTATTAGTAGACTTTACCCAAACCTTTTATTTGTGCCACCGTGAGTACCAAACCTTTAAAAAATGTACAGCTCAAGTCGAAATTGACGATTTTCGTCTATTTGACCACAAAAACCGTTAGTTGACTCCAAAAATTAAAAATTTAATTATTTCCCCAAAATAATGTAAGGGCATTTTGGACATAATACTTTTTCCCTATTAAATTAAAAAATTAGAAAAGCAAAACCACAAGCACCCACCCCCATCTCCTTCTTCCCCAACCTCCACAAATGACTTTCCACCTGTAAAAGCCATCTCCGGCACCGCCACCTCTAATTGGAGACAATAAACTCGTCTTTGTCTTCATCTTCTGCAACGTCGTTGTTTTCCATAACCTCAGAATTGTTCACCACCACGTGCTTCACCTCAAAGGCTGCGCATTTTCACTCTCATAAACTAAAGCCGACTCCATTGTCGCCGGATGTTCCTCCATAACAGTGCTAATCTCAATCGGAGTTGGTATTGAGGCAAATTGGGTGGAGGCATTTTAACTAAAATTAAATTCTCACATTCAATAGACTGCTCGGATCCCTTGTGGTAGAAGCGATACGCAATAGCGGCGGTGATGATTATTCCATTGATGATGACTTTCAGTTATAATATCAAAAATACCCCTTCACCAAACTATGAATTTCATCGGAAACTTTCAATTTTTTGACGGTTGATTTACACAGCACCTCCACGACGACGACAGCATCGGTGTCGGAGAAGGACTGGACACGCAGTGCCCACAAGTTTTCATGGATTTACCTCTTTAAAGTCCATCAAATAGCACATTTCTTGGCCTTTATAACCAATGGATTTATTACCCTCATTCGCACCCGAAGCGCCGCGTCTCATTCAGCTCCTCTAGTTCTCATGGATTTAGCTCCTTTTCTTGTTGATGAGTATTGTAAGGTGGGCAGTGGTGGTGATGCTGGCGAGTAGTTGTGGCTGCCGGCGATGAATGTGGTGGTTGGGTGGAGTGGTTTTGATTTGGGGAAGAAGGAGATGGATTATTTTTCTAATTTTTAATTTAATAAGAAAAATGTATTATGTCCAGAATGCCCTTACCTTATTTTGGGGAAATAATTAAATTTTTAATTTTTGGAGTCAACTAACGGGTTTTGAGGTCAAACAAACGGAAACCTTCAATTTCGACTTGAGCTGTACATTTTTTAAAGGTTTGGTACTCACGATGGCACAAATGAAATATTTGGACAAAGTCTGCAAATAAACGAAAAATTTGGTACCTCGGCTGCAATTTTCCCATAATTTTAAGTACGTCTTCTGCAAGCTTTTGAGCATCAAAAATGAAAAATCTCGACACAATAATAATCTATAATGGTTGCATCTAATAACAACATAAAAATAAAATTCAAATAAAAAAAATAAATATGATTTTATTACAAAAAAAAAAGACGTCAAATTTACTGAAATTGAAAAAATTTCAATTCAAATTTGAATAGATTTTTTTAACAGATGATGAATTATAATTGAGAGAACATTGCCCACAAAAGTATATTGGTGGATTTGATGTTAGTTCCAACAACGGTAGAGGTGAAGCACTTGGTGGATTTGAAATCATATTTCGACTAGTCTCAATCGAGATGAGATGTTTGTTGGAAGTGCGTGACGATTGATGCAATCATCAAAGGAAAGAGATTGGGGATTGTGATGGTAGCTATACAATGGAGGAGGGGAGACTAATAGATGACAATCGTCATACTAATCAATTTGTAGGGTGTCGGTCGACGAGGACATCGTCAAATTTCATCTTGCTCTGCTTCCATTCTGCTTTATGTTTTGCAAATAGAGAGAAATTATTTTACCTTGGTTACATTCCCCTTTGTGGTTTGCAAATAAAGAGAGAAATGTTTTAGTTTGTAACACTTATTTTTTGTAAAAAAATCTTAGTCCCTTCATTTATGATAATTAAATCTTAAACCCTTGATTTAAGGTAATTTTCCCTTTTCATTAGGTGCCTGATTGATATTCCATTTTTTCCCCCTCAAAACATGTTTTGGTACAGTTCTTCTCCATTTTCTAAAATTAAAATTGCATGCTGCCATGACACTTTTTGAAAAGTAATGATTTGACAAGATGTTGGTAGTCCATTACTATTAACTATTTTCGAATTTGCCCTCTGTTAAATGGTGTGATGCATGCCGGTAGTTGAGGTGGGCCCTAATTACTTGTCTTCTCTACTATAAATAATCACTAATGCTAAAGTGACAGGGCTAGGGACAAGGGGAAAAAAGGGACTGAGCCCTTGATCTGATCTTGATCTGTTGTAGATCAGATTAAGGGTTGAGGTGCATCCACCTTCTCCCCCATTTTTTCCTCTGTCACCCTAGCAGAACTCATAAATAATTCTTCTCAAATCAGGCGACATAGGCCCTGTTTTTCTAGGGGGACAAACGGGGCAATGTGACCCTGTTTATATAGCATCTCCCCTCTTTTGTTCTTTTTTTACTATTCGTATTCCATTTTTTACCCTAGCTAGTAGCTCCATTCTAACAGCATCGATAGCTCCTTTGTTTTTTTTTTTTCCTCTTTTCGTCCATTATTTTTGTACCATTTGTTTACATTTTTTTGTTTTCAATTTTTTATTGTGAAGGAACATTATTTTCCATGGATCTAAAATGTCCATGATTGTCACAATTTTTCATGAGCAATAGCAAGATATTTGACTTGTTTGAGCATTGTTCCGTGCTTCGTTTGAGGCTATTGTGCAAGACCATTTTTGGAAGCTTTTTCTGTTTTTTCCCCCTTAGCTGGAGTCTTGAAGCTTGCTGAGTTTTGATCTTGATCTCTCCAAAATTTTCCTCATTTTGTGTGATATTTTCTCCACTTTTTGCTTGCCCCCATTTTCTCTTGGATAGGTCTTCCTTTTTTTCTCTCTCTCTCAAAATGTGGGAGAAAGAATGGTAGAAAAAGGGTTAAATGATGTTTAAAAAGTATAAAAATCGTCCCAACCAAATTGCAAGAAGACTCCTTCAACTTTGAAGAGAAAAAAACTGTCCAATCAGTAGCTAGGGCACCTCCCTTTTTCTTTATTTTTACAGCTTCCCCAGATTTGGACTTCCCTTCCAATCACGCTCTCCAAAAATTGCAACCCAAGGTCCCTAACTTTAGGTGCTTGTGCATTTTAGTCCCAAAACCATATTTTGTGCAATTTTGGTCCTTTTTTTCTATCCTTTAGCTTTATTCTCCTCCAATGTGGGATTTTAGCCCACAAAAGCCACAACTACACAATTGTGAATAGGAATTCACTACACAATTGTGAATAGAAATTCACTCAATTTCATCAATAATTATCTCATTGAAGTACTTAATAAATGTGTGAAATTACACTTATCACCTTTGTTTCCTTACCAGCTTGCTAAACTCCCTACTCTGTAAGACCTCTACTTGACACTATCCTAGGATGAGAGCTAGAAAGGATAGGATTTCTGCTTTCCTTCTCGTGGTGATGCTGCAGACACCAATCAATCGTTTGACCTAAAAAGAGAAACTTACTTCCTCGTACAAGGGCGTATGGATTCGAATGGGAGAGAATGTCTTGTACCGAGAGCGCTCCTCTCCCCATTTGCATGACAAGGTTGTTAATAGCTAGGCATGTGAACTTTATTGCTGAAGAGTACATGGATAATGTGATTATATATTGTTATTATCGAGCATTCTACCTATAAGCTTGTGTTTGTGCCAGTTCGAATTTATCAACCTAAGAATGAGGAGAAGGCTATCTTGAGGCGTGGAATTTCAAAGCCAAATCCGCAGCCCGTGAAACCGAGAGAGGTGAAGCACCGTGTACATAGATGGAACCAAACTTGAAGTTTATGATATGACTAAAAATTTAGAAAAGTCATTAACTTGTTTTCTCCTTTTTACTAAAGATTCTCAATTTCATTCATTTATTTACTTTTAATTGAACTTGGGACAGAAGTGTCTTTTTGAGATATTTAACATCAAATTTGGACGGAATCGCGAATGAGGATGAGCATGCACTGAAAATGAAAATGCAGCAGTTAAATGCAAAAAGAAAAGTTTGGAACTATTTTTGAGAACTATTTCAAAGATTGGGGATGTCGAATGCAATTTAGCCCGATGTATCTGAGCTTAAAATAAAATGCAAAAACAAAATCAGAAAAAGGCGTACGTGCCCTAGCCGGTTGTCCATTTGTTCCTCCCGCTACTACGCACCCCTCTCGCTTCATACAGGTAACGATCGATTTTTCATTTTTTTCCCTCAATTTATTGTACAATTCATTTGCAGTTCCAAATTAGTACTAGTCATCCTATTTTTAGATTTTTGAGTTTCAAATTTTGTTGAAATTAATATAAACAAAATTTGAAACCTTTCTCCTATAATTTCTTTTGAAAACTTATTCTAGGTATTGTGCATTTGAATTTTTTATTTATACTAGTAGTACAATTTTTGGGGTATATCGCCACTACCCGGCATTAGTTTTAATTTTAGGTGTTCATTCTTATTTTTTAATTTTTATTTTGAAACTGATTGATGTTATGTGTTTAGCGAATTTCTATATTATTGACGTGGCTGTATTTGGAAGCATAAACGGTAGCATCGAAATTTAAATTGCGAATGAAGTTCACAGTTCAATAATATATTTTCGCGAATTCCAGTTATCAAATTTAGCTTATTAGTTTTTCCTTGCAAATTGCAGACTTTGCAGTATCAATGACAATACGAGCTTAGATTATTGGTAGTTTTCTTTCCTTCAGAGTCTAGCTTAGTTATATTTAGCTCAATGCTCCCTGAGAAGTAGAGGGACTGAGAAATATGAAAGCTCAATTATTTAGGTGCACCCCTTACTTAACAAGGAATATTGCAATTCTGACAAGAATTCCGTGCATTCTTGTATTGGAAAAAAGCACTTTATGCATATAAGGTTTTCTGAAACTAAAGTGATATCTTATTGTAAGTAAAAAGTCTGACCAAGCAAAATAAAAAATTTTAGCCCCACTAATGAGTTTTTACTCAGGCATGTAAAATGTAACCAATTCCTTATTATCGTTTCTAAAGAAAATTATCAGTAAGGTAAGAGGTAGAATCTGTTTAAGATATTCAAGGATAACTGCGAAAGTAAGCATGCAGTTCATAAATTGTATTGGATAACTGTAGTGTAAGTCCTGTTTAGTCGAGAGGATATTGCATTTTGTGAAAGTAATTGTACATGTTTCACTTAATGCGATATTTGTCTCGCAAGGGACCAATACATTAATAATGAGAAAATTGACACTAAAAAAGTTTCTACGCGTTTGAGTTTCCAAATTTCCCTTTGAGATGGTCTATTTTTGTTGAATTTGCATTGTAAGTACATAGTGTCTTTCTCTAAATACATTGCTTCTCTTTGCAATAATGCTTCAATTTTACTTTCTTAACCTTCCTTCAGAGATTTTTTAGTTTTTAGGTTTTGTGGAAGAATCGGGTGGGGAGCTTATAATGCCAGGAAAAAAAAATAGTGTTGATGGAAAAGTTACAAAGCGGAATGCTGAATTTGATTATGTGATGATATTTCTTGGGAGTTATTTTCATGCATGAGATGATTTGATTTGTATCTTTATGTACATTTTACAGTCCTTTGTTTGATATCAACTTGACCTTTCTAGTCTTTTCTTCTGGCAGGAAATTAGTTCAGTGAAGCTGAGATGTCTGGCAGGGAAGAGTTGGACATTGATGATGATTTTAGCGAAATTTATAAGGCGTATACTGGTCCTCTGGGATCTAATCCTAATGCAACCAATGCACAAGACCGAACTACAACAAAAAAAAGATCAAAAGCGGGTTCGGATGAGGAAGAGGAAGCCCGAGACCCTAATGCTGTCCCAACAGATTTTACGAGCCGAGAAGCTAAGGTTTGGGAAGCTAAATCTAAAGCTACTGAAAGGAACTGGAAGAAAAGGAAAGAGGAAGAAATGATCTGCAAATTATGTGGAGAATCTGGCCACTTCACTCAGGTTCCTTTTCTTATTTCTTTTGTTTTAGATTGTTTTGTCATAGCTCTTGTTTTGCTTTTCTTCCAAATTCTCTTATCTAAGGGGAGCCGCCCTTAGCCTCTGGAAAACGACAGAGGAAGAGAGCAGGTGGAGGGGCGGGTGATACAATTATGCATGTTTTGACTTGAATGGTATGGTCATATTGAAGTCAGTGGGTCCTAATGTGGCTACAACTCTCATAAGAGATCTGCTAACATTCCCAAACAGGTTATCGTCAGCGTTTTTTACCTGGGGAGTGCTATGCATGCTTAGGACCAAACTGTTGATGGCATATGATAATTTAAAACATACAGTAAACTAACTTGTCTTGAAGACAGTAATAGTTGAGATAAGAAATTTATGCCCCGATACCTAATTTAAAATTTGACAGTGGAATAATATTTTTCCAGCTTAAATACTATTTTTTTCCTGATAGATAATGGATCTGTTTTAACATATAAGCATCTACTAATTTTTCATGAAACAATGCTAGTTCAGACAAGAAATTTATGCCCTGCTGCCTAATCCAAAATTCGACTGCAGCTTAAATACAATTTTCCCTTTTTTCCCTGATAGATGATGGATATAAAAGCATTTTTCTACTTAATTGTTACCAGTGACAAAAGCAATATAATGTCATTTCTAATGTCGTTTTGCCTACCTCCTCTTCAAAAGCATGTGTACGTGTACAACTATGGATAAATTCTGTTTATGTATTATGCCTAAATGATTTAATTCAGGGTTGTCCTTCTACTCTTGGGGCGAATCGTAAGTCTCAAGATTTCTTTGAGCGGGTACCTGCGAGAGATCCTCATGTGAAAGCATTATTCACTGAAAAGGTAGTAAATAAGATTGAAAAGGATATAGGATGCAAAATCAAAATTGAGGAAAAATTTATCATTGTCAGTGGCAAGGATAGGTTGATCTTGAAAAAAGGTGTTGATGCTGTTCATAAAGTCAAAGAAGAGGGTGAGAATAAGCATTCTTCTAGCTCCCCAATTTCCAGGTCTAGGTCACCTGAACGCAAGAGTCCTGTTAGCTCACGGTTGGGACGCTCCAATTCTCAAAGATCCAATCCCAGTCCACATAATGCCTCGCAGGTCCCACACAGATTTGGCAGACATGAGAAGGTTGTGGAAGACCATGTTCGTGAAGATGTGCAAAAATTATCGAGGGCCTCTATGCAAGGTAGGCAAAGCATATGTGTACTTGTGTTGTCATGTAGAGGTTATTTCTTTCTTGTAATTTACAAACTCATAAAGTTATATCATTTTATATGTTCTTTCTGTTCAGCCGTTCAATCTCTTTCTTTATACTGCTTGTTTCTTATCATTTTCTTTGCAGAAAGAGGTAAGTTCTTACGTTCAAGCATTCTGAAAGATATATCTTGGGTTGAATTGAAAGGGTGGTCTCCAAATTATTTTTTTTACTGAGCATATGGAGACTCATTTGCCTCAGATTGGATACAGTATGAGAATTTAGATAGTGTCTCATGTTAAAGCTGCCTCCATTGTTAGAGATCTTGAATGGAAGTGCTTAACACACTCTTCCTCTGGTGAAGCTTATGGCAATGATGGTGGTAGAGGTCGATCAAGCCATTCAAGGTCTCCAGCACCTTCCTCTTATGTGGGAAACCCATATAATTCTTATGATGGTCAGAGTCAAAGCAAGGGGGGCTACAGAACTGATGGATGGGATGCTGAAAGACGTGGGTCTGACATGCAATCTAGCCATAAGTTTGAACACCATGCATTCTCTCAAACCTTCGAGGAAATAGAATTGGAATATAAAAGGGAAGCAATGGATCTTGCGAGAATTCGAGACAAGGAAGAAGATGAAGAAATTCACAAGCATCGCGAGGTTTGTTACGTTCTATTATTTTGTTTCTAGTTTAATTAATGATGCTTTATCTTACAAATGTCCAATCACAATAGCCTTTTTTGGTCACTTGAAGTACGGAAACTTTCTTAACCACTGGAATCTGTTTTATTTTGCTTGGATGCACAATATATAGAATACAATTAAGCTCAACTGAATTTGACTGTGTCAATTGACTCCTGACATATTGGGTTCTTCAAATTTAAGGCTGTGAGAGAAATTAGGGAGGGTTACATGAAGAAACTGACTATGCTCAGGGGTGCACAAGCAAAACAGTGGGAAGAATTTCTTCAAGTTGACGTCCAGAGGAGACAACAAGCTTGCCACCATATTTCAGCTGCTGGGTTTAGTGATTATAAACAACCTAGTTATTTAGAGTATGATAATCCTTCAGGCAATGCGCACTATTCCGGTCCTGTAACCAATATGCCGATGGAGTCAAGGGGAAGGTACCCAAATTCTATGGAAAATTATCCTTCAAGACCTCACAACACATTTAATGATTTTCAGCGTCAAAGGCACGATGACTTGGGGAAATCCTATAACCGATACTAAGTTGATAGATGGAAATCAAGATAGGTGAGTTGTCTGACCCTTTATTTTGTTCCATCCATTCGTTTTCCTAAAGCATTGATATCCATGATCACTTTCCAAGTTTCCGGAGGGCTTGGTATTTTGTAGAGTACAATGCTCTTAGAGAGATGTGAATCGGTATAGGATCCGAAATTTTAAAATTTTGGGACGTACCTTGTATAATGGCTAGCTTGGCAAATGCAGAATTTGTAGATATGGTTTGTGTATTTCTATTGTTACAACTGCATTATAGTCTAAATTACCACTTCGAAACTTTTCAGGATCCAATTGTTGCTTGGGTACAAGTATTGGTAAGGAACCTTCAAACTAGGTAAGTATGAAAACTGTGTTTTCACCTCCCCTAGAAGTCGCTACTTGAATGGTAAGAACGCTATTTGTTGCTATTTCATCAAGACTATGGAACGTCGTCTTTGTAATCTAAGAAGTGAAATTTGGTTATGCATTATGGAACCACTTCTGGCAAGATTTTTGTTTTTGATTAAAATTTCCACTTCTATTTCACTTGTATTGGTGAAAATGATAGTTTTCGTGCTTATCTTGGATGGGAATTCATTTTGGTTCACAAAGGATGCCAAATTGCTTCCCAGTTAGTTACTGCTGATACAAGGCTATTAATTTTTGCCATTTGTTTGTTTTGCCTCCAGTCTCTGGTGTTAGGTGAAATAAGTTATCTATGTGGGTGGGATTTTGCTCGTCGGCTGAAATAATTTCTTATTAATTAGAGCTTTTGTGGTACCACATTATCGTTCCGTTTCACAAGATTAAGTGTTCTTATGTTTCACAAGATTATGACACCATTACTAGTCGTGAAGTTGTGAGCCAGAAAATAGGCAAAGTACATTGTTACATCGGGTTAATAATTTAAATGGTTACTAAACTTTGTAAAAAGTTTTCACTGGGACACTGAACTTTAAAAATCACCCAATTCATCACTGAATTTTGCAAAAGGTTTATACGGGGTCATTGAACTTAAAAAACCACTCCACTCATCACTGAACTTGTCAAAAGATTTACACTGGGTCACTGAACTCAATGACCATTGGGAAAGTTTTTGCAAAGTTCAGTGATGAATGGAATAATTTTTAAAGTTCAATGACCCTGTGGAAATCTTTTGCAATGTTCAGTGATCCCGTGAAAACCTTTTGCAATGTTTAGTGATGACTTGGGTGAATTTTAAAGTTCAGGGCCCGTTTGATAGGGATTTTGAGAATTGATTTTTTGACCGTTAGAAGAAAAGTGGGGTCCACATGTGAGAGAAGAAGTCAAAAATTACGGCTTGAATAGTAAAATAACGGTCAAAAAATCAATTTTTTGGGGCAAAAAATCCCTACCAAACGGGGCTTCAGTAACCTGGTGAAATTTTTTTGCAAAGTTGAGTGGCCATTTGGGTTATTAACTATTGTTTGCGTTTGTTAATGACTTCTAACCATGTCATTATACTTTTTGTATAGGCCTCGAGTTAGATGATTTTGTAATATGTTCTCCATTTTCCATCAATTAAACAAGGAAGCTAATTGATGGCTAATGTTAAATTAAGGTTTGATGTCCGTGATGTGGTTTAAGGTGATATCAGAGTAGATAAATACTTTGAGTTCAGGTCTTGTCGTGATCCATTTTTGAAATGTGTTAAGCATTCGATGGGGAAAAAATGTGAATTAGTTTACAGGTGAAAACTGTCAGTCTATTTGTTGGCTAATATTTATTACCTTTCTAAAACTTGGATTGTAACTTCGAGCCCTAAATAGACCCTCAAATAAGAAGGTGAGTTATATTCCTATCGATCTTTGGAACACTAGGAATGGAGGCGTCACAAATAGTTACAACTTACAAACCGTTCAGTCAGCGTACTTGATGCCTAATTTGGACTAGTTTTGGTGTATTTTTGAAATTTTTTATCTTCCAGTCTACAATTGTAGTTTCTTGATGAAGCTGTTCATGTTTTGCTTGTTGCCATATTTGGCATTTTCCATCAACTACAATTAGAGGTAAATTTTATAAATAAGGAATACACGTATAAAAAGAGGAAAAAGAAATTATTTCAACACGTGTGTTTGCATAAATGTTACACGTCTTTAACTACCTTAGGGCCTTTTTGTTTTCCATTTTCATAGGAAGAATGTATTTTGAAATAGTTGATTAATGAAGAATGTGTGGTTTTAGAAATAAGGAAAGTTTTTAATTTTGCGTATAATATTATTTTATTGAAAAATGTGTGGTTAAAAAAAAAGAGAGAAAAATGAATATCAAACAAGGGCTAGAAAAAAAAATGTTACCCGCAAATGTTCAAATTTGGCCCTCATTGCTGCTGTTGGATGTACATTTTTTTCGAAATACATTTTTCTTTCCCTTCTTTTCATTGACACATTTTTTAATAAAATGATATTACACGTAAATCCAAAACATTTCTTTATTTTTTAACCAAAATTTTAATTATTCTACTATTCCAAAATGTATTTTTACTATAGAAATGGGAAACAAACATACTCTAAGTTTCATTCCATTTTTCTCTATTCTGTTTTTAACTAAATAATCTTTCGTAAAATAATATTACACGTAAATAAAAAAAAAATTCGTTCTTTTTTAATTACTTATTTTTCAAAAAAATACTATTCCACACATTTTAATTTCCAAAAAATGTTAAAAAAATGGGGGCCAAATGAGGGCTAGCGACTATGAATCTGCATATCAAGTTATATCATTTAGAGCACTTGGATCTCCAATAAAAATAAAATAAAATTGGCATTTAAATCCCAAATTGGATAGAAAATGTAAAAAGTTATCTGAAATGTTCATTCTTGGGTCAATTTTGTCAAGCCTTATCGTTTAAAAAAAAAAAAAAAACCAACCAAAAAAATTTTGTGCCACGACCAAAAACAACTCTCCACAGCACAATTATTAGTGAATGGATACATTAAATTAGATTGAAATATTTATAGAATCAAGATAAAATTGGAATTATCAAATAATTCTTGAGTTTTTAGCATTTTTCAATGCTTCAATCGGCATTATCCATCATAAGAGTGAATACATTTAAAGATGAGATTTATCGTATTTGGCACGGATATTGCACATGCCTAACATCACTTTTAACCAACATGAAAATTTAAAATTTAAAACCACAAAGCCGTGTTTCGATTTGGCATAAAATCCAATGGAAAGTTTGCAGACGTAGATCACTCACATTGCAATCAAAACTTGTTGACAGAATTCTTGGTTTTGTCTATATTGTACTTTTCAACCGATATTATCCATCGAATACATTTCGATGTAGAATTTGTTAAGGAAAAGAGGAAAAAGAAATAACTTTATTATGCATGAGAAAATGACCATGTGTTTAACATGTCCTTGAAACAACACGAAAAATTAATTTTTTTTTACCACAAGGCCATGTTTCAATTTAGTATAGATATGGTTAGGAAAAAGTTGCAATCAAGAAAATTTTCCTAATCCTCTTTTCTTGAAAGAGCTTCAAATTCTTTTTCCTTTCTGTAAGAATCAAGAGATTGAATCTAGTCGTAACAGAAAATATGTAGTGATGTTCCTTAAAATACATCATTTTTAGATTACCTGATAAAAATTTGTTTGACATTTTAATCTCAAGGTATCTTTTTTGGTGCAGGTTAATCGAATTGGGTGATAAAAGTTCACATGTCATGCATATGACCACTTTTTATGTCATCTTTACAAAATAAAAATTGAAACAAAAAAAAAAAAGAAAAAAAACGAAGAAGACTTAACAAACAACAAATGAGACTGTATTCTTGCTATCACTTTTTACTCAAAAAATAATTACATTAAAGCTTATTGAAATATTTAAGGGAGTCATTATTTTTATCCACTATTTTAATATATTTATTATACTCTAAATCTATTCATATTAAAACTTCAAAAATTTTAAAAAGTACTATATTCATCTACAATACATTATAACAATCTCCTTATAGCCCCCTCGAGGCATAATACATTGGTGCAAAGAACAGGAGTGAGGTAGTCTCAACTTGGTAGACACAGTGTGAGTGTTCGATTTCTGAGATATGGAATTGGATTATTTGTGGGCATTAGTATACGGGCAAGCTCTTGTTCACTAGCCTGCTTTGGCCCATTTCGCAATTTACCTCCCTCACGATACTCCAGGGGCGGGGCAATGAGGACCCTCAAATTTGGGGTTCAACCTTTTTCTAAACAATCTCCTTATTAAATTCATTTATTTAAACACTTTATATTTACAGAGTAATGCTTAGGGTACATAATGGACATCATACCATTATGATGTCCATTCTGTTCAAGAAGAATAATCCATATTTACACCACTTTTATCTATCGTACTCTTATTTATTCCTATTATAATTTTAAAAAAGCACCACATTCATCACCATTACATTCCAATGTTAGTCTTGTGAAATTCATTCATTTGAACTCTAAATATTCACGAAGTTTAACCAAAAATAAATTATTTATAAAAAAAAACGAATATAAATACAAAACAATCCCACTGAAAATGCATTCCGAAACAAATCAAATACACAAATACAAAACAAATCCACTGAAAATGCATTCCGAAACAAATCAAATACACAAATACAAAACAAATCCACTGATTGGTCAGTTTTAAAGCCTTTATTTTATTTTAAAAACATAAAAAGAAATGTACTCAAGACTCTCAGACTTCCGATATTTACTAATCCAGAAAAGAGAGCCACCATAGTTCCTTTTATTTGACCAAAAAAAAAAAAAAGGAAGGCTGGGAACGAAAATAATCAGTCATCCAAATTAGATGAAAAGACCACTGAACTTTGAAATTAAAGTACAACATAGGGTTTTAGTTAAACATGACGTCTAAAAATTTGGAAAACTTTCTTAGCCCCTATTTGTCATCTTTTCAAAATTTAAATTGTTTACTACATGATGCTCTACTGTATATTCACACAATAAAATATTCTATACACAAATCAATAAAGTTTCTTTACTTTTTAACCACATTTTTCAAAAAATACTATTCAATAATTCATTTTTCCCAAATAAATTCTATCAAACAGGCCGTATTGATGAATTTGTGCTATGAAAATTCCCGAGGCATTTGAAATTCCCATATTCTTCTTTTATATATACACATACTTCTATTTTTAATAACCCACGTGATCGTTCCTTTCAAAACTAAAATTCTACTTCCAATTTGTGATGTACGTATAATGTTTATGTGTATATATACATATGTTTTACTAGTTTGTATCTATATATGTTGATGTAAAAAAAATACTATATGGTATGGTGTTGCAAAGTTGTCCAGTCATTTCATTGAATTTTCTTCTCTCCGTAGGATTTCGGTCAAAGATTAGAAGAATTTAAAGCTGAGATTTCATGAGCGTGCAAATTATATAGCTCCAATTTGGCGGTAATTTGTTGGACTAGGTCATAAAAGGCTATTGCAGCTATCTCCAAGTCTATGAAACTCGGTTATCTCCGACCAAATTTAAATAGGAGAATATATTGATTAGTTTATAGTTTTTAATTGAGAAAATAAATGAAAATGAAGATTTTCGCAATGTAATGTGAAAATAAGGGTGAAAAATGTCAAAAAATAAAAGGTATGGATATTTCTCAGTATTATATTGAAAATGTAGGGGCATTTTGTACTCTTTTAATAATTTATTTAGATTCATTTGTAATTTTTTAAAAAGTTTGGGAGTATAATTGTAATTTGTTCATCTCTCTCTCTCTATTTTATTTAAATAGAGTGGTATATTTGTTATTTTACATTTTTTTTATTGAGAAGTTGAATAAAATGACATTTTCCGCAATGAAAGGTGAAAATATGGGTAAAAATATCCAAAAATGAAAGGTACGAATGTTTTGTACCATAATATTGTCGTTAAACATAGGACTTATTTTTCTCAAGCTCCAGTTCCAACTCTATCTGCACTCTAGCTGAGTATATTTCTGATTCTATTCTTATTTGTCATCATGTAGAATTGTAATTCAATTCTCGAATCGAATAATCGTACTTTAATCTATTCCTACTATAATTTTAAATTTTTTTTAAAAAGTACTACATTCATCACCATTACATTCCAAAGTTAGTCTTGTGAAATTCATTCATTTAAACTCTAAATATCCACAAAGTTTAAACAAAAATAAATTATTTATAAAAAACAAAAGAACTAATATAAATACGAAGCAATCCCATTGAAAATGCATTTCGAAACAAATCAAATACATTAAAACCAAAACAAGTCCACTCGCAAGACTCGTCAGTTTTAAAGCCTTTATTTTATTTTAAAAATATTAGTAGACGAATTTGGAGTGAGAGATTTTATTTGGTTTTATCCTTATCTAATTAAGTAAATTTACATAAAAAATAATAATAATGATTTTTATTTAAAAGGTAATATATATTACCACCACAATTTTTATTTGTTACACCACATTTTGATAAAATACACCCCAAGCAATTCATAAATACAATGTAACCCAATTAAAATAGAAAGGGCAAAAAAAAAAAAAAGGGAAAAAAAAAAAAAAAAAAAAGTACAACACATTATTACCCTTTTCATGTCACCCCTCTCCCCATTGGCCGTCTTTCTTCATCCATCAGAAATGCAAAAATTGAACTCTAATGTTCACCATTAGAAATGAATATATATAAACAAGTCGTCATGCTTAAGTCAATGTGCGGCACTTCTCCTAGGATTCTGCCATGAACTGTTTTGGAAAACTTTCTAAGTTTCTATTTGTCATCCTTTAAAAATTTAAATTGTTTACTGAATGATCATTCTCTATCGTATATTCACACAATAAAATATTTTACACACAAACCAATAATTTTTTTTTTTTTACTTTTTAACCACATTTGTCAAAAAATACTATTCAATAATTCATTTTTCCCAAATAAATTCTATCAAACAGGCCCTATTGATGAATTTGTGCTATGAAAATTCCCGAGGCATTTGAAATTTTGGAATTTCAAAACCAAAGTAATTTTGTTAATTAGCTATATAATGTGTTTTAAAAATACCTTATAGCATATTGTATTGTCGGCCCAAAGGTGACTTTATGATAATGCATATAGGCTCTTACCGTAATAAAATTTATATGGTTTTAAATTAAATTACGGATTATCTAATTAATAACTCATGTTAATTAGTTGGATATTTTATTGTCAATTTGATTGCATGCATTATGTTTGGATGATATTGAGTGTGATATTTATATTTCCACAATTTATAATGCCTCATCTCTTTCGAATCTATTGTCTGCTATCGAAACCTTAACTGGGAATAATTATGTAAGATGGAAACGAGATGTAGAAATAGCATTTGTTCTTTTGGGCTTGGACTTTGCAATGGAGAAAAAGCTTGAGAAACCTATAGATAAGAGTACTGTTGAATATGTAGTCGAGTATGAAAAGTGGGAAAGGGCTAACAATTTCTGCTTGAAAATCATTAAGCGATCGATATCTGATTCCATTCTTGGTGCCATCCCCGATAATAAAAATGCCAAAAGTTTTATGGATGTTATAGGAAAGAAATTTATTGAGTCTGATAAAATCGAAACTGGGGATCTAATGGATAAATTGATGAGCATGAAATATGATGGTACAAGTGGTGTTTGGGAACATGTCATGAAAATAATAAATATATCATCTAAGCTAAAGGCTCTTAACATTCTCATTGCGGAGCCTTTCCTGATCTATCATGTTTTAAATAACCTTCTTAGTCAGTTTAATCAATTTAAGGTTGCTTACAATGTTTAGCAGGATAAATGGAATTTGAATGACCTTATAGCAGTGTGTACCCAAGAAGAGTATAGGATGCGCTGTGAAACTGTTGAAACTGTGCAGTTAGTCTTTCAGCCATTACAGAACAAAGGGTCTTCTCACAACTACAAGCCTAAATTTCGTAAGGGTAATAAGTCCCACCGAAGTGAGCAGAATAAAAATTTTAGTGATCCTAAAGGAATTATAAAGAAAAATGATCAATGCAAGTTCTGTAAGATGAAGGGTCACTGACAGAAAGACTGTTTTAAATTTAAGACTTGATTGGAAAAGAAGAAGAGTTCTCCAGAAATTCTCTTGGCCTTAGTTTGTTTTGAGTCTTCTTCAGTAAATGTGCCTTTGAATTCTTGGTTGTTAGACTCGAGAGCTAGTATTCATATTGCGAATTCCTTGCAGGGGTTCACAAGCAAATGGAGGTAAAGTGAGAATGAAGTGAGTTTGAGCGTTGCAAATGGAGTTCAAGTAAAGGTTGAGTTTATAGGAGTAGTGAAGTTGTCTTTAGAGTTTGGTTTTTCTCTTGTTATGGAAAATACAGTTTATGTAATGCAAATGAGACGGAATTCAATTTCTATATCGAAACTTGATGTTTATGGTTTTACGTTTAATTTTGAAAATGGAATGATTGAGTTGTTTAATGATTTTCGTTTGATTAGGAATGACCTTTTGTGTGATGGTTTATATAAGTTGTCTTTGGCTCCTTTTCGTGACGTCTCGTGTGTTACCAATGCACCAAAGAAAAGCGCTTTAATTCGTGAACCATCCTCTATGTTGTGGCATAAGTGTTTGGGTCATATTTCTAAGGATAAAATGGAAAGATTGGTAGAAGTTGAGATTCTTCCCTCTTTAGACTTCTCTGATTTTGACACTTGTGTGGATTGTATAAGAGGAAAGTTAACTAAGTCTATGAGGAAGGATTCGACTAGGAGTAATGAAATTTTGGACTTAATACACACTGATATTAGTGGATAATTGTCTTCCATTATATGTGGGAACAAATACTTCGTAACTTTTATTGATGATTTTTCACGATATGGATATATTTACTTGATTAACGATAAATCACATGCACTTGAGAAATTCAAAATTTTCAAACTAGAAGTAAAGAAACAATGTGGAAAAGGTATCAAAGTTGTAAGATCTAACTATGGTGGTGAATACTATGAAAAATATAATGAGTCAGGTCAAAACATGAGTGATTTTGCAAAGTTTTTACAAGAGTGTGGAATAGTACCTCAATATACCATGTCAGGGACACCTAAGCAGAATGGTGTTTCTTAAAGAAATAATCGAACTCTAAAAGAAATGGTCAGAAGCATAATGAGTAGAACAAATTTTCCTGAATATTTGTAGGATGAAGTCTTGAAAACTGCTATGTATATCTTGAACAGAGTTTCAAGTAAAGTTGGTGCAAAGACACCTTTTGAAATATGAACAAAGGCTCATTTTAAAGTTTAGGGATGTACAGCTGAGGATAGGATTTATAATCCATTTGAAAAGATATTAGACCTGAAATCCACTCCTGATTACTTTATTGGGTACCCAGAGAGATCAAAGGGATATAAGTTTTACTGCCCAAATTGCAGCACTAGAATTGTAGAGCCCATTACTGCTAAGTTTCTGGAGAATAATTTTGGAAATTGTGGGAGTTCCATATCGAGAGAAATTCTCGTTAAACCAAATCAAGTTGTTGTTCCAGTTCCTGTTATGCAGGAAAGAGTTGGTTCTCAACCAATTGAAATTGTTAATGAAGAACCGAGGAACCTCTAATTCCTCCAACAACGATTGAATCGGCTCATAAGCCACAAGTTAGAAGATCACAAAGGGAAAGGAGATCTGTATTGCCCAGTGATTACATTACATATTTATTGGAGAGGGATTTTGATATTAAACATATTGTTGATCATGTAACTTATAATCAAACATTGACAAGTCTTGATGCAGATAGATGGATAAATGTTATGGAAGATGAAATGAATTCTATGGAAAAGAATGAAGTTTGGGATCTTATTGAACTTCCTCCAGATGCTAAAGTTATAGATAACAAGTGAATTTTCAAAAGTAAATTAGATTTAAAAAGGAATGTTGAACAAAAGAAAACAAGATTGGTTGCAAAAGGTTTCACTCAGTGAGAGGTCATTGATTATGTTGAAACCTTTTCACCTGTTTCGTCGAAAGATTCCTTTCGAATTATTATGGCACTTATGGCATACTATGATTTGGAGCTTCATCAAATAGATGTTAAGACGGTATTTTTGAATGGAGATCTTTCTGAAATGATTTGTATGAAACATCTTGAAGGCTTTGTTATGAAAAGTAAAGAAAACGTAGTATGCAAATTAAACAAATTCTTATATGGTCTTAAGAAAGCATCTCGACAGTGGTATTTAAAGTTTGACAAGGTTAGACCTCTCTTGGTTTTGTCAAAAATACAATTGATCGATTCATTTATCTCAAAATTAGTGGAAGAAATTTTATTTTTCTTGTCCTGTATGTTGATGACATTTTGCTTGCTAGCAGTAACTTAGGATTGTTTCATGAGATAAAGAAAATTTGTCTGCTAATTTTGAAATGAAAGATCTTGGAGAGCTTCCTATGTACTTGGCATTGAAATACATCATGATAGAAATCGTGGCTTATTGGGACTTTTTCAAAAAGCTTATACACAACGTGTTCTAGAATGGTTTAATATGCAGAACTATGCACCCAGTGATGTACCTATCATAAAAGGAGATAAGTTCAACAAAACTCAATATCCAAGGAATGAGCTAGAAAGGGAATCTATGAAGATGATTTCATATGTTAGTGCTATGGGGAGCTTGATGTATGCTCAAGCTTGCACTAGGTCGGATATAGCCTACGCATTAAGTGTCCTTAACAGATTTCAGTCAAATCCAGGATAAGAGCATTGGAAAGTAGCTAAGAAAGTTATGAGATATTTAAAGAAAACTGAAAGTTATATGTTTACATTCCAGCGTTCAAATTATATTGAGGTGGTAGGATATTTAGATTTTGATTTTGTTGGATGTCAAGATGATTTGAAATCAATCTTAGGTTATATTTTTACATTAGCTAGTGATGTTATTTCTTGAAAAAGTGCTAAACAGACTCTAATGGCATCTTCTACTATGCAAGCTGAATTTATGGCATGTTATGGGGCTACAGTCCATGCCCGGTGGTTAAGAAATTTCATCTATGACCTGAAAGTTGTTGATTCCGTCTCAAGACCAGTCACCATATACTGTGATAACAGTGCAACAGTGTTCTTTTCAAAGAATAATAAAAGTATTGTGGATCAAAGCATATTGACATCAAATATTTGGTTGTTAGAGACAGAGTCAAGGAAGGACAGACGAAAATAGAGCATATCAATACAGAGGCAATAATTGCAAATCCTTTGACTATGAGACTCGCTCCAAAAGTCTTTGAGACACATGTTACTAATATGGGCATTGTGGAAACATTTGATTTTTTGGTTAGTGGGAGTTATATATATGTAAAGAACTACGTTTTGGGCTTGATTCCTTTACAGGATACATAGGTAATCCATATGTTTTCGAGTACAACCCCTTCTGATAATAAAATAAATTTCTCTATCCATGAATTATTTTTAGCATGCATTTGACTTTATCTTTATGATATTATTGTGATTTTGAGATATGACAGATAAAGACATAAGACGAGTCTCTTTTAGAAACATGTGGCTTCATTTTGATTTGAAGTATTATGAGGATCGATTTAAAGTAGCACAGTTTTTTATCACATTTGGTGCTAAGTTCATACCACATCGTTGAATGATGGGAATCCATGTCGATAATGATGTTGGCATTTGTAGCTGTTGAATGGTCTTGCATCGCTTAATTGGTGTAATGACTTCCATGTTCGGTGTTAATATTCTTGTTGGACCGGATCAAGTTACGTTAAGTGTCATCATTGGAACTATACTTTTTTAACCACCTATGAGTCTAACCCGGGTGTTAAAACTTTATTATAACAATCAAATATTTACCCAAGTGGGAGATTGTTGGAATAATTTCAAATATAGGCTTCACATTCGATTGTAAATTTTACGGGTTAGATGTATGATTCATAATAATATTTGTGACTGTGCCAAATTTATTGAGTGATCAATTGGGCCTTTTACACTTTACTGGTTGTAATTAATATGATGTGGTAATTTTAAATATGTGGACCGAAAATAAACCTTAATGGGACAGTTCAATTATTTCATATATAAAGGTTAGGTCCCCTCTCCTTTTCATGTTGTTTTATTAGCCCCCATCGACAGTTAATACTTTGTGAGGAGCAAGGAGTGAAAGATCTGACTGCTATTACAACTATTATTTATATCAACAATGGCTTCCACATGTATGAATTCGTTTTATTAATTTATTGTATTGTGATTCTCGATTCTTAACATGATTAAAGTTAAATTCAACAATTGGTATCAGAGCCTTTATGTTAAAATCGAAATCGTTCATGAAATTATTTTTTCCCTATATCACGTGGAAAAACGTTTTATGTGCATACAATAAAATTATATGTATAACGTACATTTCATTGTATAACGTGCGTACGTAGATATACGGTTCCCAATGTGTCATTGAATTAATTTCTACTTCCTTCACGTAGTTGAGTAACCCACAGATAGGAACAATGAATGCTTATAGTGTCCCTCCCTCTCCTCCTTATATAAGGAACAAACAAAAAGTAAGGAAAAGGAAATAACTCTAACATGTGTTTGGCACAAATGCGGCACCGGTCTTACATTTTTTTTCCCATTGTAATGTAAGAGTTTATTATTTATAAATAAATTACAAGGTAAGATGAATGCATCAAACTAAAATAAAGTACTCAAGCTCCAGTTTCAACTCTATCTGCACCTCCATTATTTCTGATTCGATTCTTTTTGTCATCCGGTAAAATCATAATTTGGTTCTTGAATAATCTCTTTACTTCAACATTTTCGAGTGCAATAAGCCCGATCATTCTAAATGAATATAATTGCTGACATGAATATTTTCTTGCAAAGTGAACAAAAAATTTCTTTAGTGTCTTAACATGACCTTAAAACAAGACGGAAATTTGAATTATATACCACAAGGCTAAGTTTTGATTTGGTATAGGAAATTTGCATCCATGATCCTCAAGCTACATAATATGGAGTACCTAGATCTCCAATCATAATTTCGTTTTTTGGTGTAAGATAATCAAACTATATAGAAAATGTCACATGTCGTGCATATGACATAGTCAATTCTGTCAAGTCTTATCTTTCAACTATCGAACGTAGAAAAAGAAAACAACAAATGAGATATCCTTGCCACCACAAAAAAATAAAAATAAAAATAAATTACTAAACAAAACAAAACAAAACAAAATCTTCAACAACAGGCATTTAATCAAAATAAATAAATACACAAAAGCATATTGAAATAATTATAGAATCAAGGTAAGATGATGTGGAAAGATAACATAATTCTTGATTTATTATTATTATTATTATTATTATTATTATTATTATTATTATTATTATTATTATTTATCATTCCTCAATGTTCTACGGAAAATGTCTATATCATATTTCTTAATTGATATTATATATTATTAGAATACGAATACATTTACAAATAAAAACGAAAAAGAAATAACTCAAACATGTATTTGACACGAATGTTACACGCGTCTAACATTTTTTTCGTGTAATATCAAATTTTATTTTCTATAAATAAATTATAAGGTAAGATGAATGTATAAAATAAAAAGAGTTTAATCAGATTTCTCCTAAAGAATCAAAATATAAAACATATATTTACTTACTGACAATTTCCTTATTGAAATTATTAGAAATAGTAAATACTTATTCGTTATCATTAAACATAAAACTTATTTTCCTCGAGCTTCAATACCAACTCCATCCCCAGCCCTACATGTCCATTTCTTGTTCCGTTCTTCCTTGTGGTGCAGTAGGATCGTAAACTAATTCTCAAATAACCACACCTTATTTTGAAATTTCCAGGCGCAATAAGCTCGATCATTGTATGTGAATATTTCAATGTTGATATGAATTGTTTTCTTCCAAAATTCATTCGGGATATATATACACACGTACCTGACATGGCCATGTCTGGATTTGGTATAAACATCTAAAAAGAAATTTTGCATCCAATCGTCAAACTACATAATTTAGAGCTTATTGTTGACATCTAAATCTTAAAATTTCTTTGTTGACGTAGATTAATCAAATTGGGTGGCAAATGCCATAAGTAGTGCATATGACCGCATATGACCACTTATGACAGGTCAATTTTGTCGAGTCTTTTCTTTATTAACAAATAATTGGAAAAAGAGGGGGGGGGGGGGGGGGGATAATATTAAAAAATGAGATTATATTTCTTACTGTCAAAGAAATCATCCAGTCAGGAATTTACTCAAAAGAATAAATACATTAAAGCAGATACGGTAAAAAAAGCATTCTCTGTCATTAAACATAAAAGTAATTTTCCTCATGTTCCGGTTCCGACTCCATCTGCATCTCTAAATCAGTATATTTCCAATTAAGTTCTTTCTTGTGTTGCAGTAGTATCCGAACTTAATTCTCGAATGATCACCTTACTTCGGTATTCCAGGTACAATATAGCTCGATCATTATACATGAATATTTCATTGCTCAGATGTACTGGTTTCAAAGTGCAGATGAATAAGGATAATTTGTTTCCATTACCATATATTTCTTAAGTTGAATAAGAAAATTGCAATGTGTGTAACATGAACTTAAAAATCATGGAAAGGCCATGTAAGAATCGGTATAAATTTCAATAAGGAAATTTGAAGCCACGATCCACAAACAACATAAATTAGAGCACGTGGATCTTCAATCAAAACTTCCTAACATCAAAATCTCAAAATTTCCTTTTCGTGCAGGCTAATCAAATTGGATGGAAAATGTCACATGTCGTGCATATAAACACTTATGACATGGTCCATTCTATCAAGTCTTATTAAGAACAATTGGATAGGGAAAACAATTATAAATAAATAAATTATATATATGTGTGTGTATGTATATATATATATACACACACACACACATATATACATATATATATACATATACATATACATATATGTATATATATATATACATATACATATATGTATATGTATATATATATGTATACATATACATGTATATATATGTGTGTGTGTATACATATATATATACATATCTACATATATATATGTATATGTGTGTGTGTGTGTGTGTGTGTGTGTGTTCTTGCCACCAAAAGAATAAATACATTAAAGAAGATTGAAATAATCGTAGAATCAAGATAAAATGATGTGGAATGATCACCAAATTCTTCTTTTTATTATATTTTCTCAATATTTCATGAAAATTTGTTTATATTGTATTTTTATACCAGCATTATCCATCATAATAACAAGAATATATTTACATGTAAAATTTGTGAAAAAAGAATAAACAAATGAAGTGATGAAAAAGAAATAACTCCAACACGTCTTTGGCACAAATTTTGCACGCGTATAACATCTTTTCCCTTTGTAATGTAAAAGTTTATTATTTGTAAATAACTTACAAGGTAAGATGAATGCATCAAACTAAAATAAAGTTAAATCAGATTTCTCCTAGAGAGTCAAAATTAAAGCATATACTTAATTATAGGCAATTCCTTTAAACTATTAAAAATAGTAAAAAACTTTAAAACTTGATAGCAAAGGCCTTTTTGGATGGAATATTTACATAATGCGGTGTCTACTCCCCTCACATGGAAGGGAAACATTTCGAATAAATTATATTTTATTTTAAGTGGGCCCTCCTCTATATGATGAGGTGGACATCTTGATCTACGTGTAGTATCATCCTTTTTGGATGTGGTATAAAAATCGATAGGGACATTTGTAGCCAGAGAGTCCTCAAACTACATGATACAGAGAAAAGAAGAAACAACATTAAAAAACTAAAAAACGTAACTGTATTTCTTGCCATAAAAAAAAAAAAAAAAAAAAATTGAGGAAGAAGAAGAAATCCACCACAGCAGGAATTTACTCCAAAAAATAAATACATTATAACAGAGTGAAATATTTATGAAATAAAGTTAAGATAATGTGGAAAGATGACATAATTCTTATTTTTAGCATTTCTTATTGGTTCCAATGAAACGTTGATTTATTTCTCAGTCGACATTATTCATCCTAAGAGTACAATCTATAAATACATTTACATGTAAAATTTATAGATAAGGAAAAGATAAATAAATAGAAAAACGAAAAAGAAATAACTCCAACAAGCATTTGGCACGAATGTTGCACGTTTCTAATATTTTGCTTTATAATGTCAAAGTTTATTATCTATGAATAGATTAGAAGGTAAGATGAATTCATAAAATTTAAATTAAGTTAAATCATATTTTTCCTACGAAGTCAAAATATCGAGCATATAATTTGTTACATGCATCCTTATTGAAACTATTAGAAATAGTAAAACATTACTGCATGTCACTAAATATAGAGTTTGTTTGGGAGTGATTTTGAGAATTGATTTTTTGACATTTAAGAGAAAAGTAGGGTCCACCTATGAGAGAAGAAGTCAAATATAATGACTGAAATAGTAAAATAACGGTCAAAAAATCAATTTTTTGGATGAAAAAATCACTTCCAAACAGGCCCATAGAATATATCTTTCTCAAGGTCTAGTTCCAATTCCATCTACACTTTCGTCTTAATATACTTATCGGTTCCGTTCTTGCTTGTGGTGCAGTAGGATCGTAAACCAATTTTAAATAATCACTTTAGTTTAGCATTTTCGTGTACAATAAGATAAATAATCACTTTTCTTGATTTTTATTATTGTATTTTTCTTGATTTCAATGAGGAAATTTCCAAATGTCTTGCATGACTTTATCACTACATGAAAAATTAAATTTTAATACCAGGCCATGTTTCGATTTTGTATGGATATGGGTAGAAAAATTTGTATACAGAGTCCTCAAACTACATAATTTAAAGCTATTGGATCTTCAATCTAAATTTTTTGACATTCGAGTCTCAAAATTTATTTTCTGATGTATAATAAAAATTCTAGATAAGGTGATGTTAAATAGTCACACACACACACACACAAATATATATATTAAAGCAGATTGGCCCCCAGGGTATATCTCCAAATGGTAAAAGGGGAGGGTGGAGAAATCCAGGTTTGTTTGAGGCTGCTGCATTAAGGGTTCAAATCCTGAAATATGGATTTGGCTCTTGAGTAAGTGCAAGTGTACAAGCAACCTTCCACCCTGTACCCTTGGAGGCATAACCTGCGATTTACCTCCCTCACGATACTCCAGGACAGGGGCGGTGGGGGACCCTTAAAATTGGGGTTCAACCTTTTTTTTTTTTTTTTTTTAAAGCAGATTGAAATTTTTACATAATCAAGATAATGTGATGGGGAATAATGACATAATGATTGGTTTTTTAGCATTTCCCATTGTTCCATGAAAAAGTGTGTATATTTTATTTTTCAATCAACATGATCCATCATAAGAGTATGAATACATTTACATGAGAAAACTTATAAATAAGGAACAAACAAATAAAAATTAAAAGGAAAAAGAAATAAACTGCAAAATGTGTTTGGCAAGAATATTGCATGTGTCTAATATTTTTGTTCCTTATCATGTCAAAGTTAATTTTCTATAGATAGATTATAAGGTAAAATGAATGTATAAAAGTAATAAAACAAAAAAATAAAAAAAATTTAATCGGATTTCTCCTGGAGAGTTAAAATAGAAAGGATATATCTAATTACATGAAATTCCCTTATTGAAATTATTAGATATAGTAAATTTATTCTTTATCAATTAACATAAAACTATTTTCCTCGAGTTTCGGTTCCAATTCAATTTGCTCTTCTGAATGAGTGTGTTTTCGATTCAGTTCTTACTTTTGTTGTAGTAGGATCGTAACCCATTTCTTGAATAATCCCCTTTCTTGGGTATTTTTGGTTACAATAAGCTCAATCATAATACTTGAATATTTAATTACTGTAGTGGTAAAAATTAATTTATTAGTCCAAGTGGCCCAAACATAGAACAGGGTCCAAATACGATTCAACCTCGCCATCATCGGCCCACCGCATTATAACAATCGACTCGAATACACAATCCATGACCTATATGTCAATTCGAAATCTCCGATAATCTACTTCAGATAGATCACGTTACGATCTATCCAGATCTGGTGAGAGTTATCTACAAACGGATCTGATATTTCAATTGAACAGATCGGATTAGATTTGGTTCCAACCAACCACGAAATCTTAGAGAATCCCCGCCAATCCCTCCTAGACGGTTATCCCACTCCTATAAATTCAGCAGTCGATCAAGCATTCAGGTATCAGAGTCCCCCTAGACTCTAATTCATTTCTTCTTTCTTCCATCTGACATTTATCAAACTTTCAATAAGATTTACTGACTTGACCGTCGGAGAGTCTTCTGCCGACACCACACCGGTGTCTTTTTAAGATCTTTTTACGATCATTTTCCTTTGTTCTATTTTTCTTGAGCTCCACAGGATTACTAGTGGCCCACTTGATTCGATTTCTTGGCTGCAGAACCTACCGTCTACAATTTGGCGCCCACCGTGGGGCCCTAGCAATCATTCCTACAAACGGGACTCTCATCATACTATTCGACAATCATCATTGCCATGTCAGGAACTTCTGAAACCCATCGTACAGACGGCTTCACTGATCATACTTCGAAAGAATTAGCTCGTCAAGAAGCTGAACCAATGATTCGTTAGGAGGTGGAAGCAACAATGCGACTAGGAGACGGCTTAGGTCATGCTGCCGCTCTACCTACCACCCCAACGTTGGCTTGTCCGAACCAGCCAACGACCATCCAGCCGATCCATTCGATCCAGCCAGTAGCTGAACGGCAGAGTACTGTCCATCCTGCCTCTACACATCCTCAACCTACCACTCCGTCTTGTGAAGTCACTGCACAGCTAGCCCGACTCATCGAGTTGACAAAACAGAATTCACAAAATCCCGAAAGGCTAGAAGCGGAGAATGCTGTCATCTATGTGGAGAATCGCGAGCTTCAAGAAAGAATAGAATCCTCGGTATCCGATTCAACATTGCCACGCCCATCACAGCCGACTCCTTCACTTGACCAAAATGGACTTAGAACCATTGGTTCGAATGTCCAATTTGTTGCACCGCTTAACAGAGGATCAGAAGACGCGCAACCAAAGCCTACTAGTGGACAAGACCCAAATTCGTACGAAAATTAGCAGCGATCGAAGCCATGGTTCAACGTATCCCATGGATGCCAGCGCCTATCAAGAAAAGTGCAGCTAGTTGTTTCGCCGACTATCCCTTTGTTAGCGAAATTGCCCTGATGGAAATGCCCAAAAAATTTAGCTTCCTTAATATAAAGTTATACGATGGGACAGCCAACCCAGACGATCATATAGCTCAATATAGATAGAGAATGTTTACTGTCGCTATACCAAGAGACCTTCGAGAAGCTTGCATGTGTAAATGGTTCGGCTCTAATCTAGTGGGGCAGGCCCTACAGTGGTATACCAATCTTCCAAATAATTCTATATCATCGTTCGCCAAACTAACTGATACTTTTGGTGAACAGTTTGCAAGTATCACAAAACTTGAGAAGCGATCCGATGACCTCATCACATAGTGCAGAGAGGAAATGAGTCACTGCGGAAATTTATCGGACGATTCAACCGGGAGAAAGTTTCCATCCCTAGCTGCAACCAACAAACTGCCATTTCAGCTTTTCGAAAGGGCCTCTTCCCAGACACTGATTTGTAAAAGGAACTCACCAAATACCCATGCAGCACAATGGAGGACGTCTTGGCCAAAGCTTGGGCACATATTAAATGGGAAGATGATGATGCTAATTTTAATTTTACCAGACGTCAACTCAATCGAGAAGAGCCGCAACGACCAAACAGGGTCGAGAAACGACCCTTCGATACCTACTTCCTTCCGGACAGGAAAGATACAAGCGTAGGGAACTGCCCAGACTAATTGAACAACCTTCTGCAAGAACGAAGATTAGGGTCCCCGAATACAACCTCTCTATCAGGCCAATAAAACTAATTGCAATATTGAAGGGAATGGGCAGCACAGTGAATTAGCCCGGAAAGATGAGAAGCTCTAGTGACCAGCGAGATAAAAGTAAATGGTGTGAGTTTCACGCCAACCATGGCCACCGCACAGATGATTGTATTGCTTTGAGGGTGGGAGTAGCTAAATTATTGAAGTAGGGATGTCTTACAGACCTTCTAACCAATAAAGGAAAGGAGAACGTCGCAAGACAACAACAACAATAGCACGGTAAGCAAAGCTCCGAACCAGTGGCCGCACCAACACAAGATTGAACCATTAACTTCATCATTGGCGGATCGGAAGTTAGTGGAATAACAAGGGCAGCGACACGAATGCACGCGCGTCGAGCAACTCACTTCTGTCAAAATCTAAGCCAAATAAGACAATCAGACACACCACAGATCATTAGCTTTACGACATCTGAGGCTACGCAGCTACTCAATCCGCACCATGATGCTTTGGTCATATCTTCGAACATCGTCAACTGCTTAGTCAAGTGCATTTTGATAGACAACAGCAGTAGTGCAAACGTACTTTTCCTGGAGACCGTTAAGGCAATGGGAATTCCAGAAGATAACATTACATGCCGGACGATCAACGTTTCATCAGGTACTCCGTTTCCCAATCAAATGGGGAATAAGAGAAATTCTTGGCGACCAAAGGGATTCTAGGGAGTGTTACTAAAATTCACTCCACTCTGACCGATCTCCTTTATAGCAATCCCAGCCCACCATCCCAAATCAACCAGATGTGGAAGAACTAGACGAAATACAGATCCACCCCGACTTCCCAGATCACAAAACTCGAGTCAGAGCAAGGTTAGAACCAGAGCTCAGGAAATGCCTGATCAAGTTCCTCATGGAACACCATAACTGTTTCACTTGGTCCTATACTGACATAACTGGTGTTGACCCGGAGGTAATAACGCACAAATAGAATGTTGATCCCCATTACATTTCGATCAAACAAAAGCGAAGAAGATTCGCGCCCGAATCATTAATGAAGAGGTCCAAAAGCTTTTGGAAGCAGGTTCCATACGAGAAGTCAACTACCCAGATTGGCAAATGTCGTCGTGGTGAAAAAGAAGAACGATAAGTGGAGAGCTTGCATCGATTTTATAGACCTAAATAAGGCATGTCCGAAGGATAGCTTCCCTCTTCCACATATAGACATGATGGTCGATTCGACAGCTGGATATGAGCTTCTAAGCTTTATGGATGCTTTCTTCGGGTACAAATAGATATTGATGCACCCAGCTGACCAAGAGAAAATCACTTTCATGACAGAGCGAGACACGTTCTGTTACAAGGTTATGCCATTCGGACTAAAAAACGCGGGAGCAACATATCAACGACTAGTAAATCGTATGTTCGCTGAGCAACTCAAAAAATCCATGGAAGTCTACATTGACGATATGCTGGTGAAGTCTTTGATTGCAAAGCAACAAATAGACCACCTTAAGCAGTCTTTCGAGGTTCTAAAGAAATACAACATGAAGCTTAATCCGTCCAAGTGTTCATTCAGAGTATCCTCTGGCAAGTTTCTGGGTTACTTAGTAACACAACGGGAAATCGAAGCAAATTCGGACCAAATCCAATCAATCATTAACATTCCATCTCCAACTTGTATCAAGGAAGTTCAAAGGCTTACTGGAAGGCTTGCAACTCTTAACAGGTTCATCTCCCAATCTTCAAAGAAATGTCAAAAGTTCTATAACATATTAAGGAAAAATAAAACTTTCAAATGGACCTCGACATGCGAAGAAGTGCTTCAGAAACTCAAACAACATCTGACATCACCACCACTCCTATCGAAATCGAAAGACGGAAACAACTATACATGTACTTGGCAGTTTCGGAGATGACGGTCAGCGCAGTCTTGGTCTGTGAAGAACATGGAAAGCAACTCCCAATCTACTATGTTAGCAAGGCATTGCTGGATGCAGAAACCCGCTATAGCCAACTGGAGAAATTAGCTTTGTCACTTGTTAGTGCAGCTCGAAAGCTAAGACCGTACTTCCAGAGCCATTCAATAGTAGTCGTGACATCGTTTCTACTAAAACAAATACTCCATAAACCCGAGTTGTCCGGATGACTAACCAAATGGGTCGTCGAATTAACTGAATATGATATTTCCTTTATACCCCGCACTGCCATCAAATCTCAGGTACTCACGGGTTTCATCGCTGATTTTGCACCTAACTCACATGTTTTGGCCCAAAGAGAACTTCTCTGCTTGACAAATGGACAGGAAACAGGCATATGGACGCTCCAGGTAGACGGGTCGAGCAACATCAATGGTACAGGACTTAGCATTGTCTTAACATCACCGGAAGGAGATCAAATAGAACAGGCAATTAGGTGTGAATTCAAGGCAACCAACAATGAGGTAGATTACGAAGCACTTATTGTTGGACTAGTCTTAGCAAAAGAGATCGAAATCACCCGAATAGACATCTACAGTCATTTTCAGCTTATTGTAAACCAAGTACAGGGCACCTTCCTTGCCAAAGACATAAAGATGACATCCTACCTAGAGTTGGCCAAGCGGCTCTGCAAAGAGTTTGATGAGTTCCATATCACTCAAGTCCCACGAACTGAAAACATCCAAGCAGACGCACTAGCCAGCCTCGGAGCAACTATGAATATGAAACAAAGTAAGGTAATCCCGGTAGTTTACTTGCAATGGCCAACAGTTTGAAAATCCGACGAGAATAATAGTATTCATTCATTCGAGAAATAGTCCTGGATGACACCGATCATCAGGTACCTCCAAATTGATGAGTTGCCAGCAGATAAGAATGAAGCTCGACGAACTAAAGCTAAGGCTGCGAGATTTTGCATTATAGACATAAGTTGTATAAAAGATCATTCTCTAGACCCTATCTCCGATGCATCAGCAACGCAGAGGTCGAATATGTCTTGGCTGAACTTCATGAAGGGGAGTGTGATAATCACTCGGGAGCCCGGAGCCTGGCGTATTGTGCACTAACCGCGGGGTACTATTGGCCAACCATGGGGACCGACTCTGTTAATCACATTAAAAAATGTGACAGATGCCAACGATTTGCCAATGTCTCCCACCTTCCACCAGAACGGCTCAACCCCATTCTTTCACCTTGGTCGTTCATGAAATGGGGGATGGACATATTGGAAAACTCTCCGCTGCTCCAGGACAACGAGTTTTCATGCTAGCAGTCACAGACTATTTCACGAAATGGATTGAAGCTGAGGCACTCTCAAAGGTACATGATCGTGAAGTTATCCAATTTATCTGAAAAAATGTAATATGCAGGTTTAGAGTCCCAAAGGAAATAGTTACGGACAATGGGACACAGTTTATAAGCACCGGGTTTCAAAATTTTTGTAAATAGTGGAACATCAAGCTAAACTTCTCCACTCCGCGATATCCCCAAGCCAATGGTTAGGCTGAATTTTCCAATAAGACTGTCATGAACACATTAAAGAAAAGACTATCTGATGCTAAAGGAAAATGAACAGACAAGTTGCCTGGTGTCCTTTGGTCATATCGCACCACTGTTCGAACATCCACTGGTGAAACGCCTTTCTCGTTAGCTTACAACATGGAAGCGATCATACCAGTAGAAATAGGCACTCCAACATTTCGGTATGAATGGACAACTGATGAGCAGAATCAAGTCGAGTTGTGCCATGAGTTAGATTTGGCGGATGAACGAAGAGAAAGAACTTTGATTCATACGGTTGCTTATCAATGAAAAATCGCCCAACATTTCAACAGGCAGGTGAGAGCTAGAACCTTCAAAGAAGGCGAATGGATGCTGCAAAGAGTATTTCAAAACGCCAAGGAAGCTGGTGCCGGAAAGCTTGCAGCAAATTGGGAAGGATCATACCTGATCACAAAGGTCGTTGGGCAAGGAGCTTATAAGCTATGCACCCAAGACTGTAGAGATATCACCAACAGCTGAAACGCCATCCACCTTCGTAAATATTATTTTTAAGCCTTCTAAACTCTTCTTTTTTATTTGGCATTTTAATTTTCATTTGGAATCCATACTGACTTAAGCATTGAAGAGCCGATGGTAGAAATTCCATCCGCAATCCTAACCTTCTTTGCTTTTAGGAGGATCGACGAGAAAATGTCAAGCTGGAGCGCCATCCACCCCCACAAATATTATTCCTAAGTCTTCTAAACTCTTCTTTTTTATTTGGCATTTTTATCTTCATTCAAAATTCGTACTGACTTAAGCATCGAAGAGCCGATGGCAAAAATGCCATCGGTGGACCTAACCCTCTTTACTCCCATGAGATTCACCAAAGGGAGAAATGTATGGGATGTCAAACTTTTCTCATCACCAATGATTTGGGAATTCTTGAATTTTGGAAAGAAAATCCCATGCAGGTGTCAAAAGCTATTTTTGAGTCAAGAGAAATAAGCATATAAATTGCATCAAGTCATTTGGATGAAAAAGACCACACAGTTGCCTTCAAGCCGTCCGAACGAAGAAGAACACACAATTGCTAGATAGTGGTAGCATTACCCTAACCATGAGGCCGATCCAAACAAAGACTCAACTGTCTCCAGAGCAGTTAATAAAATTACCTACTAAATCAGACGGACTGGTCTGATCCAATCCTTTGTAAAAGTACTTTGATGAGTCTACTTTATTTTTATGATGAGAAAACAAGTCCGATTTCTGTGCCAATATTATGGTCACACTTCTATTACAAATAAAATTCTACGTTCAATACTTCACGAGTTTTTTGCAATTAGGCGCATAACTCCAATAAGTCTACAAATTATATAGTTTGGAAAGACAAGAGTTCAAACATGACTCGCACAAATACTAATACATAAGCTTGAAAGAAAATATGACCGAAATGCACACTTGGAAAATTTGCTTCCAAAGGCACCTAAACTTGCCCATCATCAGTATTCCCGGTTCCATCGCTGGATGAAGCCCCAACTTCGGGCTACTCCTCCAAAGTATTCGACATACCAAGCAATTGGCACAACTCCGCATAATTGGCAATAGCTTTATCTACGTCCCAGTTAACGTGCCTTCCTTTCTTATAATCATTCAAAAGAAAGGCCCAAGTGGCTATCTCAATTTCCAACTGACAGTTCTCCAAACGGTCTTCCAGAGAAGTGATCTGATCCCCTGAAGATTTCTTCTAGTTTGCAAGTTCCTACTCCAATGCAAGCTTCTCGCGAACCACCTCGGCTAGCTCATCCAGCGCCTTGCTAGTGGCCAAATCAGCATCTTGCTTCTCTGTCCTCAAACTTTCATTTTCCCCACGCAATGAAGTATTCACATCCTGCAATGAGCGTACCTTTCTAGCCTGCCTAATGGCTTCGTTCTTCCAAAAAATGGCCCCTTGCAGTACCTGGAATCAATGGAGTAAGTTCATGTCAGCCAACTGGGTTATCTATAAAGAAGTATCTAAAAATATCATACCTGGAATGCCTAAGCCATCGTGTTTTCAGCTACCTTAACTGGACCAAGTTGTTCATAGCGCACTCGATCTTTAGGAAATAAAAGTCCCTTGCCAAGTGTCGCCACCCCAGGGTTAGAAAAGGCAGAAGAGACTGATGGGAAGGTAAGCAGTATCGAGTCTTCGTCTAACGACAATGGCCCCAGTCGATCGCGTTTTCGGATAGACGGGGAAAGAGCATCAGGCGGCTCCGTCTAGCTGGAAAGACCATCGGACGGAATTGGGGTGTCAGCTAATACTATGTAAAGAGAAACCTTTTTAGACTTCTCCTTCGCCTTTCTCCTTTCCAAAGCATCGAGCAAAGATCCTACCACTGTTGACATAATTCGATCTGCAATCTCACGATCGGTTAAGTTAAGTGGGCCAATCATATGAAGGTTACTGTCAAGAATTTCCATACCTCTCTTTGTCATTACAATAGGGATCTTATATCTCGAAAAATTGGAAAGAACACCTCTTGGTTCGATCGAAATGTGCTCCCACAAGCTGCTTGAAGAAAGGACTTTTGGAGGTAAAAGGAGTTAGCAATCCCTCCGACTCTTTGGTATCGCTAAGATCTTGGAAATGCACTTCCTTACGAACAATCCTTCGACTGGCCACGTGTTGATACGAAGACCTGCAAGAAAATAAAATAAAAACCTGAAATCAGTAAAGTGTATTGAAAGTAAACGGTCTGCAAAACTTACCGCGGGACCATGCCGAAGGGAAATGGTAACTCTCCAACCAAACCAAGTCACCTAATGAGAGGAAATAAGACCATTTCTAGCCCTTATCCCTAGAAGAAAGGCCAACTATCAATCGATCAACATTTTTCCTTGCACTTAAGGAAAAACACCCTTCTTACCATCGTGTTCCCTGATAAAGTAGCTCTGGCATGCTGAACGAGATATCATGCCACTCGGTTAAGACCTGAAGTGCTAAAAGCAATCTCCAAGAGTTAGGTATAAGTTGGCTGGGTGCAATCTCGAAATACTCTAATACCATCGTGACCGCGTGGAGAATCAAAAATCGAAAGCCGTCTTTAAATGGCAACTCATAGAAAAAAACCCAACCTGGGACATTCCACGAAACCCTTTCGTGTGGTCGTGGTAGATGAAGTTTAACTAATGCAGGAATATCATAGGCATCTCGGATTCTTACCAAGTCATTTTCGTTCAGCTTGCTCAATATGTTCTTATTAAACACGATATTACTACCACTTGGATAGCTCTGCTCGTACGAATCATATCTAGGCTGGTCATCATCACGACTTGGATCGGACGGACCACGACTGATAACAATGCTCTCTAGAACAATCTCATGAGAGGAATGAATCCCTGGATCGCATACAAACCCCACCAATGGTGGCTCGTCTGGACAATCCGGACCCACATAATCGTCCAACCACGAGTTTTCACCCCAATTGTCAGACTTATTTATATCATCAGTCGGCCATGCTTCAGCCAGAATTTCGTACGGAGCGTCAGAAAAATCACTCCAATCCATTGTTCATCAAAAACGACTATTCACTAACAACTTCACTTCGCAACGGATCAAAATCTAGAAACACCAAATCAAAACATATTCAACCAACAAAGAACTTGGAAAAATGATTGAAGAACGCTCAAAGAACATTCAAAAACAAAACAAGAACTTGAAGAATAGAAAAGGAAAACTTACCAGGATCTCAAAAGCTTCTTGAAGAGAGCTCAAGTCATTTGAACAATGAGGACATGAGGCCTTAAATTATAGAAATTGACACTCTAAATGAGATGAGTAAACGAGTTCATAAATGCGATCAGAACCATTGACAGAATATGCTCGCTGAACCTTGCAAATGAACATGAGGCCTTCCGACTAATTTGTCATTAGGACGCATTGTACTATCTAGCCAGATAAATAATTTTCTTCCCAATGGGCACGTTGATCTTTTGGGCTAGTAAACCAAGCTGCTAATATGACATGGTCTAGATAGATCGACTACATTTTTCTTTCATGTGAATATATTCACCACTTGGAATGGAAAAACAAGCGATGCGTATGACATGATCTAGACGAATTGACGATCTTCTTTTTCGAATGGATGCACTGATCAATCTAACTAGAAAATCAAGGGGTACATACCGCATGGCCTAGACGGATTGAAAAAAAATTTACAACACCACTCGGAAAAATGCCGAGTGGTATATAACTTATGCCCATGGGTACAAGTTGTTGCATGCATGCAACAAAAAAATTTACAACACCACTCGACATTTTGCTGAGTGGTGTATAACTTGTGCCCATGGGCACAAGTTGTTGCATGCATGCAACACGTGGCATGCATGCCACTAAATGGATCTTACCACACAGCTCGGAAGCCGTGTGGTGATCTTTACCATTTCACACGGTTTTCGAGCTGTGCGAACATTGTAATATTTCATTATATATATATAATATTATTATATAAATTATTGATGTTCATCACATGGGCCATTCAATAAATTTTTAGAAAAAATTATCGCTTGGCCTCCGAGCCAAATGAGAGCTATTGAATCATGCTAAACAAGACAAATATCCGTCTTGCAACCTAAAAAATTACACGGTTGGACAAGTGACTAGAAATCTCCATGATATTTTTAAACGACTAGATGATTCTCACACATCACCATGTAATCGAATGATCCGCCCTACGATCCGAATTCGCTCTCAACCAAGGATCCGATCATCCCTGAACCCGAATTACTCTTCCATTCAAGTAGAACTCGTATAAAAGAGTAGGGGACAAATTGTAGTGGTAAAAATTAATTTACTAGTCCAAGTGACCCAAATATAGACCAGGGTCCACATACGATTCAACCGCGTCATCATCAGCCCAACTCATTATAACAATCAACCTGAATACACAATCCATGACCTACATGTCAATTCGAAATCTCCGATAATCTATATTCCAGATAGATCATGTTACGATCTATTAAGATCTGGTGAGAGTTTTCTACAAACGAATATGATATCTCAACTGAATAGATCGGATTAGATTTGGCTCCAACCAACCACGAAATCTCGGAGAATCCTCGCCAATCCCTCCCTAAACGATTATCCTACTCCTATAAATTCAGTAGTCGGTCAAGCATTCAGGTATCAGAATCCACTAGACTCTAATTCATTTCTTCTTTCTTCCACATGGCATTTATCAAACTTTCAACAAGATTTACTGACTTGATCGTTGGAGGGTCTTCGGCCGACACCACACCGTTGTCTTTTTAAGATCTTTTTACGGTCATTTTCCTTTGTTCTATTTTTCTTCAGTTCCACAGGATTGCTGGTAGCCCACCTAATCCGATTTCTTGGCTTCAGAACTCACCGTCTACAATTACCAACATGAATTGTTTTCTTTCAAAGTGCACATGAATCCAAAAAATTTGTTTCCATTACTATTTTTTTCTTGAGTTGAATGAGAAAGTTTTCAGATGTCTAACATGAAATTAAAACATCTTGGAAAATCAAAATTTTATATCACAAAGCCATGTTTAGATTTGGCTTAAATATTGATAGAGAAATATGATCAAGCCACAGTCTTCAAGCTACATAATTTAGAGTATTTGGATTTTCAATCCAAATTTCTTGACATCCATATCCCAAAATCATTTTTGATTCACGTTAATCAAATTGGGTGGACAATGCCAACTTCTTGCATATGACACTTATTACAATTATGTTAAGACATATTTATTATTATCATGCAATTAAAAAGGGAAAAAACTGTTGGGCAATTTTAATTATTGCAAGAATAAATTTACCAATCCAATCAATTAATTAGAACGATCAACTATGCAAATAAATAATCCAAGTAAAAATAAGAAAACACAATACCAAATTTTACGTGGAAAAAACCCTCCAATGTAGAGGAAAAAAACCATGGGGAAATTTCGGCCAAAAATTTACTATAATAATTAATATAGATTACAATATTCAAGTTTATGCCCCATAACTTGAATTCTCCACAAATTGGAAATACCACAATAATCTATCTCTAAGACAACAATTATCTCACCACAAATCACCAAATTGATTAACCTTGTGAGAACCTACTTTGAATACTAATCCAAAATATATCTTAGAGAAAGTTCCAATTTGTATTATGTAGAGAAGAAAGAAAAATAACATGTGTGAATCCACACCCAAAATTGAAGAAAAATCTTTTTTCTTCCTACACTTGCATAGCCGGTTTTACTTCGGCAGCAATGGTTTATGTTTCTCTCAATGAAAACCAAGGTCAATTCTCACACTCTATAGCTGTCATTTTTGACCATTGAATTTTTCTCTCTCTCATTCACAAATTATTGGCAATAGAATTTCTTTGTCTCTCAATTCTCCACATCCAGCCACGATTTTGGGAGAATTTATATATATGTGTATCCACAATTGTTGCCCTAAAGGAAATTAAAGAGAGTTGGGCTTTTTCTTTTTATTCATCATGAGGTGGGACCCATTTAACAAAAATAACATTGAAGCATATTGTAGACTCAAGATTCAAAGATAAAGATGATTTGGAATGATAACATAATTCTTTTATTTTTATCATTTCCCAATATTCCATGGAAAATTGTCCATATTGTATATTGCTCAATCGGCATTATCAATCATAAGAATGCAATTACATTTACATGTTAAATTTATAGATAAGGAAAAAACAAATAAAAAGGAAGAAGAAGAGAAATAACTCAAATATATGTTTGACATGAATGTTGCACGAGTCTAAACATTTTTTTCTTCGCAATGTAACAGTTTATTATCTATAAATATATTGCAAGGTAAGATGAATGCATAAAGCTAAAATAAAGTTTAATCAAATTTCTCCTAAGGATTTATTCTAATCTTTGACAGAAATCCAACTGAGAGAAAAAATGCAATGAAATGACTGGATAAGTCTGCAACAATAAAGCATCAAATGGTTAATTTTTTTGACATAATAAATATACATACAAACTACTGCAGTATATGTGTATATATACACATAAACAATATTCATACATCAAGAATCGAAGTAGGTAGAATTTTAGCTTTGAAAGGAACAATCATGTGAGTTTTTTCACATAGAAGTATGTCGTATTCAATCTTTCTTGTAATATAGTTGGTCGGAGATAAGATATGGTTAACAAAATTGTGTAAGTAATATCAGCATTTGAGATATCTTTCAATATTGTAGTACTTCAATTACTCTTGTTGTTTCACTTAGCATATAGCACATCAAGACATGTAACTCAAAATATAAATCATTTCTATTAATATTTGAACGTCCATTATGTTCTCAATACGTCTCAAAATTCATACAATGATTCAACAAATTGAAAAAATTGCACGTCTCTACCTTTCCAAATTTAATAAAAATTCAAATATCTCTTCATATTGTTTAAATTGTTCAAATATAATCTTAGAAAAGATAGAGTTTGATTAATTATAAAAATGAAGTCCTCAACTTTAAAAGATTCTTCAACTGATTGATTTATCTAATCGCTACTACTTTTGTCAAATTGTTTCTTTATTCCAATTATATGTTTTTATCGGAATGTATCTTCAATACCTATTTTACTTGCCCTTTTTATCATTTTATCCATGACAATAAAAAATTCAATTTTTTCTATAATTTTCGAGAAATAAAACAATTTATTGTAAGATGTCGATAGAACCATCAATATCCATGTTTTCGGTTTAAAGAAATTTAGTCATAATACTGACTGTATGCAACAACCTAAACCAGATTGCCATACTAAGTAAGAAATCAAATTTTTGAAATTCATATGTCGCTATGGACTCGACTTTACTCTTTGTTTAAGGATCATCGTTAATTTTTTCCAAGTCTAATAAAATTTCTTTTATTTTAAACAAATAAATCGAATACTACATGTGTGATGAACAAGTTGAGTAGAATTAAGAAATCACTGCAACATGAGTTGAGAAATCCTACGCCGCTTGTCCCCTTTTATTGTATTTGAAATTGGCCTAATTTAAAATTGAAATTCTCACAATAAAAAAATGTTATTGGGCCTTATTTATAAATAGAATGACATGGATTTAATTTATCAAAGTTTTAATTAAAAAAAATAGTAGTGAGCCTAATTTATCCACCAAAAAAAAAGGGGGGGAATGAAATGAGCTAAAATCTGAGGCCTCTTCAAATGTTGGACCTGAGGCGCGGACCTCACTAGCCTCTATGCAAAAATGGCCATGGGCAGAATCCCAAGAAAAGTATGGAGTTGAAATTTCATCTACGTAGTGTTATTCCTTTCCAATTTAATGTAAACCCATGGGAAAAAAAAGGTGCTAATGACACGTTGACATAAGCATGAAGACTTGTTTATACATATGCATGTGTATGTAGGTACATATACACAAATGGCAACAAAGCATCTAAAGTCTTATAAAATGCAGCGTTTGCTATATCATTTTCACATTGGATTTTGAAGAGAGAATTTAGAGAGAGAAAGAAAGAAGAATCCAATTCGAAGAGGCGTGTGAGTCAATTGTAATTCCCAACTACGAACATTTGCTACGGAATGAAAGATGGAAAGAACCTAAAAGCAATAAAACTTTTCAAGGATTAAATTTAAATTTTTAGTAAATTTTAATAGAATTTGATGAAATATGTGATTGAAAAAATGAGGATCACATAAAATGTGAAGCTAAAATTAATTGTTGACACTAACTTGAATTAAAATCTTAATTATAAAGGTTGAAACCCAACCTTGAGAGCCCCTATTGCCCCGCCCCTAGAGCTTTGTGAGATAGGTAAATCGCGGGATGTGTCTCAACATGTTAGGGAACAAGAGTTGTCTGTACACTGCGCTTACAAGGAGTTCAATTTTTTGTCTCAGGAATCGAACATCCACACTGCAGCTGCTAGCAAGGCGTGAGATAACCTTACTCATATCCTGTAATTTTTAATTGGGCTGGGTTATAAGTCAAATTAAGGTCGTTAGTTTATCAAAAAAATATAATTGCAGCAAAAGTTCCAAACATTTGAAAAATTAGCAAACTTTTCTCAAACATTTGATTTGTTGCAGCCGTTATTCCTAACCTTTCCATACATTGCAAGTGAGGCTTTTTGGGAAGGTTTCTATCCACAAGATATCGTCTTACCACCTTATGTAGAAATCGTTGATAATACACAACTTATAGCTAGCTTTTATTAGTTGACCAAAAATTTAACTTTGATAAAATTTTTAATATTTTATAAAGGAGCAAAAGAGTAATTTTCGATTTATCACATTAAATAATTACATTTATTAAAAAAAAACAAAAACAAAGAAAACAAAATCAGCCACCCAACCTCCACCAACCACCCGCCATCGGCCACCACCATTAAACCCATCACAATCATCATCGAACAACCTCTTGGTGTTGCCCAATACCCATGCTTGTTCTAAGTCTTCTAGAGCAGAAGGGACAAGCGGCTTGGGGTTCCCTTGACACTAGTTCATCTTGCTCTTTAGTGATCACTGCCCAACTTCTTTATCATCGAAGTTTCAGATTTATTTTTTGTAAAAAGGGGCTAATGTTCATTTTGCACACGATCCGACTGTTGTGAATAATATAGTTTCAACACAACCTCGTTGATTCTATCCTGCAATTCTCATCTTCCACCACATTCCATCTCAGACACAAGAAGATCCAAACTTTGGGCAAACTAAAGCCCTTCTCAAAGAGCTAATGCCTCTGCATCTTCTGCGGACAACCTTGAAGCAATTCCTTTCGGTGCTAACACCACTCCATTATGATTTTCGATAACAGCCCCACAACCCACCATGACCGTAATAACTTTTATGGAAGCATCGGTATTCAATTTTCAGTCGAACCACCCAAGGCTTGAAACACTCCATCTTCTGTTTCACCCGAGAACAATAAGCCAAAACAGCCCCCCTCTTAGACGGTAACCCTGCTGATTCCAGTAAATTGGGTGGTAGAGGTTGTTTGGTAGCGATTGTGATGGGATGGATGGTGGTTGCCGATGACAGGTGGTTGGTGGAAATGGAGGTGGCAGAGGTCGGGACGCTGAATTTTTTTTTTTTTTTTTTAACGAGGTGTCCCAGCTTGCGCCAGACTATATCCTCGTCCCTGAACCTCCAACCCCTCAGCAGCTCAGGGAGGTAAATCGCGAGACGCTGATTTTAGGTTTGAGTTGGGGTGACAGAAAGAGGATGATTGTTTTGTTTTGTCTTCTTTTTTATTTTTTAATTTAATAAATATAATTATTTAATGTGATAAATAAAAAGTTATCTTTTTACTTATTTTTAAAATATTAAAAATATTGTCAAAATTAAATTTTGGTCAATTGACGGAACTGTGAATGGAAATCGTTCAAAGGGATCTCACCTGCAGCGTTTTAAAAAGTTAGAGGTAATAGCTGTAACGAATTAAAGATTTGAAGAAAGTTTATTGTGGTTTTAAAGATTTGAAATTTTTGCTGCAGAACGAATGTTGCACGTGTCTTAACATTTTTTTCTTGGAATGTCAAAGTTTGTTACTATAAATAGAATACAAGGTAAGATGAATCCATAAAACTAAAATAAACGTTTTTCCAAATCAATTGTATAAACTCAATTTTAACAAAGTAATATATGCAAAAAGTAAAGAATCGATCACAATTATTTTTTCACCCACTAAAGGGTTCGTATGTTCACGTTCTTCTAAAGCTATTCACTCATTAAGCATCTACAACGTAAATTCTGCTCCATATACTAGTAATCAAGTCAAGATTATTCAGAACATGTGCGAAGAAATCATTTGATTTCTTCAAGTTTTGATCTCACCTCACATACTACAAAATTTACCACAGTAAACACAGCATTCCTCTCAATCGCTTACACTAAGCAAACATCAAAATTTACTTAAGATTTTGTGGAGAAGAACCAAATTAGATAGTACAAACGAGAGAGAACAAGATGGAACACATACTATGCGTAGAACAAGGTTAAACCCTATTTATATAAAACAAAAATTAACCTTCCATCCAACACTCACAAATCCACCATGTGTAAGAACAAGACCATTCGACTTGAGCCTAAGTCGCACTTTGAATCTTTAGCAGTAGGCCTTTAGACTACCGTTGGTACATCCTTTTTTTGTTTGACTCGAGTATGCCCGTGTATATGTATTAGTTATTTGGCCTTTGATTGTAAATGAATTTTGATTTATGAAATTTCACATTTACCGATAAATAAATAAAAATTAGCGGGTAGAACCGTGTGTGGTCAACAATTTCCACCTTGTAGAAATAACGTATTTGATTCAAAATTAGTATCTAGAACTTCATAACGTATTTGTCACTTGCTTTGTAAAAAAACAAAAAATTTAGAGCTATTTTGAATTATTAAAGCAGATTGAAATTTGTATAAAATCAAGATGAGATCATGTGGATGATCACATAATTCTTGGTTTTTAACATTTCTCAATGTTCCTTGAAAAATTGTCCGTATTGTATTTCTCAATTGTGATTATCCAATATAAGAGCACAAATACAGTTACAGATAAAAAGTTATGAATAAGGAACGAACAAATAAAAACTAGAAGGAAGAAGAGTTAACTCCAACACGTGTTTGGTACTAATGTTACACGTGCCTAATATTTTTTCCTTGTAATGTCAAAGTTTACTATCTATAAATAGATTACAAGGTAAGACGAATGCATAAAATTAAAATAAAGTTTAATCATATTTCTTCTAGAGAATCAAAATATAAAGTATATATTTAATTACTTCTTATTGAAACTATTAGAAATAGTAAAAGCTCATTCTTGTTATTAAAACATACATCTTATTATCCTCAAGCTCTAGTTTCAGCTCCATCTGCACCTCCAACAAAGTATATTTTTGATTCAATTCTTGATTGTGGTATAGGAGGAACGCAACCCCAATTCTCGAATAATCACACTCTTCGAAATTTTCTTGTACAATAAACTATATCAAATACTTGTTTATTTGATGAATTGTTTTCTTCCAAGGTGTATATGAATCAAGAAAACTTGTTTCCATTATGTGTTTTTGTTGAGTTGAATGAGAAAATTGCCACGTACTAACTTGAAATTAAGACATGAAAATTTTTAATTTAATAAAACAAGGCCATGTTTCTATTTGGTATGGATATCGTGTTAGAATAATTTCATATGTGAACTTCACATTCAATTACAAATTTTATGGGTTAGATGTATGGCTCATAATGACATTATGATTAGCCAAATTATATTAAGTGATCAATTTGGGCCGTTTTACAGCTTACGGGTTTTTTTTGATGTAATGTGGTAATTTCAAGTATGTGGGCCGGAATTATAGGATTTAAGTCGATAATGGGACGACAAAATAAATTCCAATATAAAGGCTATGTTCCCTCTCCTCTCCATATGATTTTTAGCTTGTCCCATTGAAAACTAATATTTTGCGAAAAGTAAGGATGGAAGTTCTGGCTGGTATTACAATTACAACCACTATTTATATCAATGATGACTTTCGCACGTATGAATTTGATTTATCAATTTATAATTATGTAATTCTTGATTCTTAGTATGATTACAATTATATTCAACATATCGATATGAGAACTTGCTGCCCAAAGTCCTCAAATTACGTGCTTCACTTTTGATACGTGTTTTAATTTGTAAATAAGGAACAAGTAAATAAGAATTAAAATGAAAAAGAAATAACTCCAACACGCGTTTGACACAAATGTTGCACGTCTAACATTTGTTCCCTTGTAATTTCAAAGTTTATTATCAACAAATAGGTTACGAGGTAAGATGAATGAAAAAATAAATAAAACTAAAATAAAGTTTAATGAGATTTTTCCTTGAGAATTAAATAGAGAGCATATATTTAATTACCGAAATTTTTCGTTATTGAAACTGTTATAAATAGTAAAAACTTATTCCTTATCATTAATCGGAAAACTTATTTTTCTCAAACTCTAGTTCAAGTTTCAACTCGCACATCCACAATAGAGTATTTTCGATTTGGTTCTCTCTTGTGGTGCAATAGGATCCTTAAGCCACTCACTAAATAATCTCCTTTCTTGTACATTTCAAGGTAAAACAAGATCCATCATTATACATGAATATTTCACTAGCGGCATGAATTATTTTCTTTCAAAGTGCACATGAATCAAGAAAATTTGTTTTCATTATTGTATTTTTCTTGAGTTAAAGAGAACATTGCCACGTGTCTAATATGAAATTTAAATATAATAAATGTTTAGGGAAATTCGAAGCCACGGTCCTCAAACTACATAATTTAGGGCACGCGATCTATTAAAATTTCTTGAAATTTAAACATCAATTTTTATTTTTATTTTTTTTATGCAACATAAACAAATTGGATGGAAAATGTCAGCTGTCGATAACTAATCACCTTGTCAATTCTGTGAATTCTTATCTTTATTAACAAACAATTGAAAAAAAAAAAAAAAAAGACATCATAGAAAAGAAAAATGAGAGTATTCTTGCCACCACAAAATAATAATAATAATAATAATAATAATAATAATAATAATAATAATAATAATAATAATAATAATAATAATAAATATATAAAATAAAATAAAATCCTGCTCAATAGAATAAATTCATTAAAGCAGATTGAAATTACTATGGAGTATGGAGTCGAGATAAAGATGATGTTATAGGCAATTTCCTTATTGAAACTATCAGAAATATTTATAACTTATTCTTCTTTCTCAAGCTCGAACTCTCACTTTAATTATCAGAAATAGTAATAACTTATTCTTCTTTCTCGAGCTCCAACTCTCACTCTGAGTAAATTTCTAGTTCGATTAGTGCTTGTGGTGCGGTAGAATTGTAACCTAATGCCCGAATAATCACCTATATAACTTTGGCATTTCTTGACACATTAAGCTCGATCATTATACATGATTAATGTTAACATGAATTATTTTCTTCCAAAGTGCACATGAATCAAGAAAAGTTTTCTTCCATTAGTGTATTTTACTCGAGTTGAATAATAAAATTGTCGTGTCTAACATAATCTTAAAACATCATGGAAAATTAGAATTTGATAACATAAGGCCATGTCTGAATCGGGAATAAATATCGTCAAGGAAATTTGTAGTCACAGTCCTAAAACTACATAATTTAGAGTACCTTATCTCCAATAAAAAAAAATCTTGACATTTTAATCTCAAAAATTCCCTTTTTGGCACACTTTATCAAATAGGGTGGAAAAAGCAGCATTGAAAAACTAAAAAATGAGACTATATTTCTTGCCACAAATTAAAAAAATAAAAATAAAAATAAAAATCATCAATTTACTCAAAATAAATAAATGAATAATATTTATAGAATCAATAAGATGATGTGGAATGATCACATAATTCTTGGTTTTTAAAAATTCTCAATGTTTTCTATGGAAAAGTGTTTGTATTTTATTTGAATCGCCATTACCCGTTATAATAATACGAATACATTTACAATTACATGTAAAATTTACAAATGAGGAGCAAACAAATAAAAAAATCATTCTGCTGACACATAAAAATTCGGCCCAAATCGAACGGCCCAAGGAATGAAACACAATAGGAGGATCCCCAAATCAGATAGTCCAAATAATGAAACCCAATCAGACAATTCAGGATGAAGGCCCAAATAAGGAAGCCCAGGAACGCGGTAACACCATCGCCCAAGTTTGCAAATCGCCCAAGATCTGAGCAAATGGAGTGCTATGCAGTCGCCCAGAACTGCTACTCTATTCTCGCCCAAACTTTCGAGTTGCCCAAGGTCTTAGCAAACGTGAAGTGTTGTGGCTATCAAGAAGCGCAGTTATCAAAGCAGTTATTAAGCAGCCCTATCATGTTCCACGATTCAGGGAATTCAATCGAAAACGGTTGAACGACGAAGAGTAATGGCAGCAGTTAAAAGAGGCAGTTCCATGACAAGTTGGCCTTTACGAGGAAAGTGGGCAGTTATAGAACGATCAAGCAGTTTTTAGACGGTTGATCACAAAGAGATCATCCAAGGAGTATAAAAGGAAGAAAAGACATAGAGCAAAAGACCCCGAATCAAAAAACTCTCGAACAGAGAACATGTAATTTTAAATTTCTTAGTTTAGATTTAAACACTTTTTTCAGTAACTCGTGTGCTTGCGCTCCTTGGAGGCATTCTGTTTTTACTTTCCGATTGTAAAGACATCGCCAATAAAGAACACCTCTTTTTGAGACTTTGTCTCAAGAGGGTTGTCCCTTACACAATCGTCTGATCCCTTTTTAATTGTTAGCGACGAACCCGCGCGAAACAATTTGGCACGCCCAGTGGGACAGTGGTGTTTGGTGTTGAAAATACAAAAGGTGAAACAATATGCCTCAAAGATCCGATAAGGAAGCAGCAAGTCAGGGAGGAGTCCAGTCTGTGATCGAGCGATATGAGGAGCAGCATGCCTCTCCACGAACAGATGGACAGAATCAGAGCAGTAACAGTCGTTACGAACCAATGACAGAGTTGAGTTCTCGAACCATGCATGCACTATTTGGAGAACTCACACAAGATGTCGATGAACAGGTAAATCTTCGAAATATTCATAATATGGAAAGATTTACTCAAATTGGGAATACACATCATGACAACATGGCCAAACAACTAAACACTTTGAACGAAATAATGAATAAGTTAGTAGGTCAAATATGTCAACCGATTATACCTCTTGCAAATCACTTTCAAATTAGGACAATTGTGGGACATAATCCCTCAGCCCTAAATCCGAATCAAGGGATAGAACCACTTTCTGGTCCCTTTACTTCAAACCAAGGGGGTGGTGCAGTGCCAAATCAGAACAATAGTAGTGGTACGCCTAACTTGGGGGTAATCCAAATGTAAGAGATAATGTCCTAAACAATGGACAGAATACCCCACGTGTTAATGAGGGAATAGATGTTCAGGCTAATGGTAATGGCCCTAATCATGGTAACTTTGTTGCCAATCAAGGACCAAACATCAGGCCTCATGCAAATCAACCGGTTAACCAACCTGTTGGAATTCCATATGACCCCAACGTCATGTTGAGGAATCAGATTATGGAAATCGTACAGGATCAGATGGCTTTTGGGGTGCGTCCTGTCATTAGGCCGACTTACACAAAGCCATATCCTGATTAGGTAGACCAAGCATATAAATGGCCTAGAGGGTATAAAGTGCCAGAATTCTCACTATTTACCGGTTTAGGGGAGGTGTCTACTCTAGAACACATAGGGCGATTCACATTGCAAAGTAGTGATGTAACTGATTACCATAAAATGAGGCTTTTCCCTAGTTCATTAACAGGAGTAGCTTTCTCCTGGTTCATCAACTTGCCAGCGAACTCTATTCAAACATGGCAACAATTGGAACAATTATTCCACGCTCAGTTTTATAAAACTGAGTCTGAAGTCACTTTGGTTGATTTGGCGAATCTACGTCAAATGCCAAACGAATGGGCAGAAAGTTTTCTCCAAAGGTTCAAGACAGCAAGAAGCAAATGTTTTGTACCTTTGCCCGAAAAAGAATTCGTCAAAATCACTCAGGGCTGTTTGAGCTTTGATTTAAAAAAAAATTCCAAGACAAGAAATTTTCTGACCTTTTTCAGTTGAGTGCGAATATGATTAGGTATGAACGACTGATAAGAAAAGAAGAGCAGATGAAAAATTCTAGTAAAGGGACTTATTACAAAGACCCAAATTTTAACGTTCATACCATCAGTGACGAGTCATACGATCAAGTCGAAATGTGTTTGGTCGAATTAGCCAAAGGAGACACGTATACTTGTCCTATAATGGCTAAGCCTAGACCATCGGGCAAAGATGAGCCCATGAAAGATGGAAACATAAAGGCTAGAACGTTCTCTTTCGATGTAACCAAAGCTGACCTTATATTTGATAAATTTATAGGGATAAGCAGATAAAGCTGAGCGATAAGCATAAATTGCCAAACCCTGAACAAATTAAGGGTAAAAAATATTGTAAGTGGCATAATACATGGTCACATTTGACTAACAATTGCTTGGTTTTTCGCCATGTATTGCAGGATGCCGTTGAATCAGGACGAATTACGTTCGACGATAAAAAGAAGATGGCAGTGGATGAAAATCCTTTTCCACAGCCACTTGGAGTGAACATGGTGACGTCTGGTTTCAAAAACAAGTTGTCAAAATTCAAGTTGGTCATAGATGATGGAGAAGAGGACCCTGGACCACATCCCAGTGTCTTTGAACGAATCAAGGGAAAAGAGCCAAAAAGGACGAAGACATCTTGTGTGCAAGATGTAAAAGAGAAATGAGTGGGAACACGGAGAAACCAGGGATATGGCAGCATCCCCATCGCCCTACTTTCTTCCCAAACACTCAGCCTGGTAGAGGGCGAGGTACATCATTCTATAGAGGACCGCCTTTCGAAAGGCAGTTCAAGCCAGTAGATAATGGGAGAACATTCAGGCCGCAACCTCGCCGGCCAAATGTATGGCATTCGTTCCAGTATAATGCAGAAAGAGCAGTACCCTTCGATGAGATGACTAGAACCCAACAAAGGCGTTTCCAACGAAACTATGGACGAATGATAAGGCAGCAACAGAGAGTGCCACATCCTAAAGCGCCTAAACTACTCAAAGTAGCCAATCAAAATGTTCTCAAAGATAGTGAAGAGATCGGTACAGATGAATCAATGAAAGAACTGTTAGAAACTTCTTCTGGGAGATCAAAGTTTGAGCGAGACAGAAGGGATGGAGAAGATCCAGATCAGCCCCTTACTATCCAGTTCGGTACGTTACCTCCTGTCGTGGCTAATAATTATTTACTGGCCAATGAATTCAAGAATAAAGAAAAAGAAGAAGAAGAAAGGGAGGACAACGAAGGAGAGGCTTGCGTGCTGGAATGTGAAGAAGGCCAGACTTCTGGAGAGGCCTACAATGATGAAGAAGACAACGGAATGATAGACATCGAAGAAGAAATCGACCTAGAAGCAGAAAGAAGAAGGAGAGGAGTATCGCACAATACTCTGTTGAAACAATTACATCGAGAGGGAGTTCGCGAAGTAGACTTGTTGGGAGAACCATTTGGGCGTCCTTTTGATTTCTACGTACTGTACGGGACGCCCAAAAGAAAGAGGAGAGTGCCTCGCTCTGAAAAGTATGGATCACCTCCAAGAATAATGCCCCCTCCCACAGGTTGGGTAACTAATGAGGAAGCATTAAAAAACAGTAAAGAGGAAATTCAGGAGACAGAGGCTCAGCACGATATGCTGCACGTCGACTTATCACAGGGGGATAATTCAACAGAAAACAAGCAGGAAGTAGAAATAGAGGCTGCCGAAAAGGTTATTTTTAAACGGCCAGCCATGAAATTGACTAAACACTTGAAACCATTGTACGTTAAAGCTCTAGTTAACGGCATCCCTGTAGCAAAAGTACTTGTCGACAATGGAGCAGCTATAAACATCATTCCATTTAGGATGATGAGGAAATTTGCAAAGACAGAGGGTGACATGATTCCAACAGAAGTCATCCTTACGAGTTTCAATGGAGGAGCAACTTCAACTAAGAGAGTTATGCCATTGGACATAACTATAGGGACAACTACTAGGACCACAGTCTTCTTTGTAATAAATGGTCCTACTAGTTACAATGTGTTATTAGGAAGAGATTGGATACACGGAAGTCGCTGTATACCCTCATCACTCCATCAATGCCTGATTTTTTGGAATGACAAGGGCGAAGCAGAGGTGGTACAGGCCGATCATAGGCCTTTTGTCGCAGAAGCAAACTCGGTGGAAAAGTTCATGTACGAAGGAAACTATGGACCTGTCAGGGTAGTACAAGATGGGGAAGAAACTCAAGTTGTCGCGCAAAGCGAAGAGCCATTTTCAATGGACGCACTCACTGAAATGTTCAGACAGATGAGGCCAAATATAGTGGCCCTAGAAGAGCCAGTAATTGGCAAAAGAATAATCAAGGAGTCTTGAATGGATTCTAAGTTACAAAAGCAAATGGCCGATATTCAGGCCTTCAAATTCAGACTAATGGCTTTCACTAAAGAATGCAAGGACAAAACGAAAGAAGAGGCAGCCCTAAGAGCACTGAAAGACAAATGGGCAGTATTCGAGATGGAACAAAACATTGACCGAGAAGTCAACAAGATGGACTGTTTAGAAGAAGACGTACTTACAAGGGAACTGGACGACGAAGTGATGCGGATCATCAAACCTGGATACACTCAAGCATAAGACCCTCTGATCAAAATGAATATTGGCAATGAAGGAGAAGATCGTCCAACATTCATCAGCCAGATGCTCGATCAAGAGGTTAGTGATAAATTAATCACTTTGCTAGAGGAGTATAAAGATTGTTTTGTTTGGGAATATGAACAAATGCCTGGTTTAGATAGAGACTTGGTGAAACATAGGTTACCAACTAAGCCTAATTTTAAACCTCATAGGCAGCCTCCTAGACGTTTTGCTCCTAATGTACTCCCTGAGATTAAGAAAGAGATAAAGCAATTATTAAAAGCAGGTTTTATTAGAACAGCCGGATATGTCGAATGATTGTCCAATATCGTGCCAGTACTAAAAAAGAATGGTAAACTAAGGGTGTGCATAGACTTTAGGAATTTAAACATAGCTACACCCAAAGATGAGTATCCAATGCTCACGGTGGATTCTTTAGCAGACTCAACTGCCGGACACGTCATGTATTCTTTCATGGATGGGTATTCAGGATACAACCAAATTTATATAACTGAAGAAGACATACACAAAATTACCTTTAGATGCCCTGGGTCTCTAAGATATTTTGAATGGGTGGTCATGCCCTTTGGCCTAAAAAATGAAGGAGCAATTTATCAAAGGGCAATGAATTTAATCTTTCATGATATGATAGGTAAGTTTGTTGAAGTGTATGTAGATGACATAGTGGTCAAATTCATTAAAGAAGAGGACCATTTCGAACAGTTAAGATGTTCGTTTGAGCGAATGAAGTAATATAAGCTAAAATTGAATCCCTTGCAATGTGCATTTGGTATTAATGCAGGGAACTTTTTTGGTTTCTTGGTACACAAAAGAGGGATCGAACTTGATAAAAATAAAGCGAAGGCCATTTTAGAGGCCAAATCATCTAGCAACAAAAAAGAATTGCAAAAGTTTCTAGGCCAAGTAAACTTTTTAAGACGCTTTATTTCTAACTGTGCAGGGCGAACTAAGGTCTTTTCGCCGTTCTTAAAGCTGAAAAATCAGGATGAATTCGTCTGGAAAGAAGAACATCAAAAGGCTTTTGAAAGTCTGAAGACATATTTATCAAGTCCACCAGTGTTGATGTCACCAATCCAAAGATGGCCAATGAAAGTGTACGTATCGGCTGAGAAAGAATCAATAGCTGGAATGGTCGCACAGGAAGACCAATTTGGTGAAGAAAGGGCAATTTACTACTTAAGTAGACGGTTAACAAAATGTGAATGTAATTACTATGCTATCGAAAAATTATGTTTTGCATTGTATTTCACATGTACAAAATTAAGGGCTTATTTACGGTCCGTAACCGTTTATTTAATTTCTAAAGTAAATTTAGTTAAGTATATGTTCTCGCGCCCTATTTTGCATCAAAGGGTAGGCTTTTGGACATTAGCTTTATCAGAATTCGAGATACAATATATACCTCAAAAGGCAGTCAAAAATCAGGCTTAAGTATAAGTTGGACGCCTTAGATAGTTTGCAAGTTCAAAAATAAAGAATGGCTAAGTTTTATAATAAAAAAATCATAGTCAAGTCGTTCAGCCTGGGCGAATTAGTTTAGAAGACAATACTCCCTTTAGATAGCAAGGATCCAAAGTACGAGAAATGGTCGTCCAATTGGGAAGGACCATACAAAGTAAATAGTGTGTTGCCTAATGGAGCATATCATTTGGAAGATTTAGATGGCACCAAGCACGTAAGATTCATCAACGGCAAATATTTGAAAAAATATGTTCCTTCTTTTATGGGAAAGTGAACAGATAAAAGTGTAATCAAAACATGTTGAACGATTAAGGATAAAAGGTCAGAGCGAAATACGTTCAAATAAATTCCTTTATTATCAAACGTTCATTACAAAGTTGCAAGATACAAATAATAGATGCTCTACAAGTTACAATTAAAAGTAAGCTAATCTCCCGGTCGATCGCCGAGTAAGAGGGTGGACTGGCCTCATACCACCTTCCTAAATGCATCGCTGCAATGGCGGGCATGAGAAGCACTCTCAGCAAGCAAGGTGGCCCGCAAGCATCCCAAAAATTGCCTTCCATCATTAAACCCCTTGTAAAGGACAAAGAGACGATGGGAAGAACTTTGATGGGAAGAACTTTGATGGGAAAAACTTTGCTGCTGGCCAAAAAATATTTTCTATACCTCCCATACCAAAGGTGACATCAAGGCAAGTAGTAAAATGGGCGGACCAAACAATCCATCTTTATAGAAGACGAAGGTTTTGGATTGATTGTCAAAATGCCAAACAATGACAGCAAATTGGTTTTGAGGAAGAGAATGAAATGAAGATGGAAGATGGAAAGTGCGAAGTATACGTGCATTTATAGGGGGGTGGAGATAAAGAGACAGAATATGAGCAGCCACATTCTACCTAGTAAATGAAATCAAGTAGCCCAAAGTCTTGGGAAAAGATGTGAAAATATCAAGAGAAAATGTGCAAGATTTTTAGCACAAAGCAGTTGAATGCTTGAAGGATTGGCGATTAAAAGACAAACGTCAAATAAATGTACAAGAAGTTAACATAGATATTCATTAATGATGTACAAGGTTACAAAGGGAAAGTCAAATGCGAAATTACAAAAAGAAAAAGTTAAGGCATTATATGTCTTAATTACAATCCGCCCCATACCGAACGAATTCTTTCCCTAAGTTTTTCCCAGTCTTCGTTCTGCCGAGAGGAAGTGATGTTCAATTCGGCCACGACATCATCATCAACTTCCAACTTCTTGTACTGCTCAACCAAGGACTTAGTTCGCTCAATTTCTTGGGAGCCGTTACGCTTTTTCGCAGCCATTCTCGCCTTGCAGTAGTCCATTTTGGCCTGAAGTTCCTTCATCTGAGCAGCCAAACTAGCCATCAAAGAGTCTTCAATCATGACTTCGGAAGAGATTTCTTTCAACTCGTCCTCAGCTTTGTTGATCTCCTGATGCAAAGACTCTTTTTCAGATACGGCGCGAAGATATTGAGTACTTTTGGCTTTCAATTCAACATTCTTGGCCAGCAAGGAGAGGACCTCGGAATGGATAACTTTCAACGTCGCTTTAAAATCAGCAGAAAGATTGAGCGACGGAAGTGTCAGTGCTTGCTCTAACTTCGCATTCAAATGCTCAAGCTTATCCTTATATCTGGCAGCACTAGCCTTACCAATGTCCATATCCATGAAGGACACGTACTCAAATATCGACTGCTTGAGGAACTTCATATCTTCCTCTGAAGAAGTAGCAGAACGACCAGATGGAGCAGGGCGAGTTGTCTTGACTTGCCCCCAGGAAGCGAACAAGTCTTGGATGAAACGCACAATCTTATCAGCATCCTGCAAAGAAAATTGCCAATACTGAAGATTCTCACTACAACGAACAAGATGGAAATAAAAGTGAAGCAAAGATTACCTCATCAATAATCTTGGAAGATGGCATATCCTCAGCCAAGTCTGCCACCTGTGGCTCCACCATTCGCGAGGACTTCCCCATGTCTGAGCGAGAAAATGTTGCCACAACGGGCAGACTCATAGGAGCATTTGCAGAACTCAAAAGCAAAAAATCAGAAACCAATAGCACAAGCAAAGGTAAAGCATCAAAAAACTGAATTACCTTCTGCTTCGATGTTTGGGGGTTGACGCCCTGGGAAGAAGGTGGCTCATCTATTGGTTGTGATGAAAATTCTGGGGCTGAAGATGTCTCTTTAAGCGTAGTCCCTTCATCAGCTGGTTTGGATAAAACAGCCTCAGCGGAGGATGATGGAGCAGGAGCTGCCGATATCAAAGCCTTTAAAGAAGAGGTTGAACTTTTCTGAGAAGTCCAAATAAATCATCAGCACATAGAAAAGTTTCAAGTATGGAAAAGTCTGCTTGTGAGTAAACCAATTTAATTACCTTCCTCCTGATGATAAGAGGGGTATTATCATCATCATCAACATCATCCTCCAGAATGGGAGATGCTGAGGCTGGCCGTTTGCGGCTCGGGGCACTTTTTGCTGCAGTAGGCTTGGCAGGGAGAGAAGAAGATGGACGAGCAGACTGTTTAGCGCGACGAGGAGGAGAAGGACTCCGGATGGACAAAGGAGTGACTAAAACAAGAGGAGGGGAAGAAATGCTCGACTGGTCCAGTGAATGAAAGGCACGATTGGCATCAATTGCAAACAATCTGCGCTTCACTGACGACCAGAGCTGTTCAAAAAGAGGATGGATGACATGGCTAGAATTGAAGGAGGCTAATGAAAAATGGCTCGTCAAAAGAAGATTGTGAGCATTTATAACCTCTGCCTCCGCCTTATTGATAATATGGAAGCGGTCTGTCAAGTTCCTTGAATAGCAAGGAGGAACAGACCAGGTTTGGCCGAAACCAAGTTGGCGAGCAAAAAATTGGGGAGCATATATTTCTACCCCTGTCTTGGCATTGGTCTCAGTCAAACTATCATGAAATAACTCCCTCCCGGTTAAAAACTGGATTTAAATGAGCAGAGAGGTGCTCGCACTGTCTATAGTGGAGGGAGGATGCATATAGTCTGGAGTCAAAAAGGGAGGAAAAGGAAAGAAGGAAGGAATGGAATCCAAAGAATAAAAGAATGAAAAAATGTCCCTCTTAGACTTATTTAGAGGAGTCAGGGGCTCAATGGCTAGCCCATAGCAACTAGCAGAAGGACGAGAAATTGATGGAGCACCAAGCAATGAAAAATAGGATCTCAACCACATTTGAGTGAATCAAAGAGGTCCACTGCCAGTGGGAGATGCATCATTCTTCAATTGAGTTTGAAGAGAAGCCATGCCTCTATAGAGGGCAGCCAAAAAGAAAGAACATAAATTCAGAGGCCTGTCACACGCCAATTCGTGCGCTATGGGTAAATAGCTCAGGGAGGGCTTTATGCTTGGCACACACAAAACATATTTACAAAGCCAAACCAGAAGAAAGGTCACTCGCTCAGTATGGGAAGGCTCAGCGCTCGAATGGTTATGAAGGGTTTGCAGACTTGAATAAGACTTGGTGAGGGTTTTACTAAACTTTGGGGTGCCACCAGAAATCAAGATATCAGGAAAAATGGTATCGCCCAAAGCTGGCAGATTCACTAGGGCCCCAACATCTCTTAAGGTAATAGACATGGGGCTAAGAGGGAAAATAAAGGTATTATATTCAGAAGACCAAAAACTTAAAGCGATCGAAAAAAAGTGCTGAATCAAAAGTAGGGGGTTGAAGAGAGATTTCTAGCAAATCAGAAATCCTAACATTATCAAAAAGCACCTTAGTAGGACCATGGTCCATAAGGCGAGCATGCCACCTACGGAAAACTACGTCAGATTTGGGCCAAGTGCGAATACCTCTTTCGCGAAGTGGCCTCAGCGGTAGAGAGTTTAGAAATGGAGGGCCTTGAGTACAAGGAAACAGCTGGCCCACCGCCGCTTGTTCGACTGTCTCTGCATTGTTGAAGAAAGGACCTAAGTAGAACTCATTGAGTTCGACATTGGCGGATGCGAGAAAGTTCGGAGTTATGTATGGACGATTAAGGAGTTTCTGAAAGTCATCAAAACTAAAGGAGTTGCCAGATTGAGATTGTGAAGTAGCCATTAGGGACGAAACGGAGTTTTTCAGAGTTACGTAGTAGGGAAGCAAAGAGATGAACAGTAAATTGTGGGAGAGAAACGCGAAAAAGTGAGGTGTGATTTAATGGTGCAGTGAAATGGCGTATTTGGGGGTTATAAGGGTTTGCAAAATGTCGCACCTTTTCAAATCTATGGAAGAAAACAATGATTGAAATTCTTGAGAATTTCAAATGTTGCTGGAAACACAAAGGTGAATATGGCAAAATTTAATAATTGGTATTAATTCTGCCATATTGGGGGGTAATTGTTGACACATAAAAATTCGGCTCAAATCGAACGGCCCAAGGAATGAAGCCCAATGGGAGGATCCCCAAATCAGATGGCCCAAAGAATGAAGTCCAATCAGACAATTTAGGATGAAGACCCAAATAAGGAAGCCCAAGAACGCGGTAACACCATCGCCCAAATTTGCAAATCGCCCAGGATCTGAGCGAATGGAGTGCCATGCAGTCGCCCAGAACTGCTACTCTATTCTCGCCCAAACCTTCGAGTCGCCCAATGTCTTAGCAAACGTGAAGTGTTGTGGTTATCAGGAAGCGCAGTTATCAAAGCAGTTATTAAGCAGCCCTATCACGTTCCACGATTCAGGAAATTCAATCGAAAACGGTTGAACGACGAAGAGTAATGGCGGCAATTAAAAGATGCAGTTCCATGACAAGTTGGCCATTACGAGAAAACTGGGCAGTTATAAAACGATCAAGCAGTTTTAGGCGGTTGATCACAAAGAGATCATCCAAGGAGTATAAAAGGAAGAAAATACATAGAGCAAAAGACTCCGAATCAAAAAACTCTCGAACAGAGAACATGTAATTTTAAATTTCTTAGTTTAGATTTAAACACTTCTTTCAGTAACTCGTGTGCTTGCGCCCCTTGGAGGCATTCTGTTTTTACTTTCCGATTGTAAAGACATCGTCAATAAAGAACACTCCCCCTTTTTGGGACTTTGTCTCAAGAGATTTGTCCCTTACACAATCGTCTGATCCCTTTTTAATTGTTAGCGACGAACCCGCGCGAAACACATTCCAACAAGCATTTGGCACGAATGTTGCAATGTCATTCTTATCTTGTAGTGTCAAAGTTTATCTATAAATGGATTACAAGGGAAGATCTAAAGTTTAATCAAATTTCTCCTAGATAATATAGAGAATATATTTGATTGTTGGCAATTTCCTTATTGAAACTATTAAAAATAGTAAAAAACTTAATTCTTTGTAATTAAAAATATAACTTATTTTCCTCAAACTCGAGCTCCAACTCCGTCTTCACCTCTAGTTGAGTACTTTTCTAGTTTAGTTCTCATTTGTGGTGTAGTAGGATCGTAATCCAATTCTTGAATAATGACCTTACTTCGAAATTTTCGAATACAATAATCTAGATCATTTATACATTAATATTTCAATGCTGCTATGAACTGTTCTCTTTCAAAATGCACATGAATCAAAAATAGAAAATAAAACATAAAAATTCAATCAATGATTTTTCATGATTTGAATGTGAAAATAATCACGTGTCTAACTTGAAATTATAACATGGAAATCAAAATTTTAATTAACATATTTTTATATTTTTTTCGGGGTAAAAGTTAATCAAATTGGATGGAAAATGTCACACATATGGTATATGACCAGCCATGACACGATCAATCGTCAGGTCTTATCTTTATTTATAACAATCAATTGGAAAAAGGAAAAGAAAGCAACATTAAAAATACAACAAATAAGACTGTATTCTTGCCACCACAAAAAATCGTCCTCATAAGAATAAATACGGTAAAGCAGATTGAAATTTTTATAAAATCAAGATAAAATGATGTGGATAATCACATAATTCTTGGTTTTTAGAAGTTTTCGATGTCCTTTGGGAAAGTGTATATAGGTTAATCTCTATAAAATAATAATATTAGGATTTAGAAAATTTATTATTTTAGAGGAGTTATTAATTTATAGATCAATAAATAATTTATAAATTTATCGATAAATAAATATTTATTAATTTATAGTTATGTTTTACCAATTGTTTTGTCAAAAGATGCATTTCAAGTAATCGTAAATTTAAATAATTACTCTGAAAAGAAAAAAAAAAGTGCCAAATTTAGCATGTGCATTGCAAAAAATGAAGAACGAAGTTGAATTTAGTTCGGGTGCAAAAAGGATAAAAAGGGGAAAAAAAAAGAAAAGAAAAGAAAAGCGGAAGACTTTAGATGCATATTTTGAAAAATATGCAAATTGAAAAAAAAAAAAAAAAGTTGTCAAATTAACAATTTGTTAATTTATGTAGTATGAGCTTTTATGAATTTAAACAATTATTATTTTATATCTTCGTTGGACTTTAAAGAATTTCAAAAAAATTATTACCTTATGCATTTACTGGGGTTATTAATTTACTACATTGGCCCAAATCAGGATTAAAGAATTTTATTATTTAAGTGAGATTATTAATTTATCAAACATTTATTTATCGATATTTTACTATATTATACTTTACAATTACGATTATCCATCATAAAAGTACGAATATATTTACAGATAAAATTATAAATAAGGAACAAACAAATATAAAAGGAAAAAGAATTAACTCTAACACGTGTTTGCACGTGTCTAACATTTTTTTCTTTGAAATGTCAAAGTATTGTTTATAAATGGAGTACAAAGTAAGATAAATGCATAAAACTAAAATAAAGTTTAATCATATTTCTTCTAGAGAGTCAAAATATAAAGCATATATTTAATTACTCATGATTGAAACTATTAAAAATGGCAAAAACTTATTCTTTATTAATAAAAATAAAACTTATTTTCCTCAATCTTCAGTTTCATTTCAATCTTCACCTCCGAATGAGTATATGTTCGGTTCAACTCTTGCTTGTGTTGTGGACCAGTAGGATCGTAACCTAATTTCTAAATAATCATTTACTTTGGAAGAGAAGAATGATAGAATACCATATGGTATCTGTCAAAGAAGATGACAAAATTCTCTTGCAATGTAGCAAAATCGACAAATTAATCATATTGTAATATAATTCAAATTCTTTAAAAATAATAATAATAATAACTAAATTTGGTCCTTAAACATGTGCTCAATTATTTTTACCAAAAATAAATTATTATTTTTCCCAAAATTAACAAAAATTTACAATTTTAAAGTAGGGGCGGACTCTGGCCACAGCATAGTATATCACAAAAGTTAGCTGAAGTGAGCAATTCAGTATGGCAGTGGCTCTGTCTCCGGCCACCACCACTCTCCGCCTCATCAAACCTTTCTCCGCCACCGCCCTCCGCCGTCTTTATATCTTCTACAAACCCAAACCTTTTTTCTCCATCTCCTTGCCGACAATCTCCTCCATCTCCTCCGTCGCGGCCGCCCTGCCCCTGTCCCGACGCACCTTCTGCTCAGTAATCCCCTCCGCCATCTCGTCCGGCGAGGCAACTAAAACCGAGACCTTGGAGAAAAAAGTCGGCGAATTTCGGAAGAAAAATAAGATTGTGGATATAAAAGGAGGGCCTGACGAGGGGTTGAATTTAGTAGGGGAGACTGTGGTGGTTAAGGGTTGGGTTAGAACACTTAGAATTCAGAGTAGTGTCACATTTATTGAGGTAACATTCTTTTTTCTTTGTTTTCATTTCTATTTGGAATGATAGTTGGGTCGTTAGTCTTTAATGTTGTGAAAGCTATCTTCTTGTCATGTATTTGGTTTAGATTTGTTTCGTTGGTGAATGGAGTTTTTGGATTTATGAATTAATAGGTTAACGATGGGTCATGTCTTTCAAATATGCAATGTGTGATGAGTTCAGATGCCGAAGGTTATGATCAGGTATTACTCATCTCCCTGAAATTTATTTATGCATCGGAAATATATTATTTATGGTCAATTTTGTGATTAATGCACTTTATATGGATGATAAAATATTCAGTGTTCTCCCATACTATAATTCATTTACAAAATCTTTATAATTTTGTATGTCTGTATTATTCTAAGCAAGGCAATATTTATGATTTTGAGCTGAAAAGATACAATCTTCTCACTGAGTCGATGGAACTGGTCGCCCTTCCCATGTTAAAAGAAGATAAAAAACAAGAGTCATTCTTTCATATATTCCATACTATTTGCATTCCAATGCCAAGACATGTGAGATTTAGCCCCCGCTTGGTTTTGCTAGAAATCATATTTTATAAGATTTTGATAAAAGTTGATGAAATGTGTGGTTGAAAAATTTATAACGGAGATATCATTGGAGAGGTGACAAAACCCTATACTTCTCATTTACAAAACAATAAACCTGGTTGAAGGTATGATGAAATGTGTGGTTGAAAATAAGTTTAAGAAAAATGAGTTTTTGAAAATGGAAGCCAAACGAGGGCTTAGTTTTTTTATGGAGATATTGCCTCTGTTTGACGTGGATAAAAATCTGGATTTTAGTCCAAGTCAATTCAAAGTTAACAATTAATTTTATTCACACATTTCATGAGACATACAACTTTTCAACCACACACTTCATGAACTTTTTATCAAAATTTACGAAAAACTTACTTTAATCCACATCAAACAGGGACATTATGGTTTTGATGAGATTTTCAGTATATAAACAAGAAGGCAGTATGTGGGTGTTATTCGAATAGTGCATTGGTTTAGATGATTCTGCAGAATCCATGTTGCTAATTCTTGACTATATATACTAGTTAGCTGATTCTTTTCTGGCAAATTTTATTCTTAGTTAAGTTAGTAGACTTTTACGTAGATTTTACAGAGATATTAACAGTTATTATATTTTTACATTATCTTCTTTGTCAACATCGTAATTCTGCTTTCCATGCTGGTAACTACGTAAAATAATTGTCTGGTTGTTATAACAATCTAATTGTAGGTGGAGAGTGGCTTGATTTCAACTGGTGCATCAGCTTGGATACAAGGTACTATAGTAAGCAGCCAAGGATCAAAGCAAAAAATAGAATTGAAGGTTGAAAAACTTATAACGGTAATAACTTCTCTCTGTTGTTTAATTTTGAAAGAATTTTGATCTCTGGTAGGCATAATTTATTTTTGATTGTAAACGTTATTGGTAGTATTAGTATTGTTTCTTTTTGGTTTTATGCATCATTAATAGTATCAGACCCGTCATGTAATTCTGCCTAAAGTCTTAACTTGGTTAAATTGGCCCTAGAAAAGCAAGTAAGATAATATGTTTATTTGTGAAAATAGGAGTGGCAGGTGCTATATATAATGTCCCTGAACCCATAAAGAGTTTCGTCATACTTGTATTAGGGCAAAATAGAAGTCGGAAGCACACATTTCTGGCTGCTTATGCTCATATTCAAGAAACACATAACATGAATTCATTTGAGATTCAAGGCGGTTGTATCTGTTGTCTATTGAGTGATAGTCCATGCTTTCGAAACCCTTAAGAAATGTCTTAAGGGCAACGGGACATTGCTATTCTCTGGTTGGTATATCATTGAAAATGTAAAAGGACATGAAGCAGCTCAAATAAACGCTAAACCCTTACAAGTTTCTGCTTTCCTCCAAAATCTGCTGTTTGATCCCACTTGATAGTAATGAAGGCTTCTGACATTCTATATTATTTCTTGTCTTAGCGAATATTTTATTGTGTTTTACCAAGCTCAGTTAGGACTTATATAATCACTGTGTACTCGGAAAAAAATGTATCTGAGATCGAGTTCCGTTACATGTGAGTTCGGGGTGTAAGCAGTCCGATTTTACTGATTTTTGACGGATTTTCAAACCAAAACGTTTAAACCAATTTAAGAAAAATCCAAACCCAAACCAAACCATTTTGAACGGTTTGAAAAAAAAACTCAAACCTAAACCTAACGGTTTGGTCCGATTTTAAACCGCCGATTTCGCCATATTTTTTTTGCTTATCTACTTTTATGTCATTAATTCATTGAATTCAATATATATTTATATCTTACTAGCAATAAATCTAAAACAAATTAAGCCCCTGTTTGAACCAAATTTTTGGGGACCAAAAAAATGAAAATTTGGACCGTTATCCCACAAGTTCAGCGCCTTTGTTGACCTGCTGTTTCATGTGTGGGACCCAGCCTCCTCTCCAACGATCAATTTTCTCATTATGATATGGAAAATATGGCTCAAACAAGGGCTAAATATATCTATTATAAATTTAAATA
>NC_036249.1:8695240-8729574 GCF_002742605.1 Olea europaea var. sylvestris | reverse complement strand
ATCATCATATCTGAAAAAATGATACTGATTAAACAAAGAGAATAATCAACCACAAAAATAAAGCAATTGTTTATAATATTTAAACATAACAATTACATAAGTTTACATTTGTATGATATTACGAAACGCATTTAATTTCAGATTCTTACCTTAATTTGCTCCAAAAAAAATTATTGATCTGGAACTTTATTCATAGCAAATATTATCACCGAAAGTCTAGAATCTCTGTCTCTGATTTGGTATAATGGACTTCAATTCAACCTTGAAGAGGTGTGAAAAATCTGAAAAAGAAGTGTGTGGTGCCAATGGCTTAAGACTGTGTTGGGTGTCGGTTGAAGTTCATCTAAATTCTGAAGAGGAAAATAACTTTTGATAGATTATGTTAGTTTTGAGATTATTAGATATAAATTAGAATTATTGGATAATAATAATATATCTGTATTAGAAAATTAAAAATTGACAAAAATACCTACAAATGACAAAATTATTCAATTTTACATATTTGGATGAATTTTCAAAAGATTTCAATTTTTCAATTTTTTATTTTTTTGCCGGTCCGGTTTGGTTTTAAACCGTAATTAAAATTCTCAAACTTAAATCAAACTATTTTGACCTGTTTGGTTTGGTTCAAAACCATTTCGTTGACCGGGTCCACGTGACACCAAATCGACGATTTTTAAAATGCGGTTTCGATTTCGGTTCGATTTTTCGATTTGACAGTTTTTGCTTACAGCCCTAATGTGAGGCACTTGTACCATGATTGATGATAAGTCATTAACTATAGGCAGTTTTTGTTGTTGCTTAACATTTATTTTCTACAGTTTTGGAGTAATTCTTCATTGGTGGTTGGAAATTTGAAGTTGTTCAGAAAATATTAAGGGTGTGTTTGGTTTGCGTTTCCGCTTTTTGTTTCAGTTTTAAATTCATTTTTTAGTTTTCTATTTTGAGTGACTATTTTCAAATTATAGAAAACGTGATTGGTTTGTCATTTTGAAAAACAGTTTCTAAAAACAGAAAACTAGAAAATGTGTTTGGTTTAAAATTTTTAGAAATTATTTTATGACATTTATTCAATTAATTTGATTATTTAGTAAAACATAATAATTTTATTCTAATATATTATCAGATAATATATATTTTAAACTTAGTGAATTTACTATTTTTTCTTATTACAACAATAAAATAATAAAAAATTAGGAATCGTTGTTATCAAAAAAACAGAAAACAGCAAACCAAGCACGCTCTAAGCTTCCTTAATAAAATCTTGTCATGATGGTTTAGAAATAGAATGGGCGAGCTTAGTGCCAATGGGCTACATCATTTTATGTTTGGCCTCGTGTGTTCAAGGACGTGAAATTATAGCTAGAGTTCAATGAAATTTTAGGTAGATAGATGTTAGATTTATATTTTTGCTACAAAACCAAAACAAGGATGTGGATTATGACTCGAAATTTGGATGGAGGCTTATCCTTGCATATGTGTGAGAACAGAAATGATGAATTGGACAGTTATATAGTCATAATCTCCATGCAATTCTAGTACAATTCATTTGCTACGTAGATGTAGCAAAAAGAAAAAAAGAAAAGAAAGTTAGGACATTTTGTTTTAATGATCCTGCAAATAAGGAACCAACAGGCATAGGTTGAAAGTGGTTACTTTTAATCTTAAATCTTTGTAGAAGTTAAGGCAGGACTTCAACAAATTTTGAGGACTATATAATCTAATTGCCATTATGTTGGCATGTTAAGATATATAAAATGTTAAAGCAAGCATCATTTAAAGCTCAATATAGAATCTGAAATGTTATTTTCCCTCTAAACGATGAGAAAATCTGACTAATATGCTGTCAGCTCAAACTTAAGCAGTATTAAAGGTTAGGACATTCTTATATGATTGTTCTTTACCTGAAAATTTTTTCATCTTTGATATGATATTTGGTTTCATTGCTAATGCTAGAAATAAAGACATTATAACATAGCCATATTATGCATATGGTCTCATGCTTCAGTTCTGCTTATTTTATAATTCTTTTCAGCAATACTGGTTTACAAGCCCAGTAGGTCCTTGTGGTGAAGAAAATAATTATAAACTTCATATCTGCATTTAAGAAAAAACTACAGAAATATTTCATCTCCAAAGTTTATGGAGGCATGAAAATTTTGAAAACATAGATGATCACATCCAGCTCTAGCTGCTGTGTACAGCTTTTTTTTTTTTTTTTTTATATCCGTATAAATCATTCAATTTTGTTTAACCCCATTCATTTGATTGTTCTCTAGATTGGTAAGAGTGATCCTTCTTTTCCTATCCAGAAGAAAAGGGTAAGCAGAGAATTTTTGAGAACAAAAGCTCATCTTCGTCCTAGAACGAACACTTTTGGTGCGGTATGACTGCTTTTCTTTTAGCTCTATATTATTTTCCTCATAGATTTTGTAAGCACCTAGAATGATTTTTCTGTAAACGTTACTTGCTGATGTAGAAGGGTTTTTTTCCCCACAACATATATGACATACAAGGCTCTGGAAATTTTCATTTCTGTTTCACTTTCATGGAAAATTGTGAAGAGAAATTGGAAAGAGTGGGGTGACTTGATACACCAAAATAAAGGAAATTAACATGATCTGCTTTGTTGGAGCTTTCATGTAGTTAATGCCAATCGAGGCATGCCTACTAGTTTCATGGTTTTTTCAATGTTTTTGTTAGAAGCTTTCATCGTGTCACAGTTTCATTCATGTTAGGGAAACACATTATAATGCTGCTATTATGGGTCCAATAAAACTAGCACTGCTTGTTTGTCATTTTCTTCCAAAACTTATATTGCGGCTGATAAAGCGCGATGAGCTGCTGTTTCCCTTGCATTGTATTTGTGTCTCAAGACTGTGCTTCCGGGACTTGGTCAGAAGAATCTAATGAGGCCATCACCACCCAGGGCAATGATTTCGGATCCCAACCAGCCATGAGAAGGCTGAATTTATTGGTACTGCTGTTTCTTAGAAAGACTGGAAAACATGTACCGATTTCCCAAATTTCATTTTTACTAAGGCACGCTTTCTATTTATGGCATTTCCTGTTATTAGGAGAGCCCCTTGCCTTGCCTTTTCTAGCCTGTCCTTCTTGCTTGCTTTGCTAGCTTACTATAAGTTAGACTCTATAGAATTTGATCAATCCTTTTTTCTGTCGTTAAGGTGGAGAACTGAACCAAGAATTCTCTTTCTTCATCATCAATCGAATCACTGTTCATGACCTTGGAAAATTCATCAACTTTTGAGCACCAGGAATATGATAATCATCTTTTCTAGTAAATGTTAACAAGGAATGCAAAAACCCTTATAAACTAGAAATTGGAAAAGCAGTTCCTGTTTTTGGTATATTAGTGATTTGGAATGTTAATTTGGTAATCCTAATCAATTTTCGTGTCCTGTCTTCAATATTCAATGTCTAGTGGAAAGTAGATTAAGCATATGCATGGCCTCCATTTTTTCAAAAACTCATTTTTAACCCCACATTTTTTCATAAAATAATTTTATAAGTAAATCAAAAATGTTTTCTTATTTTTTAACCGCACATTTTCCAATAATAACTATTTGATAATACATTTTCTTCCAATAATGGAGCCCAAGAAAGGGCTAAATATGATCTTTTACGTGAATGCTGGTGGCACAAACTAATTCCATTCTTTTTTCTTTTTTTTTTTCCCATATAGATAATCAAATAATTTTATTAATCATAAGAGAATATATAGGAAGTGTATTATTAATTTGAAAAAGAAGGAAACATGAAATTAGATAGCCCTTCTAGAAGATTCATAGTTACGGCATTAAACCAAGTATACAAAGTCAAATCAAACAATTTTCTGATGTGCTCCGTCGTCCATGTTAGGTTTTCAAAACGGATGTTCCTCTCTCTAGACATCCGTGTTTGATCTTCAAAACAGTGGTTCCTTTCTCTCCACACACACTATACAATGCATCCTGGTATAAGATCTCATACAAGCTTGCTATCCTTATCACGAAGTTTTTTCCTCCATGTCCATAACACGTTCTCTATATGCCTAGGTGACACCCAATCCATATGTTGAGAAGCCAGACTACCATTCCACAACCAACGAACACTATCACAATGAATGAACAAATGATCATGCGTCTCTCCATCACTCTTACACATATAACATCACTCAGTTACATAAGTCTTTTCTTCGAAGATTATCCACCGTTAATACATGTCCCCTCACGACCGTCCACAGTAAAAATGTTACCCTTGGGGGCAATTTGCATTGTCACACCATCTTTCAAGATAATGAACTCTCTATAGGTCTCAAAAGGGATCTAAAATAAGTGCGAACTGAAAAATACCATCCTCGTGCCAACCTCCATCTGCTATGTTGGATTCGCACCTCATGCAAAGATATCAAAAACAACGCATAATCATCCAATTTCCAATCTTGCTAATCCCTCCCAAAAATAATATTCTAGCTACAACTCCCATTTTGAATGGCTAATATGTTATTCAACATAGCAGAAGGTACCAAAGCAATGCGATGCAAGGAAACCTCACCTTTAGCAATTGATCTGTGCACCAACAATCATCCCAAAATCTAATATTATTATCATTTTCCACCACAAAATTCAATCTATCCCGAAAGCCACTTCATCCTCATCGGATATACCTCTATAAACTCACCTCATAAGAACCACGGCTCTCGATCGAGCACCAACCCTTTCCATCACACCATACTTTGCCCCTATGATTTATTTTCAGAAACTCTCCCTCTCCACTCTAAATCGCAGCCACTTGTTCAATAAGGCCTTATTAAACAAAACAAAGCTTCTTAATTCTAGGTCCCATCCTCATAGGAGAACAAACATCTCCCCATTTAACCAAATGAAGTTTCCTCTTCTCTCCCAACCCTGTCCAAGGAAATTACCTTCGAATCCTCTCTAATCCATTTGCCACTACAACAAGAATAGGAAACAATGACAAAAAATAAGAAGGGAGATTGGAGAAAATGGATTAAATTAGAGTAAGACAGTCTCTCTTTGAAAGGTACATACGTTTCCACCCCGCTAACCTCCTATCCGCCATTTCCACAGTATCATTCCAAATATTTATATTTTTAAATCGTGTCCCTAAAGGGAGTCCTAGATATGACATAGGCAATTGCACAATCCTATAACCCAATATTTCAGCCAAACTCCTCCACGTTAGCAACCCCTCTTACTGGGATAGCCGTCGATTTTCCTGTATTTATCTTAAATCCAGACCTGCTTCAAAGCATAGGAGCAAGCGGCACAAGTTCCTGAATTTCTCGTCATCGACATCACATTAAATCAGTGTCATCTACAAGTGATAAGTGGGATACCTGAAATTGACCAATTGACCAACCGTAAAGCCCCTTATCAAATTCTCCCCTACAGCTTTCTCAAGCATCCTACTGAAAGTCTCCATTACAATAATAAACAGCAATGGAGACAATGGATCCCGTTGCCTCAAACCTTTGATGCTTCAAAAATAACCTTTAAGGGTACTGCTGACCAAAATTGAAAACGAAACAGTAGAGATACAAAACTAAATCCGCCTACACCACTTATCCCCAAAACCACATCATCTAAGCATATACAAAAGAAACCCCAATTCATGTGATCATAAGCCTTTAGAATATCGAGCTTGCATAGCATCCTTAGTACCCCTAGGCTCAATCTTGAGTCAATGCATTTATTTACTACCAATACAGAGTCCAAAACTCGACATCCTTTTACAAAAGCATTCTGAAACTTAAACGCCACTTTCTCTAGCACCTCCTTTAGTTTATTCACCAGAACTTTCGCAATAATCTTGTACACCTTACTAACTAAGCTAACGGGGTGAAAATCCTTAATATTATTTGCTCCCAGTTTCTTAGGGACCAACACAATAAATGTAGCATTAAAACTTCTTAGGAACCTACCACACTAAAAAAAATAAGTAAGAACATTCATAAGGTCCGGTCGCACCTGAATTCAGATTCAGTTTTTGTTAAGAAAAACTGGAAGAACAATTATAAATTTAATTCTAATAATGAAGTCAATGACCTTGGGGGTTTTATATTAAAGGGGTTATGACAAGGTATCCTCAAGAGGACAGTTGTCTTGTCTTCATCTGTAGTACTAGGTGGTTGCTTCGCGTTCTGGACTTGAAGTGGACATCACGTTGGGTTAGATTCTCACATGCTACTGCAATTTCACCAACATTCTCATTGAACCGTACCCATCTTCTAGGCTGAGCTGGTCCTTGCAAGCTCATTGCCTTGGTGTCCTGGTGGCCAAGTTTGTTTCATTTTGAGCTCTGCCTCTCAAGTTTGACTTTCTCTTGTTTAATGTGAGTTTGGTTGCGCACCTGTGCTTTTTGGGCCAGTCTGTTCTGCCCAAATCACTGCATTAAACCTTCATATAGCTTTTGCCCTTCATGCTCACCATTGGTGCTTACCTGAGCTAAAGCTTTGGCCTTTGCTGATGACCAGGTTCTTCGGACATGTGAGTCCTTCATTTTGTTAGGTGTTTGTTAAGTTTTAACAATGACCTTTTTTGATTTAGAAAACCCTATTGAACCATGCAGATTTCCTCATATAACAATTTGAAGCTAAAGAGTTTCTCTAAGATACACTTTCTGTTATAAATTTCATTCTTGTTTCCCTTTGGCAAACTGTAGTGAACCACAAACTAGGCAACGATTGGCATGCTGTGGCCAACACTATTCTGGTATCCCCAGAATTTAGTTTCTTTCCTCATATAACAATTTGAAGCGAAAGAGTTTCTCTAAGATACACTTTCTGTTATAAATTTCATTCTTGTTTCCCTATGGCAAACTGTAGTGAACCACAAACTAGGCAACGATTGGCATGCTGTGGCCAACACTACTCTGGTATCCCCAGAATTTAGTTTCTGTTGATAACACTTATTTCATTTTGAGCATATGTATGGACATTCTATTTTTGACTGGTATCACCATCTGAAGCTCATTTTTATATGGACTTTGTGTCTTGCACTGCTTGCTTTTATTTTATGGTCAGCTGTCAGTTTGTGTATGAAAGTGTTTGCTTTCATGTTCTCCATGTATGAATCATGGTCAATGAATTTGTTGTTTCTGATGGTTTTTATTATGTATATTGTCACTACATGTTTATGATGATGTTTATCTTCCAGTGCTCTAGACACTATAAATTCTTTGCAAGATTATTTTTCTATCGTGGTGATCTGTAAATTTATATGCTGAAGTTGATTTAGGTTGCAAGGGTGAGAAATGCTTTGTCCTATGCTACACACAGATTTTTTCAAGAAAATGGCTTTGTTTGGATCTCTAGTCCAATTGTTACTGCTTCAGATTGTGAAGGAGCTGGTGAACAATTTTGTGTGACCACTTTGGTATGCTTTTCTTGGACAACATCCTTTATTTGACATTAACTCATAAATCTTGGAGGAGCTGCATATTTCAATTATTTGAGCTCTCTCCATTATTGCTCAAGCATCATGGCATTGTGCTGTCTTCTCAACTTCCTTTGCTTGTCTTTTGGTTCAATTTTTACATTGGATTTATGTGTTTCTGTTGCTTCCGGTTCCATCTTGATTTGAGTGGGAAGTGGTTCGGTGAGTGTTGCAAAGATATCACCTGTGTTCGGTAACTATAAAATTTTTCAATCTCTAAAATTGCCGTACTCTTTTTCAACATGGAACATTATTCTGAACTTCACCTGATTTCCTAATCATGCATAAGTTGTGAGACTCCCCTCCTTTGGATTGGGACAATATTTCGTTTTCTCTTTATCTCCTTTATACCAAATGTTTGATTCATGGCATAAATTTAATACTTGCCAATGGAGTTCAATGGGTGCAGTGCATGCATATGCTATTACTGTCCCTGGAGCTCTATCCTTGTAATTGAATTTGATCATGTTAGAATGGCCTTTATTTATGACACATCATTTGGTGCATCTGATCGCTTTTTATTTTTCATCCAACAGGTTCCTACTTCTGGAGAACCTGGCGACTCTCCAGTGAATGCTATCCCTAAAACTGAAGATGGTTTAATTGATTGGTCTAAAGTGAGTAGTCAATATTGATTTCTCTTTGTTCTGGTGAGTAGTATCAGCAATTCATGTGCTGAAAGCCAACCAATCTCAGCATATTCACTTGCTTGGCGTTTTAGTTATATCACTAAATTGGCTATCAGCAAATTCCTGCAGCTTCATTTGCTTCCCCCTATTTGTGTCAAGTCCAGCTATTGCAATTTTCATTTTCTGATTTCTTAGACAATAGTTTTCTTGCATATTTTCTAGGGAACAGAGTGTTTTATTGCAAATATATATAAAATGATGTCTTATAAATTGTTTTCCATCTCATTTTGTTTCATCAAATGATATTGGCATATTGCAATATATATTGAATTTGGCATGGCTACTTGCATGCTATACAATTTACAGTTAATGGAGATTCAAAAGCTTCATGTGTTTTGTACCACATTGAACACAATCAATTATGTGCAATAAACGCTTTGGCATGTCTAACCTTGAGTATATATGATAGATCACTATTTATGTATCCGGTATATATTCCAGTATTAAACTACTTCCGTAAGTGTTGAAATACTCCTCTTTCCAAATAGCTCCTTCTAGAAATGAGTTCAATTAAAAATTCTGGGCCATATAGATCCCAATAACAAATACTGAAATTTCTCTGCTCATCATAACATGGTTTTCCAGAGGGCATGGAGTGTATAGGGCCGTATAAGCTTTTTTATGGAGTGGTATTTTTAAGTGAATTGAGTAATAAATTCTCTAAAGTTTCAGTTTAAACTTATCAAAACTGGAGTAGAAGGAAAAGAGAAGGCTTAAAGGGAGTATACGGATCCTGGAAGAGAGTTGATAGAACTGCATTCCATCTTCTCTAGATATTTATTAACATGATCGGTGATGCAAGCTGGAGTGCGATATCTTTTACTAGTCAACATTGTAAACACTTAAACTGTTTCATTCTTCGGATCTAGTGATATATGAGATCTAATGTTGTGGGAAATCAACTTATTCTTCTTTTCCTTCCTTTTTACACGACAGGGAATGAGAAGTTGGTGCATGGAGTTAAAAGTAACTTTAGTCTTTAGCAATTTATGAATGTGATTTTAATGAATAAACGTTTCTACACCCTAATCTGTCATGTTGAGTAAGATCATGTTTCAACCTTAGTCCGTCTTTCTTACATGAATCAGTGCAATAGCTGCTCATGCTTAGTAATTTGTTTTGGTCGATCTCTAGTCTGTGATTAGTTCCAAAATTTTAATGGTAAATTACTTATAATGCATTTGCTTTGCTTCATATTGTCAGGACTTCTTTGGGAAACCTGCATTTCTAACTGTATCTGGGCAACTGAATGCTGAAGCATATGCTACTGCTCTTACTGATGTATACTTCTCCAAATATTGTCAAATTTATTATGCCATCATTCTTTTTACCTTATTCTTTCTTCACTTAATTGTCTTCTACTGTTGTTCAAACTATTTCAGTGTTGCACTGTTTCTTTTACTTTTTGTTTGGTCTAAAGTCTGACAAAGCCATTTCCTCTCTACCAGGTTTATACATTTGGTCCAACTTTTAGAGCAGAAAATTCTAACACTTCTAGGCACCTTGCCGAGTTCTGGGTATATTTGTTATTTCCTTCAAACTTTTTAGGTTCAGTTCCATCAATTTTTAGTTATTTCCTTGGGAAGATAGCGAATTCACATCCAGTAGAAAAAAGTGTTAACAGTCAATTTCCTTTCTAAGATGATCGAACCAGAACTTGCATTTGCCGACTTAGACGATGACATGGCCTGTGCTGCTGCATATCTCCAGTATGTAGTATGTAACTTTTTCACATCTATTATGTGCTTATTGGAAATACTGAGATTTGACTTATACTCATCCAATGTGCCTTATTTTTATACGAAAGGTGGAGTATATTCTAGAGAACTGCAAGGAAGATATGGATTTTTTCAATACTTGGATTGAGAAAGGAATCATCAAACGCCTCAGTGTATGGGTTTCCAGCTTTTTATACTAGACATTGCGTGATCCTATTATAAATTATTTGTATTTTTGTCAGGCGTCTAAATACTTTGTTTTGGACGCACTCCTTTACACAGTAGATGCTTATATATGTTTCTGATGGTTTGTTCTTTTCCAATCATATGTCCTACAGGATGTTGTCGAGAAAAAATTTGTCCAACTGACTTACACTGACGCAGTTGAGCTTCTCCTGAAAGCAAAGAAGAAATTCGAATTTCCGGTACTCGCAATTTCTTGGTAGTTATATCATTTTCGTGATTGATCTTGTTTGCATGCTTTTGCCAAGTATATTGCTATCATCGGTCAGTTTATGATCATGTGGTGTACCAGATACTGGACTAATTGTACAAGTGCATTAATTATAAAATCTTGATTAATGTGTCAAGTACGAAAGCTCGTTCTGCTTGCAAGATATATCCACTAAAACGAATATAAGCGGGGGCTACACTCTACCTTAACTTCTCGTGCAAAATTTCCTCCCTTCTAGAGTAATTTACACTGTATTGTTGATTGTTCTTCTGAGACGTCCAGTCATCTCTTAATTTGATACTGAAGACTGGATAATATGATTTAACTTTTCCGAAGACGTCAATAAATTAATCAGTTGCCTGCACTTCTGATAGGTACAATGGGGATGTGATTTACAAAGCGAACACGAACGATATATCACTGAAGAGGAGTTTGGTGGATGCCCTGTAATTATTAGAGACTATCCAAAGGCATGAATATTGACCTAAAACACATTAACAGTAATCTCTACACAGAACTGGTCACTAATTCTTCTCTGAAAAACTCTCAGGAGATTAAGGCATTTTACATGCGGCAAAACAATGATGGAAAGACTGTTGCAGCCATGGATATGTTGGTTCCTCGGGTACTACTCTGTTGACATATTTTCTGAGACATTATATTACAGTTGCACGACCCTTGCATCATTTGAATTTAATAACAATTGCTTCTTAATCCTGAATGTGTTTTGCATGTATTTTTGTGCATATAACTGCATATATCATATGTTCACATCATATGTACGTGAGGTGGCACGAGTTACTAATTACATAGTAAAATGGTGTCCACATTTTTCCGGTAATTGAAACATTCACCTTTTCTTCCTTGACGTGTACTTGAGTGATTACTAAGGATATTTGATCATTTGCACAATCAATGCTTCATCTTAGCGTCCAGTACTCTATGACCTTGCTTGATGAAATAGTCAGGAGACCGTTCCTTTTACAGGAAAAACTTTGTTAAGTAAATAGCACTTTTATGGTGTGTGCCAATTGGGCGTACGGTCACAGCTAAACTTGTAAACTTCTTGTGTGTGTGTGTGTGTGTGTGTGTTTAGAATCGATTCCACCATCACATCCTTTTTTGCCCCATCAAGCATTATGTTCTCAAACTGATCATTTATAGCCAGAGTCTTCATTTTTTTGTGTTTTGGGGGTGTCCAAGAAGCCTTTATTTGGTAAAATTGTGTTTTTCGCTCTTCAAATTCCAACTTATTTTGGCTGCCGAACATGATTTTCTTTCTCAGGTGGGTGAACTTATTGGTGGAAGCCAAAGAGAGGAGCGCCTCGACTATTTGGAAGAACGGTTGGCTGAATTGAAGCTCAACAAGGAGAGCTATTGGTGGTATCTTGACTTGCGGCGTTATGGTTCAGGTGAGAGACTCACATAATTTGACTCTACTCTCATGTTGCAGTTTCGTATCAGCAATCATTTTGAATGAATATTTCGCGTCACCCCATCACTTTTCTCTACTCTTTAATCACACTTTCTACGAAAAAATTACTTTTCAATCACTTCCAGACAAGCACTTAAAGAATTTTTTCTCTCATTCTTTTTGCATTTCCTTGAATCCTATCAAATTTAAGAAGGAAAAATTGATGGAAAAATTTTATGTTCAGTTCCGCACGCTGGATTTGGGTTAGGCTTCGAAAGGCTTGTGCAGTTTGCAACTGGAATAGAGAACATCAGAGATGCAATACCTTTCCCTAGGTCACCTGGCTCAGCTGAATTTTGAAGTTGGTCGTCACGGTTGAGTGCAAGTAGATCGACTAAAAATCTTGACTCTGTTACGTCTCTTTGCAACGGAAAATCCTTGTCCTTTTGCAGATGAGATTCAGGATGGAGGAGGTGGTTGGTGGTTTGATTCATGGAATCAAGTATAGACTTTTCCTTTTTATTGGTTACAAATGTAAGCAAAAACTGTTCCTGCAAAATCTACAGGGGTATTAGATGTAACATTGATTCATTGTATCAAATGATGGCTTCACTGAATAATTTAATATAATTCCAAGTACTAATTGATTGCTAGGAATGAGCCCTTGAAGCTGTGTTGTAAACTGAAGTTCAAATGAGGTTTCATTATTCATTGCAGCTACGAAATCTTGTTTACGTTGTCGATAATCTCGAATGAGGAAGCACTCTTTCCTCTCTCGGTTTTCAATCAAATGATCCCACATCTTCATTCAAAAGTTGCAACTTATAGCATTAAAGAGACTCCCAACTTCAAAATTAAGGAAAAAAAACACCGTTCGGCAAAAATAAACATACCATCTAGTGAACAAACTAGTCTACGGTGAGCAGTAATAAAAAGGAAGCACGTCGTCTTTTATCTTTCAACTTGATACATTGTCCACTCTCTTGAATTCATTCAGAAGTTACATTCCTTTCCTCAATAAATGAACAAATGAACTGTACAGTTTGAACTATTTCTTTGCAATATGCCAATATTATGAGAAAAGAACGGCATTAACTTTGTGGAGACCAGTGAAACCTATCTCTATAAGTACATCATACAGCTAGGTAACAACTGATTTTTAACATACAGTGTGTAGATAATTATAGAGAATGAGGAGCCAACAATTGACAAAATAAAAAGAAAAGATTAAAACAGAAAATGGAAAAACTTCCCACTCTCCTTCGAACAAAATGCACCTGGTGCGAAAATTCGGGATATATCTTTAGCAGCATTGCACCCAGCATGGCAAGATTAGAGAGGCAAAATTTACTATATACATTCAATGCATCAGAGTTCCACTTCATGAAGGTCGTCCCCATAACCGGGCCCATTAATTCCCGGTTGCGCTAAAGAAGAGTTACTTGGCATGATCGATGAAGGGTACATACCCAATACCTCTCCCAAAGGTTTTACTTCAGCCTTGTTTGAAGAACTGAAAGAACCGTCAAAGCTTCCACTCCATGATGCTGTACGCCGTGAATTAGCTGAAAACGAGCCATTGCCACTCTTCATCTCCGTGTTAGAGATGTTGTCCATGCTTGCATATTTTTGCATGGCCATGGAAGATGGAAGTGCACGAGACTGGAATGAATCATTTGTAGAGGATGTAGAAGGACTTTCATTAGTAGATGTAGTATCCAGCATGTTATTTGCGGGGGTGTTAATGGACTGTTCAACAAAGGGTACAGGTGTTGGCATAAAGAATTTTGGGTTTGCTCCGCTTGCAGGTTTAGTGGAAGGAACAGACGGTGACTGGAACAAATTCGTTGGGTTGCCACCACCCTTGTTAAAGGTGTCAACGTACCTGCCAAAATGCAACAAATGAGGGTTCATCAATATATGCGCTATGTTACACCAAGAACATGCAGAACACATCCAGACAGTTCATATTTTCTCATTTGTTTATCTTTCTAGTCACATTATAGAGAGAACAGTGAACACATCATTTCAGAATCTGTGCTGTAGCAATGACGTGTAAAGCACCTCCAGGCAGTATGCGTTTTCTACTATTTTTATTTATTTCTCTTTTAAATCTCATAGCCATTTCAATAGTTCTCCAAAATATGATCAAAGCACAACTCCCTATTGCAAGTTGCAAGAGATAGTATAATGGTTTTTGATATGCCTAGTCCAATGGCATCACAAGTAACAAAACTATAACCTTAATATAATATTTAATTCAGAAATTGACTGGAGCTTTAATCCGTTCTAGGACCATTTCTGGAAGCATGTGATATTTCACTCAATCCAAATAAGGTCGAGAATGTGCAGTCCACAAAAAGAGTGAATTTTTATATTACCTTGATCGAACACCCATTCTCCCGCGTGCTGAGAATTGATTGGAGGTTGGAGGAAGCGGTGGCATTCCTGAATTATGATCTGGACCACCTGAGCTTTTAATCTCTGTACTTCCATTGCCATGAGAAGCTTCACCATGTAATGCACTTGTTAAGTTATAATCCGATGTTCCATTCTGGAAAACTGAAGTTGGTGGTGGGGGTGGAAGGGCAGCTTCCTGAGCTGGAGGTTCAGCACCTTCCTCCACCCATCTCTTAAGTTTCTCATCATAATAAAACTTGTTTTGATCACCCAACTTTGCCTACAGAAACAGAAACAGTGCGCCATAATAAAACTTTCATACATACCGAATTTTTTAATTTGAATAGCAAGACACTGAGTCAATTTTAGTGAGAACATATAACTTGATCAAGCTTACCTGGCGACCTTGACGAGGTTTTAACACCAAACCTACAGTCTTTTGCAATAGCTGGGATCCAAAACCAAAACGGCCAAAACGAGATGTACTTCCTGCTGATGATGCTTTACCGTGCTCGCCAGTGGAATTAGCCCCCTTTACTAAATCAGCCTGACCCTACACAAATTGGCAAGATCTCATACAAGTTCTACCCAAATTACAAGAATGTTTCAACACATCAATCAATCAGTAGAAGTTTGATTTTATTGAGTGGAAAGTGAGGCGCTGAGATTGAAAGTTAAACAAACCTGTATTGGACTAAATCCGAAGTTGGGTTCTGAAATACTTCTTGTATGCATTGTCATTCTACTGCCATCAGCTGCCCCTTCACTTATAGACTCCATTGATTGGGAAGGAATTAATGATGACATGGCCATTGTTGATTGACTAGTCGATACCCTAGGCCCCATTGATTGATGATAATACTCAGTACCATATCCAGTCCCGCCTGCTGTCGGCACAGACGGGGGCAGGCCACCAACCACCCGATGGGCAGTACTATCGAAAAGGTTAAGCAATTTACCCACCAATTTTGCAGGGGCTAAATTTGTGGAGAATCCACCCTGCATTCAAGAATGTTAATATTTACAAGCATCTAGAAAATTTGGACAAAATGCAAATTAGCAGATAGAGAAATACCTGTTGGTGAGCTTTTATCCTTTCCTCAAGAGATGATATTAATTGTCTGAGAGATTCCACCTCCAGAGATCGACCAGTTTTAAGTGATTTTAACACTGCTTGACAATACCTAAATTATTGAACATTAACATTACAACAAAAAAGAAAAATATGAAAAAATAAGTTGAAAATAGTAGCATGGTAGATACTTCAATGCATCTGACATTCTCCCAACTTCTGCCAACATATGCGCATACACAAGCTTGTATGGCTGAAATGGAAGAAGAGTAAACTGAGAGTTCCCTAGCATCTTTGAATATTCATATATCTCTGTCCTCTGTCCAACAAGCAAAGGTCAAGTAAGCTGGGCTCATCACCAATAACCAGACAAACACAAGTATGCAAACTTAGTGCATTATGAACAGGCAACTGGCACCATAATTGTCGCTGGTAACCACCTAGGTGCCCGGGCTTGGTTCCACTGCCAGTGCCACAATTGCCTGGCTAAATTAATTTAAACAAAACTTCCTTAAATTATCACTATACGCAAGATAAACCTTTATATAAGCTTCTGCACCTATGCATATATACTGTACAAGTGCATGGCTCAAGTCTTGAGGTAGAGCATTGTTGTGCCATTTTGGGCAATGTGTACAGTCCAATAGCTATATCAAATACATATCATACATGCCAAATGAGAGAAATGTTGAACAGAGTGAGGAAAAGAGTATATGGTGTTCCTCCGTGTCATGTTTTTATTCAATTTTGTCTTTTCGTCCTTCTATTTTAAAATGCTGCCCACGAAGAGTGCTCAATCACCTAGGCAGGAGGCATTTCCTATCTCAATAAGACATTTTGACAACTTTGAGTGAAACAGTGCATTATTGGCCACAAACAACTCATCCAACCTGAATAGCTTCTGGACTAACATAAGTTCGTGGAAATTTCCAATGATCTGCACCAACAAGACACAACCTTGCGCTGTCTGAATATGCCTCAAAATTCGCTTCCGCAACCAAATAGCATATGTGAGCTGCTATAATCTGAACAATAATTTCACAGAAAGAAACACCATGTGTTTTAAGTCAAGATTAAAAAATGGAAATAATAGATAACCGCATCCAGAAAAATAGACCAGAACATACATCACTTCTCTCTTTCCATAAACAATCTCCCAGATGAATAAGCACAAGTTCATCATCTTTTGTTCTGTTAGCAGTTATCACAGCCAAATTTTCTTCCCAGTCATCCAGCATGCCTTTGGCACCAAACTGAATAAATGACCAAAAGAAGCTTAAGATAAATTTCTCGAAATTTCATCAAATACAGGACTTGAAAAAGAAATAAAATATGTCTATCAACAGGATCTTCAAGTAAATTTTCCTGCAATATATAAAAATACCATCTACAGTCAGGGCTGCAGATTAACTGATTAACAGGCCAAATGCATTTTATTCTTTTCTCGATGAGTCAAAAAAATCTCATGAACAAGAACGTTCTTATTTTGCTAATTTGTGATAACTTGAAATCTATTCAAGGATACAGTAGCAAGGGAAACATATATTAAACAGCAACATTCATGCAATCATGCATACCTGAGCAGGTTGATGAGGCATATTTACAGCACCAGCCATACTACTATCAGCAGTTGAATCTGCTGAGAAGACATCAGCTGGTTGACCAGCAATTAGCAGGCATAATGTTCGCAAAGGTGACCCAGCAACCAACTGGCGAAGTGCCATTTGCTTCACAGTTTCAACGTAGAACTGCAATGGCCCGTGGAAATCAGTTTTTATAGGCAAAAATTGACAGGAAAGAGTGTAAATATTGTATTTATCAAGGCATGATTCAAGCCATTCAAATTGCCAGCCAAAGTAAACAGTTATTGCACTCACAAACCTGATCACCAAGTTGTGCAGCAAGAACTAGGGCAGGACCCCACAATTGACCCTCTTGTGCATATTGTAAAGCCTCTTTCTTTCTCCCAGAAACCAGAAGACTTTGAACTTCAGCAGCTGAGGCCTAAAACATGAATTGGCAGTTATTATGATTATGTTGCACAAAAAAACAACTTGCAGGTTAACAATCAAATACCCGCAGTTGTCCTTCAGAAGGCAAATGCTGCAAGCAGTGGGAAACAGCACCATATTGACTAAATTGTGCACCATTCTTCTTAGCAGATGCAAAGAGTTTGGCAACTGCAGATTCTGGAACATCACTTTCCTTTAATAATAAAACAAAGAGAATAAAAAATACAAGATTAGTGAATGCAATACCTCAATCAACAAGCTAAGAAGGCATCTCCAAGAGAAAAGAAAAAACCCTGTATAGTAGGACTATAGGAAGAGTGATATTTACCCAGGCAACTTGACATCATATTAGAAATATCAAGAAACTCAGACATTTTCCCTCAGATAAGTTTTAAATTTGTTCAGATAGATAGAGCAGAAACATATCTTACTCACAAAGTCTTGTGGCTCAAGTATGTTTTTAAGTCTTTTAGACACATTAATGCATGTCAATCGAAGTTTTTTCCAATCATTGAGCAAGACTTGTGCTTCTTTAGTGCATCAGAACTCAAGAATGTGTCGCAAAGGATAGAGCTATTGAAAATAATTAAGTGGATCCAATGTAATGATAGTTATATTCAGTAATCTCAAGTAAATGCAACTGCATTTACAGGACAAATATGTAATGTACCTTCAATGCTGCATCACTACCGTAAGGAGATCTAAGTTTTCCATAATACTGACAGGCTATCTTAAGCAATGACAGAAGCAACCTCAAAACTTCGCCCTTCCTGTAATCCGTATCAGGAGACTCAGAGTTCATTATCCTCTCATCAATCCATCTGTTCAACTCCTTAACACCAACACTTCCACTGGTAAGAGGACCAGGGAAGGATTGTCTACAGAGAACCTGCAAATAATTACTACCACCCACTCCAATGCTTGAAGCATCAACTTTCTCATTGACAACTTCTGCTAAGTTGAGAACAGATATTGAACTTCCTACAGGATTCTTCACACAAAATACAAAAACATTTTTCAGCTATAAGTAATACTATTAAGAAAACTAGAACAATGTAAATCTCAAACTAACCTGACTTCCAAATGTTGAACTCTCTATAGAGCTATTATCTTTCATCACAATGAGCTTTCCACCAAAACCAAAAGTGACCAAAGCATGTGAAGGACGGCCTGCAGATGATCTTCCAGCAGCAGGAGCAGACGAGAATTGATGGGCACTCTGCAACTGTTGCTGTGAAAAGTTAAGAGAACTCTGATTGCCATAGTAGGCATTTAAGGCATGCTTGTGCTCATTTTGATTGTTTCTCGGCTCGTTAAACTGCTCGCTAAAGTTCCCACCAGGAACAAAACCTTGTGACACAGCACTCGTAGAGAAGTCATTCTGATTTTGACTTGCATTCCCAAAATATGAACTTGCTCTCTCAAACTCAACAGTTTGTTGGCTACCGTGACTGCTCGTGATGAAGTCCTGCCTATGCTGAGTCTCCAATTGTTGGTTCCTATTATATTGTGAAGTAGAGTCACTCTTGGCAACGGTTTCAGGTTGCCACATGGCTGATTTCTGTTTATTGTAATCACTGAAGGACCCACCCCAGTTGTGATCTTGGCCTTGGCTGCTAAAACCCTGGGATTCATAGTTATTAACTTGATTGTATCCACTGTATGCCTTCTGATTATTATTATGAGATCCATTCTGATTCACCTGGTCTAGAGCTTGAGCAGACTGAACAGATGGAGCATACGAATCCAAACTGCGCCAATCCTGGGCAATAGTATCATAATACCAACCAGGGTATTGAGGATAAAACACCATATGCTGTGGATACCCATTGTTTGCTTGAGAAGCCTGATTCCAATCAGACGCAGCTTCAGGAGCACCGTTATTCACTTGTGAAACTTGATTCCAATTGTCTGTGCCTTCCGTAATATCACTCACCTGTGATACCGGATTCCAGTTAGTAAACGTCTCCATTGTAGCAGTCTCAGCTACAGTCTCAGTGATCGACTGAGCAGATTGCTGCAAGTAAGAGACATCTGCCTTACCGTGAGATTGCCCCCCATCAGAAGGCATATTAGTGTCAACATTTGCTTGCATGCTCGCACCTGCATCGTAACCATCCACCTCATACCACTGACCAGTATTTTGATCATACTTCCAACCAGGATATAGATTCTCCCAATACTGACTGCTATTCATATCCTGCCCGGCTGTACTCTGGTCTGCAGTTGTACACTGATCTGAAGCTGTACCATAATTATATCCTTCTTGATTTCGCAAGTAGTTAGTTGAATTCTCCACATGTGCAGATCCATATGCTTCATTCCCAGAAGCAACCTTGGACTCAAATTGTGAACTATTCCCCACATTTCCAAATGCATCAGCAGCAATATCCCCTCCTAACTCAGTGAAAAAATCTGAATAGGATCCAAACCCTTGACTATTATTCTGAGCCAAATCAGCATGAAATGCACTCCAATCCATCTCTTTAACTCCAGAAGGCCCCACTCCACCATCATTCTTACTCATGACCTCGGTATTGGACAATACCTCAGCCTCTCCATTTCCATTCTCTGATTTGTGTATCAAACGATCAAACTCAAATGACTTTGCTGACTCTAATGTACTTATACTCTCTTCCACATTCCCCACTACCATTTTCTCAACTTTCTCCGACTTCCTGCTTAAACCATCAACCCCAGAACTAATGCTATTATCAGCTTCGTCATTAGCATCAGTGTGAGGCATATTTACAGCACCAGCCATACTACTATCAGCAGTTGAATCTGCTGAGAAGACATCAGCTGGTTGACCAGCAATTAGCAGGCATAATGTTCGCAAAGGTGACCCAGCAACCAACTGGCGAAGTGCCATTTGCTTCACAGTTTCAACGTAGAACTGCAATGGCCCGTGGAAATCAGTTTTTATAAGCAAAAATTGACAGGAAAGAGTGTAAATATTGTATTTATCAAGGCATGATTCAAGCCATTCAAATTGCCAGCCAAAGTAAACAGTTATTGCACTCACAAACCTGATCACCAAGTTGTGCAGCAAGAACTAGGGCAGGACCCCACAATTGACCCTCTTGTGCATATTGTAAAGCCTCTTTCTTTCTCCCAGAAACCAGAAGACTTTGAACTTCAGCAGCTGAGGCCTAAAACATGAATTGGCAGTTATTATGATTATGTTGCACAAAAAAACAACTTGCAGGTTAACAATCAAATACCCGCAGTTGTCCTTCAGAAGGCAAATGCTGCAAGCAGTGGGAAACAGCACCATATTGACTAAATTGTGCACCATTCTTCTTAGCAGATGCAAAGAGTTTGGCAACTGCAGATTCTGGAACATCACTTTCCTTTAATAATAAAACAAAGAGAATAAAAAATACAAGATTAGTGAATGCAATACCTCAATCAACAAGCTAAGAAGGCATCTCCAAGAGAAAAGAAAAAACCCTGTATAGTAGGACTATAGGAAGAGTGATATTTACCCAGGCAACTTGACATCATATTAGAAATATCAAGAAACTCAGACATTTTCCCTCAGATAAGTTTTAAATTTGATCAGATAGATAGAGCAGAAACATATCTTACTCACAAAGTCTTGTGGCTCAAGTATGTTTTTAAGTCTTTTAGACACATTAATGCATGTCAATCGAAGTTTTTTCCAATCATTGAGCAAGAGCAGATGGAGCATACGAATCCAAACTGCGCCAATCCTGGGCAATAGTATCATAATACCAACCAGGGTATTGAGGATAAAACACCATATGCTGTGGATACCCATTGTTTGCTTGAGAAGCCTGATTCCAATCAGACGCAGCTTCAGGAGCACCGTTATTCACTTGTGAAACTTGATTCCAATTGTCTGTGCCTTCCGTAATATCACTCACCTGTGATACCGGATTCCAGTTAGTAAACGTCTCCATTGTAGCAGTCTCAGCTACAGTCTCAGTGATCGACTGAGCAGATTGCTGCAAGTAAGAGACATCTGCCTTACCGTGAGATTGCCCCCCATCAGAAGGCATATTAGTGTCAACATTTGCTTGCATGCTCGCACCTGCATCGTAACCATCCACCTCATACCACTGACCAGTATTTTGATCATACTTCCAACCAGGATATAGATTCTCCCAATACTGACTGCTATTCATATCCTGCCCGGCTGTACTCTGGTCTGCAGTTGTACACTGATCTGAAGCTGTACCATAATTATATCCTTCTTGATTTCGCAAGTAGTTAGTTGAATTCTCCACATGTGCAGATCCATATGCTTCATTCCCAGAAGCAACCTTGGACTCAAATTGTGAACTATTCCCCACATTTCCAAATGCATCAGCAGCAATATCCCCTCCTAACTCAGTGAAAAAATCTGAATAGGATCCAAACCCTTGACTATTATTCTGAGCCAAATCAGCATGAAATGCACTCCAATCCATCTCTTTAACTCCAGAAGGCCCCACTCCACCATCATTCTTACTCATGACCTCGGTATTGGACAATACCTCAGCCTCTCCATTTCCATTCTCTGATTTGTGTATCAAACGATCAAACTCAAATGACTTTGCTGACTCTAATGTACTTATACTCTCTTCCACATTCCCCACTACCATTTTCTCAACTTTCTCCGACTTCCTGCTTAAACCATCAACCCCAGAACTAATGCTATTATCAGCTTCGTCATTAGCATCAGTGGACTCACGATTATTATCAAGCTGAGTGATACTCAGATTTGCAAAGGCCTTAGCCTCATCGGATTCGTTCCCGTCGGCTGAATAGGGGCCTACCACTACCGATGAGGTGTTAACAACCTTGAAGTCCACATCATCTTCGTCATCTACCAATTTGTCAAAGAAATCCTCATCAGTGTTATCCTCCACCTGGAATGGAGGAGGATTCGAAGCCATCTTCTCGAACCCTAACCCTAATCCGCAAAATCCCAAAAATTTCACCCAAAAAATAAATCAAAATTTTATATTATTCGAGCTCACAACGCTCAGATCCAGCAAAAAAAAATCCACTGAATTCCACCACAAAAAAACCCAAAAAATCCAAATCAAGATCAAGGGTTCTCAGATCACCTAAATTCGACAACCGTCAAATGAACAAGAAAAACCCAAAATTCCCAAATTTTGCTGTAATTCAAAAGCAATACATCTCACGAACAACACAAAATTCATAGAGAAACCTCTCAACCAACAGATCAAATTGAAGATTCGTAAATTAAACCAAACGCGGACATAAAAATAAACCTTTCTTCAAGTATTATTCTAGAGAGAGAAAATGGAGCTGTGAGAGAAAAGACGAGCCCTTGATTTCGCACCGGGAGGTCTCAACAACCCACAAAAATTCTTGGTTTCTTACAATTATGTGTGTATATGTATAGTATATACGCACATGTAATTGTAAAAACTCGTTGAACTCTATATATGTTGGGATTGATTCTGCGAGCTAATTAATCAAAGGCGGAAAATTGGACAGTAATTTTTGCGGAAAATTGGGAGTGAAAATCGATTCGCGTTCGAGGATGGAGAGAGAGTGTGCCATTTGGGGTTAATTTAATACAAGTCGGCTTATATTAATAGGTGACTCATGCAGCGAACGAGTGGCACAATTAGGTGGATTGGGGTGTACAGTCAATTCTTGGATTGCAACCAATTTAAAATGTGGGTGCACATTAATTAAAAATTGTATCTCATTACTCATTCATGTTCGATCTATTATTAGTTACGAATCCATTTCCTTTCCTTGATAGAAAAATCCAGTTGACAAACAAAAATCACAATTAGCATTCAAATGACGTTAAATTCTTAATCCTGCCACCACAACAAAACCGATGAGCCAAAACACATTTTTGCACCTGTAGGGACACAAACATTTTCCACAACCTCCAACATCTTAGCGCAAAATCGATAAAATTGTTGTTTCTGGAGTATAAGTTTTTCCTTCGAACAATCTGACAGAATTACCTTAACGTAATTTGTACAATGTGAAAATATGATTAACAGGACCAGAAAAATTAATTCGATTCCACCAACTTTATGATGTTTTCTTAAAAACAAATTTGTTGCCTTCAAAGGTACTAAATGCGTTGAGCAATCATTTTTTAAGATAGAACGAATTTCGTCTCAGGAGTTCCAACGAACTCAATGAAATGTTTTCATTTCGAGAATCAGAATGAGATTCAAAATAGAGAACGTTTGCAATGAAAATCGTGTAATTATTTTGGTAGCGGGACGTGTTATTTATAGACTTGTTCGTGGTCATTCATATATACTCCAAGCCCTTTCAGAATAGTCTCACTATTCAGACATCTTAGTTCAATATTGCGTGAGTTAAATCTATTAACATTCGATTGTTTAGTCGATTAACAGATGATGATTTAGTCAATTAATAGACCATTTAGACCAAAAATTACCTTATAATAAGCCAATCAAAATAAATTCCATAAGTACCCAAGAATTTGATTACTTACAAATTGGTCCAAAAATTCAAATAAAATTTGTCCAAAAAGTTAATTAGTTCAAGGATCCACCCGCATCCGAACACAAACCGGACTTGACTAGGGCACGTGCTCTGCTGTGCCGTGTTGAGCCAAGCTGATCGGTCGGGCGACGACGCGCATGTGTAGGTTATGACCAAACCCGATAGAATATAGGTCTCCCTCTTTTAAAAAACTATTGGTACCCTTTGGGGTCGAGAACTAGTGATAACAACGTGGTGGGGCAATGGGCTTGCCTCGTATCTTGCCCATCCCCCCCCCCCCCCTTTTTTTTAATTTTTTTTTTTAATGATATTAATGGACAGTTTTTACTCAATATAACATACAAAATCTCCTCTCTCTCTCTCTCTCTCTCCCCCTCTCCTCCCCCCCCCCCCCCCCCCCTTTTTTGTCAAATTCTGAGTTAAACAAAATACAGATAACATTCAAACTGATAAAGTTGATATCCAAAATAAACACTACAAATCTTAAATTTAATGGTCGTTATTGGTACACAAGATTGATTATTAGGATAATCAAGATTTTTTTGTGTTTTTTCCTTTGATATTGTCACAAAAGTTGTAACCCCACGCAATTTAATTTATTACAATATATAGATTTTCAAATTTGTTCAGTTGAACATAATATATCTTTTTATATTTGTTTTTATCAATATAATATCAATTTGACAAAGTAGCATAACGATATATATAAATTAGCCAAAATTGATAAGATTTGTACAATTGAAAATACTAGAAAATATGTCACATCCTTCTATTTGAAGCAAGTTGAACCCTAACCTAAAAAAAATCATAGGGCGGGTTCAAGGCCGCACCCCGCGCAGGGCGGGGTAAATTGCCATCACTACCGAGAACCTAATACTCAAAGTTCCACCATATATACCATACCAAAGTTTTCCTAACTTTCCTACGTAGAATAAGTGTTTGACAAATCAAAATTTTCACTAATTAGTAGTCTCAAGTGGGTTATTTGACATTAAGCCCTTGTTTGAGCCCTAATTTTTTTTTTTATAAGAATGCATTTTTGAATAGTATACAGATGAAAAATGTGTAGTTAAAAAATAAGAAAAAGTTTTGAATTTATATGTAATATTATTTTATTGAAAATGTGTGGTTGAAATGATATCAAAACACTGTTTAATAATGTATTTTTTCAAAAGAATAGAGATCAAATAGGGACTAAATATTTCATTCAATTTTAAATGATTTTCGATAAAAAAAATATATCACATTAATATCTCGTCAAGTACAACATGAATTTGCTAGGTTCTGTTAAAATTAAGGTATGGGTCCCATTGAAATTTGTGCTCAAATTTGACCCATTTCCCTAAGAGCTTCACTGTTCCCAGTGTTTTAACTTTACAGTGGAAAAATATGGTATGAAGTTTTGTTATTCACAAATCCAGGATGAATATGATAATTAAATATCTCCCCCAATTCCAACCCTAACCATTTCAATTCACCCTCTCTCTCTCTCTGTCTATCCATCTTCATTTTCAGGTACTAGTGCTTATATACGTTATGAAATAGAAAGTGGCACCAGAACAACCATCCGGCGGCTGTGCTAACCACAACCATCCAGCGACAACATTATCATTATTGCCGGTGCTTTGAGATCGGCGTTGCTCGACGACTGATTTGGAGATTTATTTTGAGAAATTTTGAGGCGATGGCGGTGGCTTGTTGGATCTGGTGGTGTGTTCAGATTTGGATGGTGGTGGCGGTGATATTTGTGTGGTTACAGCGGTGGTCGTGTTAGCGGTGGAGACGTTGATTTTGTGTTGTTGGTGTTTTCGTGGTGGTGGTCATGGTCATTTTCCATCAAACTGGGTATTTGTTAGTGTGTGTGGTGGTTCCTGGTGAAGGTGGTGGAGGTTGTTGGTTGTGGTTGCCTTGATTTTTGTTTTTGTTGGTGTTGGCATCAATGACGAGGTAAGGGTGGTTGCAAGTGCTCGTGACGTCAATGACAGTGCGATAGTGGTGGAAGTGGTAGTCCGTGACCACTATTTGACGAGTGTGACCAACTATTTAGTTATCTATGACCATGTGACCTTGGCAACGATAACGAGGTAAGAGTGGTCGTGATGGCAGTGGAAATGGTATGTGACCACTATTTGACTTATGTGACCATCTGTGACCAAATATTTAATTGTCGTCAACAAATTTGAAAATATGTGACCTATAAATTTTTAGATCTGGGACCATCGAAATAAATTGTGACATATAAATTTTTAAATCAGTGACCATCGAAATAATTTGTGACTAATTAATTTAATGATATGTGACTAATAAATAAATTGTAACCTAAAATTTTGTATCTATGACTATTAGTTCTATAGTTGTGACCTTATTATATTTAATTAATAAAATATTTTTAATTAATAAATAAATACCTGATTTTTGCACTTTTAAACTTAGGACTTGAAAATTGAATTGGTGTAAACAATACACCTGAGTTATGAACTTTTCCCTTTCCCTAATAGTAACCATTTTCCAACAATAATATATTCTTCCAACTAAACGAACAGAATAGCAACCCACGTAAAGAGACTGGACATCAGTTAGCAGTATTCAAGCTCGACGATGAAATTGGGGAATTTGTTGGAAGGGATGACAGGGGGAGTGGGGAAGAATGTTGTAGTTGGTTTCACCAAATGGTGGGATTTTATATTGAATTCATATCCACTTTCGAGAATGGATTCGATAGGCGATGGTAGCTTGGCATTATGTGATGATGATAGTGGTGGTTTGATGGATAATGAGAACTATAGGTCTTTGTTGAGTAATGCTATTCATCTAAGCTATTGATGGTTAGTAATCTTGATTTCGGTTACATGATTGGAATCTTAAATAAATCTTTATCTTTACACTTGAGAAGTTTAATAACTTAGTACCATTTAATTGGCATTTTGATTGCAGACTATCCGCAATCTAGATGAATAGCATTATTTGTCTTTGTTGAGGGATGGGGTTAGGGAGGTGGAAGAATTTAACATCATTCAAAGTCAAGCGTTCCCACAAGCATAAAATTGTGTGTTGGCTCTTGCATTTTTGTTGGTTGTGGAAGGATTTAATGCCATTTGAGTGCCAAATGGGACTTCCGACTGCCAAGTGGACTTTTAAGGCAAGGAAAGGAAATAAATTATTGATGAATGGTGGGCGTGAAAGATTTTCATAGATACATAAACAATAAAATATATTTTTTTGTTCAATGAGTACATAGTAACCTGAAGAAAGTTTGGTGAACATTTGGGGAATTGTTATGTTGATCGATAATTTATTGTTCAATTCTTGAATATGTGAATAAATTGGTTCTTAACATTTCATTCTAATTTCAATGTAGGTATTGATGATCACTATCTAAATTTCTCTTATATCATCATGTGATTCTCACAAATTCAATTTTACGAAGTTTTCCAACTTGGGTTGGTGTCAAAACATTAATGTGAAACGTGTTGGTGTGCCTTGTGTTTGAGCATCAAATGAAAATGTACCTCCCATCACCCACTTGCCTATGTAAATAGGGACTTGGAGTTTTGTGATAACGCATTTTTCATTGGCAATCCAAAAATGCCGGTAATTTTTAACGTCAGTGATGGTACATTGTGATCAACGATAGATTGGTATCAATAATTATATCTTAATCACCAAGATATTAATTTTCGTTAAAATCTCCAACGATAATATCTTCGATCATTACGTTGGAATTTCTATCACTCATTATTTGCTTCGTTAATTTTATTGTTGTTGTTATTTATAAGACCCCTCCCCAAATTCGCCTAAGACCTATAAGTTGCTTGAGCCATCTATCGACTGGTTGAAATCCATCCACATTAGATTTCAATAAGCATTTTTTTTTAAATGACGGGAGAATCCGGAGTTGTTACCCTTCGGGTGCGCACTAGGTAAACTCTCGGGTTGACGCAATAGCCTGCAAATCACGCCGGGTAAGTAAACTGCACTAAATAAGTCCGGTGCGACAGGCTCAACCAAGAAAGTATTGATAGGAGAAATCGAACTCGTGATCAAAAGTCTTCGTCCTGACCTACTCCACAAACTCAGCCACACATGAGGGGCAGATTTCAATAAGTATTGCTAAGAGGTTTAGTGGTTCCCTAGGAATGTTAACAATAGTATGACATGCGTACAAACTTTTGGCTAATATATAGTGACATGGATGGACATTGAGCTTGACATGCCTATCTAGACATTCAATGTGGATTGTCATAACATGGTAGAGTACTAGAGGCCCTGAATTTTATGATGATGTCCTCATGCATTCACCACCATGTATATTGGACACATATGTTCATATTTTTTAGTCTACATTGTAGATTACAATCCAAGCTAACTGGAATGGACTCGTGAGCAATTAGAGTATAGAGTGGATTATTTCATAATGTTTTGGTTTTAAAATGTCTCAATCTAAGGAGAAGTGAAGAAAGGCGATCACTTAGTTTACATCTTTAAGAGGGCAATAACGATAAAGAAATCAAAAATTTCATGACACTTGAATGCCCAAACATGGAAGTTAGGGTAGAATAATATGGTAGAAGGTTCCCCCATATATGTGTGTGTGTAGCAAAGTACTTAGTAGTATGTTTAATATAGTTTTTTAGTGTGTTATGTATAATGTGCTCAGGTCTAAACTGATGCCCACGACCCACTTTCCTAACTTGACACCGTTTTAGAATTTATAGGTAGAGCCGTGTTTAGTTGTGCGTGGAAAATACGATAAACTTTATGCCAACGAGACTTCGAGAAAAACTTGAGTAGTTATTGATTACACAATTTTGTGGCAAAGTGCTTGTTCTTTGACAATTCATTGAATGATTAATACAAGCAAAATTATATACAGCATTGTTGGTGTTCGACCTAAATTTTATTAGAAAAAGAATTACTGGGAGTCATGTCAACATAATGTAAGGTCGGACTACGCCAAGAAAAGTTAAAGATCAGACATTGGCAACGTAATTTAATGAGACATGCTGATTCATAAAACTCTACCATACCGTCCTACCTCGCCACCAACCACTCCCGACAAGACGCATGGTAGCTATGATGTCAGTACCTATTTTGCAACCAATCACAAGTTAGTAATGATTATTCAGCGTTAGATCATCATTCCCTGATACCGTAGCTGAGGCATAGACGTCATGATGACCTACCTGCTTGGCCGACTTCTATGATCAATCAAAACAATGGATCTTTGCCTAGTGTCAAACATTTCTAGAATGACACTGTAGTTGAAGTGACATAGGACGGCCAAATGGTATTGTCTTCCCTTCTGTAAATGGTAACCATTGGTTCCCTCAAAGGAAGAGCTAAGACACCCTTCTAAAACACTCCCAAACATTTTTTCTCAAAGCAATTACTCTATTTTGTATCAATTCCAACAATTATCAATTTACATTTCCATTTAAGTTTATCTAATTTTGCCACATCATTTCCAGTCATCAACAAGCGTAAAGAAACGGGTATCACATTAGCATGCATATCAATGTAGCTTAACGGTCAGTATATAACAATACTCAAGCTCAATTATTAAACCCCATTTGGCCCTTATTAAATTTTATTTCATTTTTTTTTGCTATTTTCAACAACACAATTTTTCATAAAATAAGCATATTAAGAGTACACCAGTATTTCATGCTTTATATCAGTGTTATCATGCCCAGACCGCTAGTCCGGTCCAGAAACCATTGAATCGGGCCCAGATCCGGTCCAGGTCACATATATTTATTTGTGGGCAAATGACCCACCTCATACCCATTGAACAGCCGATTTTTTAGTTAACCCGCCGACCCATTTTTTTGCCGAACCAACCGGGTCTTCTTATTTGTTTAAAAACACTGATTTCTCTTCCAACCTTTCTAGCTTCATCACAATTTAGGGATTGTTGCAAAATCAAAAACCTCCGCCGCTGTCTCCCAGTCTCCTTGCAATTCAAACACTCCAAAATTTCCAATTTCAAGTTTTAAGAGATGGAAAAATTTAAGGGGGGGGAATTTTTTTTTTTTTTTTTTTTTAATCATTGATTGTTGTTTTTATTGTTTCAATTACATATTTCGTCTAAATTTTGTGAAATTTTGCCTACTTGTTATTCTTTAGTTAACAAATAAAGCCCTTGTTTGACCCCCTTTTTTTTTTTGGAAGAATGAATTTTTGAATAGTGTATTGATAGGAAATGTGTGATTAAAAAATAAGGAAAAGTTTTGGATTTGCGTGTAATATTATTTTATTGAAAAATATGTGGTTGAAATGATATTAAAATACTGTTGAAAAATGTATTTTTATCAAAAGAATAGGGTTCAAACAACGGCAAAATGAGGTTAATATAGGTATTGATAGAAAATGTCAAAATTTCATTATCCAATGAAAATAATTAATAATATATTTGACGTGGTTTGACCAGTCGGTTGAACCACCGAGTCATCAGTTGAACCATTGACCTGTTGATCCGCAACATTGTCCGAATTAGTGTACGGGTCGGATCTGACAACTATATTTTATATGCTCGCTAGCAATTTTATTCAACCACAGCAATCGAGAACGAACAATTTATATCTTGACGAAACTAAAAAACGACTAAATTAAATTGTGATGTGATGGTTAACTAAAAATAAAAATCCAAATTAAAGTATGTGAATGCAATTTTAGCATCAAATATATTTTAATGAACGCATTGTATGACTTTTGATTAATTATTTTCATTGTGTCCAAAAAGTCAAAATGTCAAATGAAATCAATTTTGGTGGCTTTAATTAAGCATTTAGTCCACATTTGATGCTTAATTTTCGTTTGACTACAGATGTAAGAATTATTTCTAAATGATTGTATTCTTTTGCTAATATTTTATTTCTATTTTGAACTTAGCATACTTTATTATTTACAGTCTTACAAGTAAGGTTTTCTCATCTTCGTTCCCTTACTCATATTTTTATATTTTTCTTTCTTTGAGAATTTTACATTTGTGAATTCAACGAGTAATATAAATGATTATGGTAACTGAGGCAATGGAATTAACGTGAATGAATAACGAGTATAGAGATTCATAATATTTCGAATATAGAGTAAATAATTAATTGATTCAAAATCAAATACCAAAAAACTGAGAAACTCTCTTTGTTCAATTCAAACAACAAAGCTCTTAGACAATGAGTCCAAAGTCTCTTTTTAAAAACCTACATCCTAGACTCAAAGTTTATTAAAATTACAAGATAACCCCAAAACCTTGTTTGGATTTATAATAAGTTACTGAAATTATAATGTGACGGACTTAACTGATGAAATTAATAATTATCTGATCTGCCCCCATCGGTAATCTTCAAGCGGTTCACCTCTCTAGCTCCAAATTCATTGGAAAATTATATAGCATCATTATCATTAAACTTTAATAAAGGTCCTTCACATTAACCATCCAACTCAGTGTGGATATACAAATACATTTTCTTCATAATTATGTGGTTAATTTATCAACCGACTCGACATCAACTGTTTAATGGGATTAGACCTATTAAATCAAGAAACCTCATCTTGGGCATGGAACTCGACCCATCTAACCACATTTTCTTTTTGACGAGGTGTTCAAGTGTGCAGGTGAAGTTTACGTGAAGGGAAGTAAGCCGAGATTCTGTGGACACATTTTTTGAGGTCAACAAAAATGTCCTTTAATTTTGCCTTTTCAAAATATGCTATGGCCATCTCTATACTTTATGACTAAGAATTAGAGTCCGCTTTGGAACGTGTGGAACTTCAAGAAAAACTTTCTCATTGTAAATAGAGGGACTGTGGTAACAATCCTCATTAAAATTTAAAATTTCTTCAACTTCTTTGATATTATAGAACTCTGAAAATTTAAAAACTGACTTGTCTACGATAGATCCTTTATGAATTTCAAATCATTGTGCTGGAAAGTTGTCCATATGTTGAATCTACATCTTTAAGTGTTGATGCAATTGTTTCATCTCTACCATCCGCGTCAACAAGAACGCAATTCGCTGAAGTTGAGCATCCTCTTCATGTTACGTAATCCCAACTAGGGACTTCACAAGTGCCAAATCGTCCCTATCAGGAATGTGACCGCTCTAATACCAAACTCTTAGAGCCAAATTAGCAAGAATAAAGAACAAGTCCAAAGATTCGTTGATTCTAAATCAAATCCTGAAAAATCAATAAAATATTAAGGGTGCGTTTGGTTTGCGTTTTTATTTCAGTTTTGAATTCATTTTCTTTTTTCTGTTTTGATGGATTATTTTAAGGTTATAAAAAAAATTGTTTGGTTTGTCATTTGGATAAACTGTTTCTCAAAACAAAAAAATTAGAAAACACGTTTGATTTAAAAACTTTAGAAATAGTTTTATGACATTTTGAAAGAGCATTGGAAAGGAAAAATAGGGAAAGGGAAAAGGAGAGGATTATTTGTACTTGAGTCAATTTTATGTGATTTTATTAATTATTTTAATTTGAAAAAAAAAAATTTAACTCATTTTCCTTGTTTTCAAAACTGTATTTTTGAAAATAACATATCAAGCACATTTGAGCATTTTCAAAAACTGAAAATAACCTTATAATGACAAATTAAACGCACTCTAAGAAACTCACTATAGAAACTTTATTCAATTCAAGCCAAGCTTTCAAATAATGAATCTCAAATCTCCTTTAAAAAAACCTTTCAACCTACTCCTAAGAGAGAGAGAGAGTATGTGCGTGTGTTTGTATCAGTAAAGAGAGTGAATTTTGTAGCTTGATAAAGTCGTGTTATCATCTCAAGCATTGCTCTAAAATTAAATTATTTTCTCCTATTAATTTTTGATCACATATTCTCACAATAAAGCCCCCATTTAACGACCATTATTTGACCAAATAATGTTTTGTATAATAATTTTTTAAGATTCTGCAATTAAAATGTAGAAAAAATTTCAAACTTATGTACCAAGCATTTTATTGTGTTAATGTATAATTAAAAAAGAATATGGAGACTTTTTTTTTTCAAATAATGGTTGCCAAAAAAGGATAAAATATTATGCACATAAACTCAAAATGTTTACCCACTTTTTAATCATACATTCTCCAAAAACACTACTCAAAAACTCATTTCCCCAAAAATCTCATTTTAATGATTGTCAACAAGGCTTAATGAGGAAATTCATCATGAACGGGCAGATCATGGATAAACTTCTTGTGTCTGACATTGCCCAAGTACTCCATTAAACGACCATACAATGAGACATAATAAGCGAATAATGTTTTGCTCATGTCTACAAGCCATTTATATTACTCACATTTCAAGAACTTACAAATACAACTCACATCCATCACTCATTTTTATATATTTATAATTTGAACTTTTTAAAACACTTCCCAAACGAGCGAAGAAATCATATACACAAGGGAAGTATCCATTATAAACATCCCAAGCTTCGGCCACCAGTCTCAACCTTCAGAATGATGTAGTCATTTACAAAGAAAGGCAAGATTTTCAAAGTTATCTAATTTTCAGGCAACCCAGGATCAATCGTGCCGCTTTTGAAACTCAAGTAATTTTTACAATTGCTGTAATCTGCTGAAATGAATTTCTGAAACCTGGCAGTGGCACCAACCATTCTTACAAACGTAATTGCTATCAAGTGGTAATACCTGCAACAAACTAAAGGGCTATTCACTCTCTGGGTGGGAAATTCGCATTTCAGACCAACAGAAAATAGAGCAGGTGAAGATACTCTGCACAGTCCACCTTGAACTGAGAGAACCAGCACTAATTCAAATGAACAGAAAGCTAATATCTGAAACCAACCCTCTATCATAAGGACCAAACCAAAACAAGAATGCTGATCATCAAAGCATAAAACTGACACCCCAGTACAAATAATTATGTTTCCAAGCGATTGTTGAGAAAGCCTATACAGACACCATAGACATATCTAAGCGGGGATAGATTACAGACACAAGATAAGTGGCACTTAATATCCCTTTTGAGTACTTCAATGCCAATGACTGAGTGCACCTCTGGAATAATGTGACATGTTCCATCAATTTCTTCTGTGGAAAATAAGAACTATTATCACCATATCAAACCAATGAACGCACTCGCACAAGATGTGCAGCTAAAATAAATGTGCAGCATCCAGTCATAGACCTCCTGTCTGTCAGCGAGCAGGCCAACTCCACATCTTAAAGTGTTCACGCAGTTGAGAATCTGGAAATTATGTTACCAAGCAGAAGGAATCAAGGATTTTGGAAATCCAGCAAACTTTTATAGACCCCCTAATCAACCAAGCATTGAAAAGCTGTATTCCAAGAAGGTACAATTTTGAAATTTCCTCCACTAAATTTCAAATGTTGTAGGGCTACATTTTAGGTTCCAACATTCTGTTACATGGTACGCAAGACTTAAAAGACAACAGGAACATTTTTTTTCCTTTAGCATATCAGTCTCTTATATTTTGCAGTGCCCCAAGAATTCTGGTCATATATACCCAACTCAATTAGTTATCGATGCCTTCCACCCAAAAGTATGTCCACATTTGATCAACAAGGATGTCTTATTGAAGGCATTGGGAAATAACCATAATTCATAACTAAGAGTAACGCAACCTGAAGTTTGGCATGCTTCTTTGT
>NC_036249.1:8594394-8695201 GCF_002742605.1 Olea europaea var. sylvestris | reverse complement strand
TTACGAGAATCAAGGAACTTTGACTTGATAAGAAATTCATCATCAAGTTACACGAAATTCAAACATACGTTTGGTCTAGTATAATTTAAGGATTGTAAAATGCCTAATCAGGCAATAGCGGATCTAGCTAGTGATGAGCTAAGGCGAAATTTTCAGTCAGTTCAGAGCTGCCGGAGTTGCAGAGAGTTGAAGTCTTGTAGACGGCCACCTCATGGACAGGACGGAGATGGAAGAAGAGGCAAAACTGGACCTGCTGATTTTCTGTTGAATGGGACTCTTTAGTTTTAAAATCATAGGCCCAAATGCTACAATTAAATTGACAAATCAATTATCCACAGGCCCCAGCCCAAGAGTCTTAGTTCATTTCCCCCAAATTAATTCCAATTTCATAACCCTCCAAATTGATTTCATGATCTTGCTGTGAAATCTGAAGGAGCGATTGAGAATTTGGGATTTGGGGTGATTTCGTGGTTGAAGCCTGAAGGAGAAAGAAGGGGCAACCGACTGGCGATTGGGAATTGGGTGTGTAACAGCTTTTTCGAACCTTCTTCGGTGACCGTATGGACTGTGAGCCATTTCTCCTCTTTTTTCTTTTTCTTTTTTTTTTTTGGGTTTGTTTTTATTTTATGCCACTGGTCTGCATCCACGATCTATCATCTATGTTATGTGATTTGTGAATGTTGAAATTTGAATGTTGAGTTTGAGTTGAGTGTTGGACAGTTGCACTGTTGCAGTGTTGCCTTTGGAACTTGAAAGAGGAAGTTTGAAGTACTTGTAAGTAGGAACTTGGGCTTGGCCATTTGGGTCACTTGGGTCAATGGGTGTTGTGTTGGTCCTGTTGCCTGTTCTGTTGGATTGTTGCCGTGTAATTTCACTTCACGGCAAATGGACCGTGCTATATACACAGCACGGTTCACACCAACTTTCACAACCCCCTCACATTGAGAGGGGCCCACGCACAGTAAAAATAAAAATAAAAAACAGGTGGGGCCCCCTCATTGTGAGGGGGCTGTGAAACTGAGTGTACAGCCCGAGCTGTACACTCAGTAAAACCCAAAATAGAATATGCGGAAAAAGCCTGAATCTAAGGAAACCCGAACCATTTAACAAAATTCCAAGACCACTTCAAAAGATAGTTTGAGGGCCTTAAATGATTGAGTCTCACAATACTCAAGTTTATTTGCTCGCATTGGCTGCTGTCATTTACCACATGTATATAACAAAAATAAACCAACAGCAGAATGGCAAAACAACAACTTGGATTGTCTTTACCAATGAAAAGGGAAAAATAATTAAGAGGGCACTAAAATCAGTAAAAGCATCCAGCAATAGTTTTGCCTGTTCTGTTGGACTATTTATATATATAATTTTTACGTGGTTTTAGTGCATTTACATATATATTGAATAATTTTTAATATTATTTAATCAAATTTTAATAAACGATCGGAGTATTACGATCATTGATTGTAGACGGTCAAAGGTCAAGCTCCGCCCTATCTGGACTTCAGTGCTGAATTCGCCACTATAATCAGGTACCAAGACATCTCCATGAGACACATAAAGACATCAGCTCCACACAACCAATAAAACAACTAAAAAATTCGTAAAATTATATAGTCACACTAAACCAGAATCCATTTCAAAGATCCACAACAGAGGATGGTTAAAAATAAGTCCATAAAGGGCAAACTCACCTCAAGGGCATCAATAAGTCAATGCACAAGCATTATAAAATAGAACTTTAAGCATAAGATTTGAGTAGCACTTCAATGTGACAGATGCACCCCCTTTCAAAAACAATGGCCAAATGAGACCAATCCATATTAGCTAATAGACTCATTCATGTTAACTTCTCTCTCCCCCAAAATCTTTTGGGTAAGTAAATTGGGATATAGCAGTATATGTATGGTAAGGTACTATTGAAACACCTTCTGCAAAATGAAAGGTGCTATCAGCGAACTCCCATCCTTGATTTAGGCCTCCCATGAATCAAATAAACACAGAAGAGTTTATTTGGGATTATGAAGGCACAAATCCCTTTCTTATATAAATGTCTATATTAAATATGTTTCCATGTGCATGCATCCAAGTCAGTGTTCTTACAAAATTTAATGGACCGTGCTATACACACAGCACGGTTCACACCAACTTTCACAGCCCCCTCACATCGGGGGGGCCCACGCACAGTAAAAAAAAAATAAAAAACAGGTGGGGCCCCCTCATTGTGAGGGGGCTGTGAAACTGAGTGTACAGCAACTGAGTGTACAGCCCGAGCTGTACACTCAGTAAAACCCAAATTTAATAGTCTCTATAGAATATAATCTCTATAATGTGGCCCACCATGGTGAAAGGGTACTACAAAGTATTCTATACCAAGTTAAATAGGATCACTGGCGTATTCCTAAAAAACCAACACACACTCCCATCAAGCCATTATCATAAGAAAATTTGTATAGAATTTATTATTTGTGTGGTGATGTTCTACCACTAAACTAGCACTCACTTGCCCGCAAAATCAAAAGGAACTATAGCTTAATGGGTATTTCATTCTTGTGTGGTGAAGTCCTAATGAAACCTTGCCAGGTAACTAAACATGCTTTCAGTAGACTCCCCAAGTCAATGTAGGCCTTCTATGAAACAAATAAACAGGAATAGTTTATTTGGAATTCGAAAGGCACAGATCATTATTTTTGGGTGTATAAAAATACACGCATTAATGTGTTAGAAGAGGCAAGTGTATATGACATGCTAAGAAAAGGTATGCAGGTGTGCTTAAGATCAGGTTATATATATTGGTAACTACGAAATAATCGTTGATAATATTTCACATCTATGACTCAAAGTATACAATTAATTTTCAGAAACATAAAAGCAATTCCGAAAATAAACTACTTAAGTGCTGCAGGATCCAACAAAAGCAGCGCCTTTTTTAATTAAAATCTTATATAGGTCATTTACCCCGATCACAATTCCCAGTGTCTGGATACAATTAATAATATATAACTATTTTGTAGTAACATTTCAAAATATCTAGATTCAAATACATCAAATATATAAATAAAAATAAAAATAAATAAATTGAATGACAACAAGATGAGCACGCAAGCCAAGAATAGAATTTACAGGTAATTAAAAAAAGAGTAACAAAAAATAGTATCAGGATAGGAAATTAATATAACAATCGGATTTATATAAGCATGCGAGAAGCAAGACGGCGAAGGATTGACGGGTGACGTTTTAAAAACGACTTCGCGGCGGGTTTCCACGGCGGATTTGGGGGTATAGATCGAGGATCTGTTTGGCTTGGCTAAGTCCTAACAAAGAAGCCAAAATTTGACTGATTTGGTAGCATTTAAGCTCAGCCAAACAAGCACTTCCTCTGCTGCATTTCGAAGCATAGATTCAGAAAATTGGAGAGAAGGCTAAAATTTATATAGGGGTTCGAGGGAGGAAGTGGCGGCGGCGGTGTCCTTGAATTTACGGATTAGGGTTTTTGCCTAATGGCAAATGAATTGTTAAATTATTACGGATACCCTTAAACTAGTGTCTATTATCTTTGATTATTCATACAATGTCCCTTATTTCTTTTCAAACTAGGCATTTTTTCCCCCCAAAATAAAATCTGTCTCCAGCCAAAAAAAAATCATTTAAATTGGCCATTTAAATCATGCAAAATGATTGTAGTACCGTTTTACTAAACTTAGTGGAGAATCGTGTAAAGTACGATATATTGGTTTATTTGAACCTTTTGGTCACCTTGGTTAGAGATATATTGGTTTATTTGAACCTTTTGATCACCTTGGTTAGAGAAAATTAACAAATAGCCCTTGTTTGAGCCACATTATTTTTTTTAGAATGTATTTTTAAATAGTGTATTGATAAAAAAAATATGTGGTTAAAAAATAAAGAAAAATTTTGAATTTGCGTCTAATATTATTTTATTGAAAAATGTGTGGTTGAAATGACATCAAACCACTGTTTAATAATGCATTTTTTTGAAAAAATGTGACTCAAACATGGCCATATTATTTTTTTATAGTAAAAAGCAACACAACAAACACTAAAAGATAGAAAATTTCAACATTTTTCTGATAAAAAATTATACTAATCAAATACATTTAATTAACAATTCTTAATAAAACAAGTTCTAAGCAATTAATTTCCTGAAATTCGTTTTCTTTTCACCCAAATTTCATTCTTACAATCAAACGGACCCTAAGATAAGATTTTTCTCATACTAAGAATCAAAGCTATGAAAATGTAAATGAGCAAGGAAAGTGGTACAAAGTCGATTTACATTACAATAACTTCGGCTCAAAAATGACCATAATGTTTTTACTCGGCAAAAGTTGATTTTACAGCTCCCCAAGAGAACATTGAATATGTTTTTCTTCGACAGCAATAGCCAAAAAAGGTTCTGCATTGCATTGCCTACAAGTGTTAAAATATATGAACATATTATGGCTCTGACTAATAAATTTTAACCATGCAATTAGGTCTTGTATAGCATCTTTTTATTGTTTGAGTTCTTGTTTGATATCTCCAACCATATAGAAGTTATCCTAATGATTGTCGAGAAAATGTATTTTTCCAACTATATTCAGTACAATGTGGCAAAATGACTTTATGTAATTGTAAATTGTGCTAATCAAATATACAAAAATTACAAGTAAATCGTTGAGTATTAAATATATGATGTAATGCCTCCTCCGAGTACAAATTTGTACACTTGAGACAACGTCTCTATCTATACTTAGGGTACAACATGTTATTCCTTCACTATATAAGTTGGTTTATGTAGCTAACCATCTATAAAAGAGTAATGATGTTTGTCCAAGATCAATGAAATGGAAAAAATAGACGGACTTGGCAGTAGATGATTGCGTGTTTGTTGTTTTCATTTTTCAAACAGTCCAACATGTGTTAACAATTGTGCACCCTGTTTTTTAGACGGTTTGTTTAGCATAATTTTCCATAAAATCCTTCTTCACCATGCTAGTTCAATAATTCGTGATCTTTTGATTAAAAATCTATGTTTTGTAGTAGAGTATCATATAGTCCTTTCTTATTATAAAAAATTGAAGTGGTCCAAAATTGCAATGATTTTGATTATATGCAGTGGTTGAAAACTGACAGCAATACACCCCTGTTTTCTAAAATTGCATATGGTTTTTTTCCTGTTTAAAATCCCAAAACTATAAAAAAAAAAAGTTGAACCCCAACCTTAAGGGCCCCCACCGACCCTATCTTGGGCCATCGTGGAGGAGGTAAATCGTAGGATGTGCCTCCCAGGAGCCAGGGTGGAGAGCACATGGATATGCCAAGGCTGTTAACCCATATGGTAACTCCCGCTTGCAACAAAGCCAATTCCACCTTGCGGGGAATCGAACTCTACACACTGTCGCGCTGAGCCCTATCCGTCCTCCCCTTTGCCACTGGGAGATATGCCCTGGGGGCAAAATCCCAAAACTATCATCTATGCGTAGAGATGTCAACGAGTCGAGTCCGAGCTTAAAACTTTTGGCTCGAGCTTAGTTCAGTTAAAATGATCGAGCTTTTTTACGAGCCTGAGCCAAGCTGAGCTTTCGGCTCGGGCTTTTCAAAGTCGAGACGGACAGGCTCAATTTTATTTATTTTTTGCTGTTTCTGGTTGCCTTAAAAAGACAGAAAATTATGCCTTTTTAAGGCAACCGGTTGGCCAGTTTCTGCCTTTTTTAAGGCAGTCGGTTAAAAGGCAGAATTTACTGCCATTTACACCTCTTTCTTTTTTTTTTTTTTTCAAATAAAGGCTCGCGGGCTTGCTCGGACTCGGCCCGTGTCCCCAAAATGGGGCTCAGCCCAAGCCACGAGCCGGGCCGCGGGCCTCCCGAGCCGTCGAGTTCTTTTGACATCCCTATCTATGCATATATTGTTTATTAATGAACGTGAAAGTTATTCGATAGTGATTATGAGAATCAATTTTTTTATCATTAGAGAAAAAAGTGGATCCTATATGTGAATTAAAAAGTCAAAAATGACGGCTGACTGTTGAAAGTAACTGTCAAAAAATTAATTTTTTTGGGTGAAAAATCAAAACCAAACATGTGCTCATATTGTCCGTCCACAGTTTAACTATTTTGTAGCAATTGTTGAGGTCCACGTATACATATATTAACAAAAGCGTTAATAGCAAAAAACGTCCCTACGTTTGATACTTATTGCAAAAAATGTCCCTACGTTTTTTTTTTTTTTTGCATTTTCGTACTTATTTCAACATTTCATTGTTAAAAACGTCATTTTCACCATTTTTTAGTGTAAAATGACCAAAATACCCTTCTATTTAAATAAACAGAAAAAAAGAAAAAGAATAAAGAATAAATTTCAATTTTATTCCTAAATATTTTAAAAAGTGCAAATGAGTCCAAATAATTATTAAGAGACCTAATAGCAGAAAACGTCCCTACGTTTGACATGTAGTGTGCAAAACGTCCTTACGTTTCAAATTGATGAAAATAATGTTTTTCGCAAGGAAATGTGAAAAATAGGGATGATAATGCAAAAAATTAAAACGTATGGACGTTTTTCGCAAGAAAATGTCAAACATAGGGATGTTTTGTGCTATTGGGCCTTATTAAAATTGAAACCATTGCCAAATCGGTGAACATCCATACCATTTCCAAAATACCATCACCCAAACTTAGGCGGCAATATCTATTCCGAAGAGATCCATGTCATTTCCAACACATTAATCGACTGTACTCACCAGGGTGCTTCTCTCTTCATGGTCTCTTCTTCTCCAAATGGGATTGCCACCTTAGAAATGAAAAAACTCCGACTAACCATCGTCCATACCGCCGAACCTCAATACTGTTAAATCATCTGTTGATATTTTAAGACCATGAAGAGAAGCGTCCCAGTAAGTATAGTCGATTGGTGTGTTGGAAATGACATGGATCTCTTCGGAACAGGTGGTGCCGTCGGAGTTTGGGTGATGGTAATTTGGAAATTATATGGACGTTCACCGGTTTGGCAACGGTTTCAATTTTAATAAGGCTTAATAGCACAAAACATCCATACGTTTGATACTTCTTGTAGAAAATGTCCTTACCTTTGACACTTCTTGCGAAAAACGTCCATACGTTTCAATTTTTTTTTACATTTTCATCCTTATTTTTACGTTTTATTGCAAAAGACGTCTTTTTCATCAATTTGAAACGTATGGACGTTCTGTACACTACATGCCAAACGTAGGGACGTTTTGTGCTATTAGGTCTTTTAATAATTATTTGGACACACTTGCACTTTTAAAAATATTTAGGAGTAAAATTACAATTTATTCTTTATTTTCTTTTTGTTTTTCTAAATGGGAGGGTATTTTGGTCATTTTACATTCAAAAAATGGTGAAAATGACTTTTTAGCAATGAAACGTTGAAATAAGGACGAAAATACAAAAAAAGAAATGTAAGGACATTTTTTGCAATAAATATCAAACGTAGTGACGTTTCGTGCCATTAACGCATTAACAAAAAGCTGGAAATTTCGCAATTTGTAGAAATTTGGTGCTAGTGGTATTAATAATTTACAAGGAATTACTCGAACAAAGATATAAGAGTATCTTTAAGGGACTTTTTATTTTTAAAGTGCATATTTTACAATATAAATATCATGTATAATGTTAGAGAGTTAAAATTTTTAAATACTTCAACCTGCTCTTTATATTCAATACTTAAATTTACTACTCTCCAAAAAATATTTTTTTTTATCTTGATTTTATTTTCACTAACTTCTCTCCAAATCATTATATTATTTTCATTGAAATTTGAAATAATTTGGATCTATTTAATTATATAGAGTGAGTTTGATTCTCTAAATTGGATAACCAGACACACTCTTTATAATCTTACAATATTAATTTAAAGAGTTTCTTGGAATATAATTTTAAGGACTAACTATTCAGAATAACATTTTATGTTTAAAGAGTCTTTTAAAGATATTTTAAAAATGCATACTTTCATAAAATATAAAAATGTGAAACATGTTTTATACACCACAATTTCCCGTTTGAAAAGTGCATTTGCCTAATTTATAGTTGACCTAAGAATTTGAAATTGAAGCGTAAAGCATAATTTTTTTAATTCAACAATCCTTCTTGGCCCTTATTTGATTTGGATAAAAATTAGATTTTAATAAATTTTAATAAAAACTGATGAAATGTATAATTGAAAAGTTAACAAAAGTTGTGAGATTTACAAAATGTGTGGTTGAAAATAAGTTTGTGAAAAATGAGTTCTAAAAAAAAAAGAGACTAAGCAGATGCTTAAACCCCTAAATTTCACGCACATATATGTATATGTATATATCTACAACCCAAACAAAATATTGATACTGATTCGTTTTATGTTACGGGATATATGAATGAAATCGAAAAGCCATATACTTCAAGGGTATTGCTAATCATACAAGTTGAAAATCTATTCGATGGTGGTGATGGCATGGCAGTTGTGGAACTTTTAGTGTTAAGCTAAATTTTTTTAATAGTTATTTCTGATTTAGCTATATCTCTTGGACTTGAATTCTTAAATAATTGGTATAAACAACGAATACAAAAATTTTGCAGGATATTTAGCTGTCGTTTCAATGCACGTATAAAAAATTGTCCTATAAAAAGCACAAAGAAAAAATGATTGGACTAAAATCGCATTTGCTTCTTTCAATAGCCATTAACATATCTTGACTTATTCGATGAAAAAAATAAGTGGCTTTCATTTAGTCATATATCAAGAAAGTTGGGGGTCAATGGCCATACAAAAATAAAAATAAATAATAAATAAAAATCTACTTTCAATTCAAAACAACAATTGGGTGTGAAAAAAGAGTGTAATTAATTTTATAACTGTAAATCTTTTTACAATTCTTGAAAAGTAAAAGGAAATTAAACAATTTGTATATTTTAGAGAACCCAAAAAAGTGATAAAGTCGTGTTACCTTCATAAGCGAAGAGAAAAAATAATTGCTATCAACACTAAAATCGCATTTCTTCTTTTCATGGCCATTAACCCCCAACTTGATGAAATATCCGACTGCAACAAAGAATTATAACTAAAATTAGGATTTGACCCATACAAAGCCTGAATACCTTCCACGTCATCAATTTTGAGGTCCACTTTTTTCGTCCTTGGACTCAGACTTGGGTACATAATCGCATTTTTGACCGAAGAGTGAGCCAACCCAAGTACATGCCCAATTTCATGGGTCGCCACTGATTCTAAATCCACTGCCGCTTTTGACTTCTGCGCCGTGAAGTCCACAGCCCATGTCTCGGCGGCGTCCAGGTGGAACCTACCGTTTTCTGGCGAAAAAGCGTGAGCAAGAACACCCAACACCCCGTCAAACGCCTCCCCATCTCCATGATCGCCTTTATAAAACCCAATTTTGATATCGGCAGAGGAGTAATTCTCAGCCTCGGTGAAGTTGACGGGAATCACTGAAGACCACCTTGAGAAAGCTCGACGAAAAACTGTTCTGATATCGGATAAGCTTATGTAATCGATGATGTTGGCCGGAGCGAAAGCGTAGGATAATATCATCGGCGATGATTTGGTCCACCTCGGCTCGCCGTAGAAATAGGCGTAATGTTTCGTTGCATGTAAATTGTGGGGTGATGTCGTGTCGGAAACTCCGCACCTCGGCGACATGATCACTTTCATGGTATCATAGTCGAGTTTTCCGGTGGTGGATAACCCGAGCTTTTCCTGGTACTTAAACAGAGCCGACTCAAACTCTTCATCGAATAAATCGGTGAAATTATTTTCCGGGATTGAGAGGTACCCAAAACGTTGAAAATATTTCTTGAGCTCGGCCATGCCGTTGACATGGCTACCTTTTCCGGCATCAAGAAAGCGAATAAAACTGTGCCACGTTTCGTTCTGAATATCGACAGTTAATTCAGTTAAAGAATTGGGTGGCGACCGGATGGCTATAGCGGGAAAGACAGAAAAAGAAGAAAGAAGAAGAAGAAAGAAGAGGGCGAAGGTATCATAACTGAAAAACCGAAACATGGTTAAAAAAAGGTAATTATGGGAGATTTTTGGGATTGAGGAAGTATTTATTAAGATTAAGAAAAATTGTCTGTATATGGATACAAATTTTTGTGTGTATAGATCATACATGAAAAATATATGCTTGTTTTTTATGTAACTTAGTTTTAGATAAGATCAATGTACAAGAAATTGGTGTGAAGTTAGGAAGATTCTTTCGTGTGCGCCTTTTATATTGAGATTCTTAGTTTGAAGGGTGTTATGGTGGGTGAACCACTGACTATGCTTTCATATAAACACGACTTCCAATCTTGGCTTGGGTTGGGATGGGGGGTTGGTGGGATGGAATAGGTAGAGGATAGGGGTGTCTTTTGATTCTTAGTTTTTATGGCTAAAGAATACAAATTTTCGCTTACTATGTATTAATTTTGTTTTGTAGGATAGCTACGGGGACAATAAATTTGAACTTGAGATAGAGGGGACGCGCGCTTATACATTTTTTTGGTGTAAAAGTAAAAGGATTTCTTAGTCTATTTAAATTTGGTTTTAAAGGATTATGTCTAGAAATGTTGGGGTAGGATAGGGTGTTTATTAGTTTTAATAGTTGGAAAAGTAGAAGGATTTACTTATTTTATGTTAATTTGGTTTGTAGGATTTGAGTTTAGTTGGGGATTGTCTTGTTTGTTGACCAAATTAGAGGAATTTGATATCATTTTGATTAAGATGTCATTTTCTGCATACCTATGTGTTAGTAGTTTGAAATATTAGTATTAATGACTATGCTTAGTCCATCAATGAGATCATAGAAAGAAATAGTCTTGAAAGATTAGTATGCCAAATCAAATAAAATTTAAGAAAGTAAGGGAGTTTATATGACTATTTGTCAATGTTTGATTCTATTTATCGTTACATATTAAAATAGTTGAAAGATAAAAATCATCCAACCTTAAGTCTTTTGACATATACAAGAAATTATTATTTCTAAAATAGATTTGTTCAAATAAATTTTATTTTTCATTTAGAAAATAGTAACGCATGTATTGTCAATATTTACTTGAGCGAGAGGGAGATCGACGTCAAGTGTACAAGTTAGGGATGGAAAATTTCTCTGTCCCGATTCATACCACATGATCTCTATGACTCTATCCGAATGGTGCAGGGAATGTATGCCTTGAAAGTAAACGGGATGCCCGGATGGAAATGAGGATCATGGTCTCCAACTTGACTCGTTTTATTTTATTTTCATATTTTTAATTTAAATCATATTTTAAAATAAATATTAATTATAGAATTAAATGGGACGGTAAGGTAGAGTTTTTTTTTTTTTTTTATCTTTTTTTCCCCATCCCATCCGCTTTCCCAAAAATTTCCGACAAAAGGGAAATGGTAATTATCGTTCTACTTCGATCCATTTTATTGTCATCTCTATTACAAGTCTTCTTTCGTTTCTCTTTCATTCGACGTTTGACGTATACTTGGATGACGTAAGCCTAATTAATCCATTATGCACCAATATTTTATTATCTTTACTCCAACTACCATTGGTTTCACAGGGTCCCACCTTCTCTCCAAATTAGTAATTATTTATGTTTATTTAGATGTCACTTGCAACAAAAACATTGGAGAGTGGAGAAATTATTGTTGAATTTTTGCACCTTCTTTTTATGTAATTGAGGATATAGGTTTTAGTCTAAAGTTTACTTGATGCATATCGGATCACTTTAATTTTTTTGCCAATTATCAGCCTCAAATAAGAGAAAAATAGTAAAGGTTAAGAGTTTGTTTGGGAGTGATTTTGAGAATTGATTTTTTGACCGTTAGGAGAAAAGTGGGGTCCACCTGTGAGAGAAGAAGTCAAATATGACGACTATAATAGTGAAATAACGGTCAGAAAATTAATTTTTTGGGATGATAAAATCGCTCCCAAACAGGCTCTAAATATTAATAGAGATTTTTTTATAAGAACTAAATAAACTACCTCTAAGAGATTAAAATGGATTGAATCGGCGTATATTCACGTGACCCAACTCATATTTCATACAATTTAATTTAATTCCAGTGTTAGGATGACAAAAATATTCGTCAAATCCGATGCTCAGATAGCCCTGCCCGAACAAGGTAAGGATTACCTGCTTAATCGAGTAATCGGGTCGAGTATGGGACAGGAAATTCCGTCTCGAGACGGATATGGGGCAAGTATGAATAATAGGGTCCCCTCCATCCCATTTAATTTCTTTTTTAAATGAAGAATCCAATACCTTAAATGAAAAAACTCTATAAAATTTTATTAATTCTAATAGAAGATGGCAATTAAGATTACTTAAAGAATATGATAAACAATAAAAACTTTAATTTACCAAATATATTCGAATAATTTAACTTTTAAAAATAAATTAATAACTATATTATTGTCTCACTTGAATGAATGTGAGATAATAAAATGAATTATCAAAAACTATATTAAAAAAATTTAAATGAATACAAAAACGGGGCAACTGTCCCTCCCCGTCTTGCAGTAAATAGGTAACGAGGCGGGGCAGTCCACCCCGTTGCCAACCCTATTCAAGTAGCACTATGAGTTGTTCAAAAAATTCTTAAATTTGTTTGGATGTTGGTGGTATGCAGTTTCTGTGTATTTTTGTTTTAAAATTAAAATTGATACAAGTCTTATGAATATTAAGCAGATTGTTAGAGTTAAAGACACATAATTGGATCTTGAAATATTTAAGAGAATTTAAGTTTCTTCTAAATTTTATTTATTTATTTCCTCTTGTGACATATGCTTAAGCAAATTAACGTGTACGTTACCCTTACCCTACTTATCATTGTTCGACAATAAGCGAATAACGTCAGTCCAATACCACCTCTTTACACTTGCAACCTCATTTAAGAATTTCAATTATCTTATAAGGGAAAAATTATTTATTCATATTTTTGTGTTCAAAACGTGGTTCACAAATAGAATTATTTTTTCCCTTTAAATTTTTATTTCTTCATTTTTCTAATAGTAAAAGACCTAAAAGATATTTGTGTACGTAGTTTGATGTCAAATTGATCGATGACATTGTCTAGATCGATAACAAAATTTTAAACTCAAGAAATTTGTCGACGATAATTCCAACTAACACCTCATTTAAAAATTCACACTATTTGAAAACAAAAATATTTATTTATTAATATTAATATATTTTTATATCTCCAAAGTTAGCTATTAAATTTAATTTATTTAAATAGTGCGTGTCACCTGCCTGGCAGCCTCACATTTCCACTTAAAAATACGAATTGTTGATGGCAAAAACTAGGGTAGCATTACATGGAATTCTAAGAGAGTAGTTGGAAAATCAGAAAACAATAAAATTCCAATAGCTTTTGTACAAAATTAGTGTTAAGAACAAGAAGCTACAAATGAGTCTGGACCAATTAGTTTATCTGCCGGCGTGGAGAAATTGATCAATCCATCATTGATGCTCATTTTTTTTTAAATATATTTTTCTTTATTTTCTTTCCAATCACAAATTTTTCAATAAAATAATATTACATGCAAACCAAAAAAATTTTCTTATTTTTTAACTACACATCCTCCATCAATCTACTATTTCAAATTGTATTATTAAAAAATACCGAGGCTCGAACGGGCCCTATATAAGAATATTTCAACAATCTCAACGTCTTGGGTAAATACTGAAAACATATTGAACATATAAAGATTAGATGGACTTGTTAATTCGATCAAATAAAATTCAGAACTGGATTGGAAATTAGTCCGATTATATCTTTATATGAAAATTAGTTTGTGAGTCTATTGAAAATTGGATAGACCACCCACGACTTTCTTGGTTGAATTTCATATAAAAAGAAAATGATGAAAAATTATGATAAAGTGATTTTGGAGTTAATTGTTCCAATGGTCACTGAAATTTAAAATGTCGAGTTTTGATTACTAAACTTAGATCTATGTCTTCGATTACTCACTGAAATTTAAAATGTCGAGTGTTGGCCACTGAACTTTGAAAATGATGTATATTACTCATTGTAAATTCGACATTTCTTAAAATTCAATATTTATGTTAGTGAGTAATGTACAACATTTTTTTGAAAGTTTAATGGCCAAAACTCGACATTTTAAATTTCAGTGAGTAATCGAAGACGTGGACCTAAGTTTAATCCAAAACTCGACATTTTAAATATCAGTGACTAATCAAAAATATGAATCTAAGTTCAGTGACCATTGAAACAAATATATGTCATGCTACGTTGTATGAATATCATTGATACATTATTTGGTTATTCATTTGTAGATATGTTATGGAGATGGAGTGAGTACATGTCTATCTACAAATTTACATAATATATATTTAATTTGACCACCGTTTCAAATTCAATGTTCTAAAAAGCGTGTCTAGATGTGAGGCACAAGGCGCGGGCAAAATGCCTTACCTTGGCACTAAGCGTGAATGGCAGTTGACCACTTAATTTGCGTCTGGACCCACTTTATTTATTTTTTCTAATTTTTTTCCTTTTCTAGAAAGTCTTTTTATTTGATTTAGTTTCAAAATTTTCACTTGAAAAATGTATAATTGACTAAATGTAGGAATTATAAAGCGTGTTTCAGCCACATTAAAAGAATGTATTTTGAAATAGTAGAATAATGAAGAATGCGTCGTTAAAAAATGACGAAAAATTTTGAATTTGTGTCTAATATTATTTTATTGAAGAATGTGTGATTGAAATAATATCAAATCGCTGTTTAAGAATGTATTTTTTTTGAAAGAATTAGACTCAAACAGGGCATTAATAAATTTAGTATTTTATAATTTTAGTACGTATGATGTTAATTATTGAATAATTTTTAAAATAATTAAAAATTTAAGAATAATATAAAAAATAATAAAACATTTTATTACGCCTAGGCCTCGCATAGACTTGTAAAACTTGAAGTTTGGCAACCATGCTTACTCATGTTTTACATTTCTTATAACACTGTTCAAACCCAAAATGGGTTTTAAGTGTGCGTTTGAAACTTAGCCCTTGTTTGGGCTCCATTATTTCAAATATACATTTTTCATTTTCTTATTTTTAACTATATATTTTCCATAAAAATAATATAACACGGCCAAAAATTTTACTTATTTTTTAAACACACATTCTTCAAAAAATCAATATTTCAACATACATTTTTTCCTAAAATTTATTTTTAATGGAGCCCAAACAAGGGTTTACATTCACCCATTTCTAGTTTGATATTCAACTTTGAGTTATGCTACTTGTACACCCTTGGGATACAATCGTGCTACAGTAACATAATGGTTGACATAATGTCACGTGACGTCCTGTCACTGAAGAATAAAAATGATATATAGTCCCACTGGGGTTATATTCCCAATCTTACCCCAACGAGACTAAGTGACATTGCTCATCATTGAATTGTTTAAAATAAAATCACATTTTTTATCCAATCAGAAAATGTTACGTTGTATTCTGCCAAACAATCTAGCCTAATTTTTTTGTTAGTGTGGCCTTTTTCTAATTTGATATTCAACTTTGAGTTAAGCTACTTGTATACTTTTGGGATACATAATCCTTAAGATAGTCTAATCCTTCAACTTTTATAGAACAATCATGCCACAGTAACATAATGGTTGACATAATATCACGTGACGTTCTGTCGTTGAAGAATAATAATACTATATAATCCCTCTGAAGTTATATCCCCAATCTAACCCAGTGAGACTAAATGACATTACTCGTCATTGAATTGTTTAAAATAAAATCACATTTTTTATCCAATCAGAAAATGTTACATTGTATTTTGCAAACAATCTGGCCTAATTTTTCTGTTAATGTGACCTTTTCCTTTATAGGATATTGCACCGTATTGTTAGTTGATATACGAAAACGGGTATATATAATTTATTTTAATAATTGCTTAACATAAATAAATGTTTTTAAATAATTTATTTGTTAAGGAGATTCTATTAGTATAAACAATATGGTAGTTAATCCTATCGCATACTATTTCTTCGCATCGCTTTCAAACTTAGTCTAGAGTGAGCAATAGGTCGAAAAATTGTGACCCTTGCCATTGAACGGGTCTGGTTGTCTTAGATGATCTCTTTGCCAAAAACTTGATCAGGATTCAGTCAATTTTCATAAAATACCCTTTATCATGCTAAATTGTCTTTGATGATCAGATTGCTAAAGATTTACGAGTAAACTACCAATTTTCATAAAACTCACGCCTAGTTTGACCGATTGTTGCATGGTTTCTAAATTGTTATGAAAATCTTAGGAGGGCGAGGATTTGATCCCTTGACTTTCATGTTAGAATGCCAGCAATTTTACCAAAATACAAACAACATATCTCATTTATTCATATAAATAAATATGCTATCATATAGTTTTGAAAAATTATAGCCCAACATTTTACTTGATTTTTAAATATCAAATAGTGTTGTAAATGGTAAGTTTATTAGTGATAAAAATTGTACTCCATCAGCCCTAAAAATTATTATCGTTGTATTCCCGATTCTTCCCTATAAATATATGTATTTGGTTCTTAATAAAACACACAAAAATCTATATACCTTTATTCCCTCTTTTATTCTTTCTCTTTTCATAACACGTTATCAGCACAATAACTTAATCTTTTAAAGTTTAGTGAAGATAGTAATTTTTATAATCATAAATATTTATCATGTGTACCAAAATTAATTTGGTGACAAGTGAATTTTCTACATACTTATGCATCAAAACGAGGCTTCTTATTCTTCTATTTCTTTTATGTTTTTTTGAGTATACGCAAATCTATAATGATTATTTCATTATATGCATGATGATTACTTTGTCCTATTTGCATGCTTATATATGAAGTCAATTCACGTGTATGTTTGAAAGATTTTTTTTTTTTTTTACTTATACACTTTTTGTAATTAATTTTTCTATATAAATTCATATCATATCTTTATGGTAATTAAATATTTTTAGATGTTCTTCTATAAAGTTTAAGTCCCCATTTGCCCTTCATTAATTTCCATTCAATCACATTTTATTTTTCTCTTTTCTATTTTTAACCACACAATCTTCCATAAAATAGTATTACACGTAAATAAAAAAAATTCTTTTTTCAACCACTCATTTTTCAAAATACACTATTCCACCCATTTTCATTTCTACAAAATGGGGGCTAAATTAATTATTTATCACGTTGTTACTTCTGGAGTAGCATGACATTAGAATTAATATTTCAGATGAATATTATGTTTATTGTTCTTGAAAAGCGTAATGTTATTTTCATTATTCTAGAAGAATATTGATTTATTACTCTTAAAGAAGCAATAATAAAATATAATGAGTTCTCGTAATATCACATATCCTGAATAATATATATCTCATTGTGTTCCTAAACAAACACAAATTAAACAACTCAATACTGGGTTGTAATTTTTAAAGAAAACTAATTTTCTTTATTATTAATATTCAGGAAGAATATGAATTTATCGCTCTTGAAGAGCATGTATTATAATTTTCAATATTATAGAAAAATATTGACATATTCTTAAAGAAGCAATAATTAGACATAATGTTCTCTCAAAGTAGCACGTTTTCGAATAATATATCATTTTGAAATCAAGTTTATTCCTTAATGAAAACATATAACTAATGTAATGAGGACATTGATTAATTTGACTATTTGAATGATATATGATTATATAAGCTTTAATCGTATTCTTCAAAATTAAATTATCGAATTATATCTTATATTGAACCAGAAGTTCAATTTGACTTTATTGTTTGACATGACCAGTTAGATCATCGCTGGATTAATAATGATGCGAAATTAAAAATTCAAATGGATATTCAATGAAGAACCTTCTAGTTCTTCAATTCAATCCTATATGATATTTGTTCTTTTTCATGTAAATTTTTCATTAACCATCACTAACTATAATAGGGATTGACTCCCTATATATTTTCTAAAATTAATTAGGGTGATGAATGGAGTCCCATTATCCTCCATGTTATTATTTGTATCTAATAGATTTGATATATATACTACATGATTGCATAGTGTTCACAGCATGAAGTTTATGAAATTACTGTTCAAATTTAAAATTATGAGCATAATTGTCAAATTATATAATCAAGATCGTGTCTTGTAATATACTTCCAGTGGGCATAAATCTCAAGATTTTAATAAATGTTAGTTGGGATGTTGATAAATGATTTAACACTATTGTTTGTTAAATGCTTCCAATTAATTTAATTGAGAACAAAATACTTTCCATTTTTGCTTAGGAAATTATATTATGCATCATGCCAACATCATAGTTCTTCTTATTATAATTGTCTTATGATTAGAGCCTAATTTTTTCATCTAATGATTTTGATAGTGCAGTATATACTAAATTGAACTACTACAATGTATTGAGATAAAAAATAAAGAATGTTGAGAATAAATGCGTAGTTTGAACTTTTATTCCAAATTGACGATATTTTATAATGTTAGTAATTGTCAAATTGATTAGACAATTTTTTTAGCATTGGAGGGTGAAATTAAGAAGTTGAAAATAATGTATAAATGCATCGTCATCTAACTCCTCGCTAAATATCATTCAAACTAGAATTTTGAAAGATAATTTATTTAGATACATTTACTGATCAAAGAGTTAAACAATATCTCACGCACCAGTCTTAAATGCCCCAACATGAATTGATGTCTTATGAGGACAATTTGTTAGCATTGTATCTATATGTGGTCTTATTAATGAGGCATATACTCTTGATGAGTATTTGGACATAACGAATTATAAAATCTCAGAAGAGATTCAGGTACCTAAAAATAATGAAATTTGAGATATCTCAATAAGTTATGTCATTATATAAAAAGAATCTTGGGTTGCAAATTGAATACTTTCGAGAAGGATTATTTTTTCATCAATCTATATATACGGAAAAAATTTTAAAACATTTTTATATGGATAATACACATCCATTGGCATCACCCATGGTTATTCGATTACTTGATGTGAAAAATAATTCATTTCGTCCACTTGAAGATGAAAAAATGTTTTTAATCTAGAAGTACCATATGTAAGTGCAATTAAAGTATTAACTTATCTTACAAACTGCATTCGCGTCCTCATAGATTTTTCTATAAATCTCTTTGTAAAGTATAGCTCTACACAAACTCAAAGATATTGGGATGGTATTAAACATATTTTTTGTTATCTAAATGGTACTATTCATTTGAGATTATTATATTCTCAAAAGTCAGAATCCGCTTTAATGGGACATATAGATGCGGGTTATCTCTCTGACCTAGATAAAGTTAAATTACAAACACGATACATGTTTACACGTGAAAGAACAATTATGTCATGGAGATCTATAAAACAATCCTTGATAGTAACATCTTCAAATCATTCTGAAATTATTGCAATTCATGAAATAAGCCAAAAATGTGTATAGTTGAGGAACATAACCCATCATATCCAAGCATGATGCGCTTTAATTTAAACAAAAGATAGTCCAACAATATTGTATAAAAGACAATGTAGCTTATATTGCACAACTCGAAGAAGGTTATATCAAAGGTGATAGAACAAAACATATTTCTTCGAAATTCTTTAATACACATGAATTTCAAAATAATGAGGATATCGATGTCCAAGAAATTCGCTCAATTAACAATGTGACCGATTTATTCATAAAAGCATAATCGACATCTACATTCAAGAAATTAGTTCATAAAATTGGAATACGTCGACTCAAAGATTTTCAATGATTAACAAAAGGAAAAGTAGCTGTATATTTTTTTTACCCTTCGCTCAGGTTTTATCTTGTTGGGTTTTCTTATCAAGGTTTTAATGAGACAACATTTATTTTTGATACTCCAAAATAACTATATTCTTTTTCCTTCATTTGATTTTTTTGTCCCATTAGTTTTTATCAAACAAGATTTTAACGAAGCAGATATTTTGTAATATATCATTCAAGGGGAAATGTATTAAATGATAAGTTTATTAGTAAATGACAATTGTACCTTTACAGGCCCTATAAGTTATTATCGTTGTATTAATAAAACACACAAATTTATGTACATCTATTCTCTCATCTACTTTTCTCTCTTTTCATAACAAAAATAGTGATTTTATGAATTTGCTTATATGGAAATTATTTTAGTCAAGATGAATCAAATAATTTAAGACATAAAAGATTTGGTTGATAATTGATGATAAATATCAAATTGTTAGTAGAGTTTGATAAAAATTGATAAAATATGTGGTTGAAAAGTTGTGAATTCTACAATATGTATGATTAAAATTAATTATTGATTTTGACTTTTTAGCTAAACAAAATAGGGGCAAAATATTTGTATGATAATAAAATTGAGAACAATATAAATTCTATTAGAAACCTATATTATGCAGAACTATAAATAGTAAAATGTAAATATTATAGTATTTTCAATGACGAATAACTTTAAAACTTTAATATTATATCGAGAAAAAAATTTATACTTCTGAATTTTTAAATATATTTCTAAGTAGCGATCCATCGATCTGATGAGTGATCCAATGATTCAATCACTAATTCACTAACCCAATGCTTTGATTGGGTCAATGTTCGATGGGGTCTCATAACTATAATTATTCTTCTTGTTTGTAACGTGACTTGTGGCTCGAATAATGCTTCTTCTTTTCTTTTCTTTTTAAAATTAAGTGCTATTATATTAACTCAAATAAGCTTGAAAAATAGGTGATAAAAATAGAAGAATATAACCATTCCAAGACCTAATAAGAAGATCGATCACTAAAAGCAAATGAAGCGAGTTTGTGAATCGCTTTATTCCCCTCAAGGTATATTTAGCAATAAGGACCACAATGCACCTCACTCGATGAGGTAACAACGTGCGATAAAACAAATGCGTTTGGAGCTAAATAAAATTCTATAGATAAACTCTAAACAAGGCATAAACAATTACTCTCCACTTCAAGTTGCATCAATTCAGCCTCTTTAGCAAATCTAACTTATTCAAATATATGGACATTACATAAATTGTCTTAAAATCAATCATTATCTTGACCATAAAATGTTAAAGAGATAAGTAATGATTTGAGAAAGGAAGTTGGCATATTTGAAGCAACAATATGTGAGAGTGGACTAACAAATCGAGTACACTCATAAAACTTTGCACTTTCAGAAGTTATTTTTAGTTCAAGAAGTATCTTATAATGTCTATGGGTCAACAAAATATTACCCTTGCAAGGGCGGGGTAGTCTTTTGTGGGTAGCGATAATTGTATTTTTACACACTTATTAGGCACTTTAACAAGTTAATTATTGCTGAAATTGAGTGAATTCCTATTTATAATTGTGTAATTATGGTAATTGTAGCCAAAAGTTTAAATTTGAGGAGAAAAGAGCTAAAGGAAGGAATAGAGGGCCAAAAGTGCACAAAAACATGACTTGGGGACCAAAGTGTACAAGTGTTGAAAGTTTAGGGACCGTGGTTGCAATTTTAGAGGACTTGATTGAAAGCAAGTCAAAGTTTGAGGACTAAAATGGACAAGATGAAAGTCGAGGGACTAGACACGCTATTACTTGTAGGACTAGCTGCAAAAAAAGAGGAAATGGGAAGTGGCGCCGTGATGCCATGCGACGCCATAGTGTAGGCTCAACTATAGCGCCACGACTATTGCACAGGGCCTGTTTGGCTCTGTGTGTCTGATTTTTTTAATTTTTTTCCCCCCTTTTTGGGGACCATTTTTGTAATTAAGTAACACAAATTTTGGCTCTTTTTAGGCAAAATTGATCCCTTAGTTCACAATTTTCGTCTTAAGAAAAATCCTAGATTTTGAGAGAAAGTAAAGAAAGGGGAAGAATGAGGTAATTCAAAGCAAGATTTGGGATTTCAAAGGAAGATTAAAGATTTCAACCCTATTTTTCTTCAAGAATACATTCAAGGAAAGGGTTTCTTATATTAGTTTGTATCTTCTCACTACTTCCCTCATTTTGTAATGGATTTCATTTCATTTTCCATGTTCTCTCTATTTTGTAATGTGCTAAGTGTTTAAGGTTGAGATTTATAATTTACCTTGACATAAGTTTCATTAATATCAATATATTTACCATTAATGCTAAGGTGCCTTTGTTTTTGTACATTTTTTATTGTGTTTATATTTCCATCATTTGTTTGGCTAATAGATGATTGGGTTATGTGGTTTGTGCAATTGTTGAGAGATGGTTGTGCTTTTTAGATCAAAATAATTAATGCCTTATGTTGTTTTAAGAGATAGAGATATACTCTTAACCTTGGATGACTATTTGAGTTATTTTCACTACGATTTAATGCGGTTAATTGCGTTTTTATCAACATAGAGATATAGTGGGAAAAGTGAATCAATTAGAGTTATTTTCACTTTAGAGAAGTAACTAACTAAAATTGGAAACTCGGATCTAACATTGTAACTTTGTAATTTACATTTTCGGTTTATTGAGTTATTAATGAAATGATGGTCAAGTGATATTGTAAATCTCAACCCATCTAAAATCTAGAATCGTTTCACTTTCAAAATTGTTAATCTAATTAAAGCCTAGAATTATTTTCTTTTCATTTTTAATTTCAAAGATTTTAATTGTGTGTGTCTTCATCGTTGATTTGAATAAACTCGTGTAATTGGAGTAAATACTGTTCAAGGGATCGACTCGTATAAAAAAAAGTTCACTCTATTACTTGAACGCGATCTGTGCACTTGCGATTTGCACTTTTAGCGAATATGCAGAGTTATTGGTTGAATTTCTAGTTTGTTCTTTTTGGTGCGTGCATTGTTGGTTGCTTATATCTTGTAATCTTATTCTGTATTGTATGCATAATATTGAGTTGATTGTTGTATTTTGAGACAACAAACTTATAACATGAAATAGAAAAAATAGCACAAGCTCTTGCTTGCAAATAAATAAAAGACTCATAAACCTCTCGACTCCATGATAATTTCTTCCCACAACTAGTACCTAGGGTCAACTAACATATCTAACCGACAAAGGTGCAACAAGGCAAGAAATAAAGCAATTTATTGATAGACATAGATGAGAAAGGAAAGTGAAGGGAACACGGGAGCTTAGAGAAGACCGCGCTTTTATTAAAAGAAATACAACGAAGTCGATAAGGCAAATTCTATTGTATTGAAGTTGTCCCACCAATATATTTTGACTTTTGGCACCTCACCATTTTATATGAAGACGTGGTGTGCTGATGTGTAAAAAATGTATTAGTGAAATAGAAATTTTGGAATGACAAATCTGGACTTTGATGGATTCAACAAACAAATGCCACAAATCGTCCCTAAAAAAATGTTCCATTGAGCAAATGGAGGACGAATGTTTGTCCACCCTTCCTAGTGTAGAGCGAGGAGAAAATGAGCATAGGAGGCCTAGGAAGCAACCGCGTTAGAAGATTGGCGAGCTTGAGGAAAAAAATATCTAAAAAATAAGAAAAAAACCTTAACAATGTTACAATGACAAATATGAAGGGATAAAATCCTTAAGTTTTTCGATAAAAGTTGATTAAATATGTGACTGAAAAGTTGTGGATCCCCTAAAACATGTAATTAAAATTAATTATTAATTTTGACTTTGATTAAAATTAAAATTTTAATTTCTACCAAAAAGGGGCCTAATATTGCAAAATCTGGCAAAAGCTAGAGAGATTTCTTCCAAGTGTTATTCATGATGGTGAGGATGGCAGGGATGTGGTGGATGATGATATTCGGGTTGGGTGTTTGGGGAAATTAAAGATTTTTCTACTTTGTTTTTCTGAATTACTTAATGTGTAATTAGCACAAAACATTCATATGTTTCAACTTAATTGTGCAAAATGTCTACACCTTGCAGTTTTTGACATTTTCATCTCTATTTACACCTTTCATTACGAAAACCATCCTCAAGTCTACTTGCCAATTCTTCCGTTCATTGAACACTTGTACTCAGATTTCTTTTAAAATCTAAAGGGTAAAATCATTTAACTCAATAACAACAACGAAATGAAAGAAGGGGGTAAAGGGTCCATTATGGAGAGAATTTCAGAGGGGATGCTTGAATTGGTGTAAAAGAGGAGTCCCAAAAGATGCAAAGAGAAATGAGAGAATATAAATAAGTATTTCAAGAAGGCTAGAGATATTAACAAGAAAGAAGAGGTATATCGATTCAAGAGCATGGCCTTATTTTTAGCAGTTGAGCAGTTTATACAGCCAAGGAACACTTGTTGGCCCCAAATAATGTGCCGGCAAACCAGTAGAATGGGGGAAAACCACTAGTGGCCTATTGTCGTCTTTCAATTTTGAAGTTTCTATTTTTGGTTTGTATGAGGTGAAATAATCTCTTGGGCCTTTGAATTTTTGTTTGTGAAGTTACGTTCTGAAAACTGAGAAGTTGTTTCATCTGCCATTTGTAGAAAATTTGATTTTTTTAAGATCTTTCATTTCTTCAAACTGAATCAAGAGATAGAATCGCAATGAAACGTGTTTAGTTATTGAGTCTCCCTTGTGTTAGACCATCTTACCCTTCACATTTGAAAAGAAAAACTAAGTATAGGTGTTCAATTAACTGAGGAGTTGACAGCAAATAGACGAAATGATAATTTTTGCAATGAAATGTGTAAATAGGGGTGAAAATGTCAAAAAAATGTAAGGTAGAGATATTTTGCACAATTATATTGAAATGTAGAAACGTTACTAATTAACTTTTTTTTTTAAAACTATTTTGACTAGAATTATGATATTACTTATTTGTACTTTTGAAAAATTAGGCACGTACAATTTACATGCTAAATAAATGAATTTTTGGACGGGATTCCGTTAAAAGCCTCGTGTTGCATATTTTTGCAAATCTTTGGGATGATAATGCTGAAAAGAAAAGATTCGGGATCCTGCTGCACTATTTGAAAAGGTTTGTGACCCACTGCAATTATTACCGAAAAGAAAGCAATTTTTGGATTTGCCTTAAATTTTTTATCATGCTACTTGTACATTAATTTTTAAATCATTCTTTCCATGAATAAAGCTTCTTGTACATTCTAATTTGCACATTCTTGTGTAGATTGTTTGGCAATTCAAAACGTTTTAGGTGGGAAAGTGTGTGGTATTTTCAAGCTATCCAATCATGTTGCGACACGTGGCACAATGTCAAAGTTGATGTCAAATAAAATATACAAGTAGCATGATTGTCTTTACATTGTACCACATGTCTTGAAACAGTTTTCAAACACAACACATATTCCTGTTAATTTCAATTTGAAAATCAATGGGATGTATGTAAGGAAAACGATGTACAAATGGCTTTATCCTAATTATTTTTTCCTTTTTTTTTAACAAAAATGATGTGTGTCGAATGTACAAGTTGGGCCACGGACAGTTGCTAAAGTTGGTTAGGGCTGTATTTATTTAATTTTTGTTTTCATTTGTATATAACTTAGTCCAAGTCATGGAGTCGTGGTGTATAGAGCAGTTATTAATTTCTTTTTGTTGTCAGCTCTTAGTGGAGCATTAGGAATTCGTGTGTGAACGTGTCTGAGCTTGTAGGCTCACTTTCAGTTTCTTGCATTTCCATTCTGTATTTATTTGGCAGTTAAATGAAAATGTCATAGGTATTGACACCAAAAATTTTCTCTTTTACATTTGGAGGTCAGGCTCCCACGAAGAAGCCATTCAAGGCGTGAGAAAGGTGATTTAGCTAATCTGGCACATAGCGATTGGTATCAGAGTGGTTGGTTCTGACGGCAGACGACACCCGCGGAATAACTCAACTTTTGGAGGCAGTTGCTGGCCTTCGAGAAATCCAAGGAGAAATGGACAGGAAGCAAGCACAGCAACAAGAAGACATGGAGAGGATGATGCCACAACTTGCAGGTATGAATGCTCGACTAGAGACCATCTTGTGCAACCAGAGATAAGAAGGAGATCCCAGAGATGTAGGAGTTCAACAAATTGAAATGCAAGGGCTAAGGATCACAGTACCTCAAGTAGAGTTCTCAAGGTTTGCCGGTGATAATCCAATGGTTTGGATTTAAAAGGCCAACCATTTTTTCACAATGCACAACACTCTACTTCAACACCTAATCATGCTAGCCTCTTACTCTATGGAAGGGCCAGCCATGATATGGTTCCAGGAGGTTGAAGGAGCAGGGCAACTTACTAGCTGGGAAAACCTTTATAGATCACTGATGTTGAGGTTTGACCTTCTACTTTTGATGATCCAGCAGCATAATTTAAAATGTTACAACAGCCACAAGTGTGGAGGATTACAAGGCATAGTTCGAGTTTTCGTCTAATCGCCTCCCCAACCTCAATGAGGAATACAAACTCAGCTGTTTTTTAGCAAGCCTTAAGGAGGAGTTGGAGATTCCAGTACGTTTGTCTAGCCCCACTACTGTGACTCAAGCTTTTGGCATGGCCAAACTACAAGAAAGATATTCAACCATAACCAAAAAAACCACCAAATATATCCCACCAAACTATTTTTCGGCCAATACCCAAAATGCTCGACCAAACACTAATTCAAACAGACAACTCGTATCCTACCAGCCATCCCAAAACTAGCCTAGAAACCTGATAAACACTACTCGTATCACCAATGAAAGAATGAGGGAAAGGAGGGAAAAAAGGTTGTGCTACTATTGCGACGAGAAGTGGAATGTTGGCCACAAATGTAAGAAGCCTACGATTTTCCTTTTGGAAGGGTTAATTTTGGCGCTGATCCTATTTTGGAAGGTGAAGGAGGAGTTGGACCAGATCTAGAAGACATAAGAGCAGAATTTGAAGATTTGACTCTAGAGCCTACAACAGAGAAGGTAAAGGTCTCTCTGAATGCAATGACTGGCTCTCCATCTCCACATACCTTGAAAAGGTGAAGAAACAGTCACTGGTGGTACTGATTGATAGTGGGAGCACCCACTGTTTTATCGATGGGCAGGAGCAACGAGACTGAAGCTGCCAGTCCATGGAATGGGTGACTGTCAGCAACCATAGCCAATGGCGAGCAGATTCCTTGCCAAGGTTTATGTGAGGTGGTAACTTTGGAGGTACAAGGCCATTCCTTTAACTTACCTACCTATTTACTGTCCTTGGGGGGTTGTGATATGGTTTTAGGAGTAGATTGGCTCCAAAAACTAGGGCCTATTCTTTGGGATTTTTGTAGCTTGAGAATGTGCTTCCAATGGGAAGGAAGAGAGGTGATTTTGAAAGGGCTATCTCCAGCTGAGTGGTCAGTAGAGGAAGGAGTAGATTTCTGGCGTCATTCTAAAAGGCAACATAAAGGATTGGTGCTACAACTTTTAGAAGGAGAATCCGAGCCTCCCACCCAAACCCAAACACTTGCCACTCCCCGTCCACAAATATTGAGCCTTCTAAAAGAATTTTCAGATATCTTCCAATAACCCACTAGCCTACCACCACAAAGAAGTCATGACCACAAAATTCCCTTAGTAGACGGGGCAAAACCAGTTTCTGTTGCTCCATACAGATATCCCTATTTCCAAAAATCTGAAATTCTCTTCTCCGGTGTTATTGGTAAGGAAAGCGGATGGGAGTTGGAGGATGTGTGTGGATTACCAGGCTCTCAACAAGGAAACTATCAAGGATAAGTTTCCTATTCCGGTTATTGAGGAGCTACTTGATGAGTTGAATAGGGTAATTATTTTCTCTAAGATAGATCTTAGATCTGGCTACCACCAAATTAGGGTAAGGAGCGAGGATATACCCAAAATTGCCTTTCGAACTCATGAAGGGCATTATAAGTTCTTGGTAATGCCCTTTGGTCATACCAACACCCCCATCTACTTTCCAAAGCCTCATGAATACCCTATTCAAGCCCTACCTTAGGAAATTCATCCTAGTTTTCTTTGATGATATCCTAATCTATAGCAAAAATCCATCTGACCATCTAAAACACCCCCGGGCTGCCTTGAACATTTTGAGGGAAAACAAACTATTTGCTAAGGAATCGAAGTGTCAGTTTGGAAGGGCTGAAGTTGATTATTTAGGATATGTAATATCGCAATAAGGGGTGAAGGCCGACCATTCAAAGATAGCCACTATGAATAGTTGGCCCATTCCTACATCTTTGAAGCCATTAAGAGGGTTCCTAGGCTTGACGGGGTATTATAGAAGGTTTGTTAAGGGATATAGAAGTATTGCCGCTCCTTTGACAGCCCTCTTGAAGAAGAATGTATTTAAATGGAGTGAAGAAACTACTGGAGCCTTTGAAGCACTTAAGAAGGCTATGACAAACCCACCTGTATTAGCCTTACCAGATTTTACTATACCTTTTACAGTGGAATGTGATGCTTCAGATGTTGGTGTAGGGGCTATCCTAGGATAGGAAAGAAGGCCAATAGCTTATTACAGCCAAGCCCTCAAAGGTAAGAGCCTCAACCTCTCAACCTATGAGAAGGAACTCTTAGCCTTAGTGATGGCGGTGAAGAAATGGCGACCCTACCTAGTGGGGCATCAGTTCAAGGTACTGACTAACCAGAGAAGCCTCAAGTTTCTACTGGAGCAGAAAATTGGGACTCCTTCTCATCACAAATGGGTCTTAAAATTGCTTGGTTATGATCTGGTGGTGGAGTATAGGCCTGGGAAGAACAACAAGGCTGCTGATGCACTTTCTCGAGTGCACAGTGGGGAAGATACTAAGGGGGAAAGGCTTGACTATGTGTGCTATTTCATACTCGATAGTAGACTGGGTTACAAGTATTAAAAACTGCTATACTACTGACTCGGTGTTAAGTGAATTGGTCCAAAAATCCAGTCAAGAAGAGCTTCCCATAGACAAGTATAACATGCAAGGGGGCATTCTCACTTACAAAGGGAAAATCCATTTGGGCCTTCAAAAAGAATTAAAATTGCAAGTTTTAAAGCAGATGCATGATAGCCCTCAAGGTAGATACTCAGGTTTTCTTAAAACTTTGAGTAAGGTCAAGCGTAAGTTCTATTGGACAGGTTTCAAGGGAGCAGTAAAAGAATATATCAAACAATGTGATATCTGTCAACGCAATAAGTCAAAAAAAATACATCAACCAGGGCTGATACAACCATTACCAATTCCAGTAAGCAATTGGACAGAAATAAGCATGGATTTTATCGAAGGGCTTCCCACCTCACAAAGTTCCAACACAATTCTGGTGGTGGTCGACAGGTTGTTGTTGATTTTATCCCGTAAGTGGACGGATCGTAATAAGTAGTAAAGTGAACCTTTTGAGTCCGAATTATCATTCCCACGAGGACTATTTTCTAGCATTTAATTCAATTTTTTCTTTAAATGCTATTTGATGGAAACAGATTAAAAGTTGTATAATTTGAGTTTTAATCTAAATTCTAGAAAATAAATAAATGCTCACACAATTTTTTTTTATTTTTTTGTAAAATCAAATAATTAAAGGATGTTAGGGTAGAATAATTTCACCCATTGATCACCTTTACATCTCAAATTAAGACTCAATTCTAATGTAGTGTTCGGTCAAATTCTTCTATTGTATTCAATTTACCTCTCTCGAGTTCTCATTGAGCCTATTCAACTAATTAAATTTCATATCTCTATACAAATTTAACTTAGTTAAATGATTTCTTTGTCTTAGAAATTCAATTATGACCGCAATAAATGACATAGGTATCTCTATTCGTTATACCAATGTAATGAATTTTACTATATAGTCTAAATCCTAAACTCATATCTCTATTCATAAAGGATTTACAAAATTCATCAAATTATTGATCAGATAATTTAATGCAATCAATCCATAGCAAAAATCAACACATGGAAAAATTAAAAACCAAGAATCTTAATAAGAAAATATAAAGGATCTCAAAACGGGTTACATTATTCACCATAATAATAGATTTAGCTACGCATAATAAAAGAATGGCAATAACAAATTGTCTTAGAATACATCACCGGATTTTGAATAAGAGTATGTAGAAGAAAAAGTGAATCTTGCACCAAGAGTTCTTCCTTCTTCTAATTTATGCTTCACACGATGAATTTGGCATTGTCTTCTTCCTTTGAATCTCTTCCTCTTTCTCTCAAGAAGTGTTTTTGCCTCTAGAATGTGTGAAACCCTTAAAGTGTGAGAACTTTCGTATTTATAGGTCCCTTGCCGTGTTGGAAGAATAGGGTTTTCATATGGACTCAAAAAGGGCTAAAATTGTGCCCTAACGCATCTGGAATGCGGCGTCGCAGCACCGCATCAAAAAATAGGTGGAGGCGCCGCCGCCACTCTGAATCTCCAGGCGCCACAGCGCTTTCAGCGCCACTTTTCAATCAGACAGCACGCATCTATTTCAGTATTTTTAGCATAAATTTCTCTCTCGATATTAAATTGAGGCGAATCAAAATGCGTTGGAAAGCTAACTCAAAAGCTACAACTTTTCTTCAGACATCATTCTCTGATTCGATTATGTCAAAAACGGGTCTTAATGTGAGTCTGAAATTTCGGAGCATAGTTTTTCGGTTGGAAATTGATTTGTGATCATATTTTGCCTAAATTTGATCCCTTTGACATCTTTCTTCATCCAATTGACTCTTAACGCTCTCGAATCTTCATCTTGAGGTTCGACATAATTTTTAGATATTTGCACCTTAGTCCCCGAACTTTGGATTTCATACAATTTACCTCTTTTCTCCAATTTTGCCTATTTGCTTCTTTCCATCAAATCCTTTTCCTTCATAAAATTTTACCTATTAAACATAAAATACAAACATTTAGACTATAATTTGTCAAAAGAACAATCAAATATCGCTATTTAGGGTACCGAATAAGTGTATAAAATACACTTATCATAGGTTATCCAAATTTGCACATTTTTTAGCACTATCACATCCATACACAGCCCAATCAGTTGCTAGATTATTCATGCAACAGATTTTTAGGCTGTATGGCATGCCTATTTCAATTGTTAGCGACATGGATCCCATTTTTACAAGCAACTTCTGAAAGGAATTATTTGCGGCACAAGGAACTGAATTCAAAATTAGCACAGCTTATCATCCAGAGACAGATAGGCAGACGAAAGTCACCAACAAAAGTTTAGAACACTACCTGAGGAGCTTCGTGGGGGATCGGCCAAAGACGTGGGCTAAGTGGCTACCTCTAGCAGAATTGTGGTACAATACCTCCAGCCACTCGGCAACCAAACTCAGCCCTAATGAAGCTGTCTATGGCCAACCCCCTCCCAAACTAATCTCTTTTATTCCGAGGACCACCAGAGTCCCAGCAGTGGATGAAGCCCTCAAAAGCCGAGATGAGATTTCAAACATTTTGCAACAAAATCTCAAGGAGTCTCAAGGTCGCATGAAGAAATTTGAAAACCATAAGAAAACGGAGAGGGAATTTGAAGTTGGAAACCAAGTTTACCTCAAGTTTCGACCTTATCACCAGATGACGACGACTCTCCGATGGCACCAAAAACTAGCAGTGAAGTTTTATGGGCCATACCGAGTTGCTTGCCGAGTGGGTAATGTGGCGTACCTGCTTGATTTGCCTCCAAGTAGTGGATTCACCCAGTGTTCCACATTTCCCTTCTCACGAAACGAGTGGGGAACTTATTACCATAAGCACCTTATTACCCCCAATTATAGTTGAGGGCACGATTCAAGCAGAACCCAAAAGAATCGTAGACCGTAGGTTGAAAAGGAAGGGAAGGTGCGCTGGAGGTATTGGTCAAATGGGAAGGGATGTCAATTGAGAATGCTAGCTAGGAGGACCTCGACGACCTAAAATCTCACTTCCCTAACCTTGAGGGCAAGGTTTTCTAGGGGGGGGCAATTGCTGTGTGTCGAATGTACAAGTTGGGCCAGGGACAGTTGCTAAAGTTGGTTAGGGCTGTATTTATTTAATTTCTATTTTCATTTGTATATAACTTAGTCCAAGTCATGAAGTCGTGGTGTATAGAGTAGTTATTTAATTTCTTTTTGTCGTCAGCTCTTAGTGGAGCATTAGGAGTTCGTGTGTGAATGTGTCTGAGCTTGTAGGCTCACGGATAAGGTTTTTTTGGGGGGGGGGGGGAGGCAATTGCCTTGTGTCGAATGTACAAGTTGGGCCAGGGACAGTTGCTAAAGTTGGTTAGGGCTGTATTTATTTAATTTCTATTTTCATTTGTATATAACTTAGTCCAAGTCATGAAGTCGTGGTGTATAGAGTAGTTATTTAATTTCTTTTTGTCGTCAGCTCTTAGTGGAGCATTAGGAGTTCGTGTGTGAATGTGTCTGAGCTTGTAGGCTCACTTTCAGTTCCTTGCATTTCTATTCTGTATTTATTTGGCAGTGAAATGAAAATGTCTATAGGTATTGACACCAAAAATTCTGTCTTTTACTCCCTCGAAGACAAGGCGTGAGAGGTGATTTAGCTAATCTGGCCCATAGCAAAAAACAAAAACGAAAAACCGCTTCAAACCCGGCCTGATTCTTCCCTTCTTTCCCGATAATCTTCCGTTGGCCGCCACCAAAAGGACCACCGCCAATGCAGCGGCTACACCAACCACCATTGCACGTTGTTTCATTCCATAACCAATAAAGAACTTCATATGTGTACAATTAAATTCACCCACCTCTACAAACGCTTCTTTTATTCTTCTTCAACCGTTAACATAGCGTCCAACTATCTTCACAATCACATCAATTCTTTCCTCTCCAACCGTGTCTTAGATTTCAACACCCTTCTCCAAATCCACGCATATACCATAACAACTGGTAACACAAACAACATCTTCATAGCGTCAAAGCTGATAGCGCACTATGCTTCACTCAACCAGCCCCATTCTTCCGCCAAAATCTTTGATTCCCTCAGTTTCAAAGACCCTTTTCTTTGGAACTCAGTAATTAAAGCCCATTTTTCCAATGGAAGGTATGCAGAGGCGCTTGATTTTTTCTCCGAGATGTGGTTTTGTGACAAGTTGCCTAATCAATTTACTATCCCCATCGTTGTTTCAGCCTGTGCTGAAGTTGGGTTATTGTGTTTTGGAATGAGTATTCATGGATTGATTACAAAATTAAATATTTTTTGTGGAAATTCAGCTGTTGGGTCTTCATTTGTGTATATGTATTCTAAATGTGGGTCTATGGAGGATGCGGCTGGTGTGTTTGATGAGATTACGATGAAAGATGTGGTTGCTTGGACCGCGCTTGTCATTGGATATGTGCAGAATGGTGAGAGTGAGAAGGCTATGGAATGCCTTTCTGAGATGCATAGGATTGGTGGCAATAGCGAGAGGCCGAATTTTCGGACATTGGAAGGTGGCTTCCAAGCCTGTGGGAATTTGGGTGCATTGGTAGAAGGCAGATGCTTGCACGGGTTGGCAGTAAAGTCTGGGATTGTGTCGTCACATATTGTTCAATCTTCGATTTTGTCAATGTATTCGAAGTGTGAGACAGTTAAGGATGCCCACCTTTTGTTTGAGGAAATTGTCGTTAAGGATCTATATTCATGGACAGCTATTATTGATGTTTATGCAAAATTGGGGTATGTTTATGAGTGCTTTAATATGTTTTTTAAGATGAAAGCTGATGGGATACATCCGGATGGGGTGGTAATCAGTTGTTTGCTTTTAAGTTTTCCTAGTTCCAAGAAGTTGTATGAAGGGAAGGCGTTTCATGGTTTTATCTTGAGGAGATATTATGAAGTCGATAAGATTGTTTATAATGCATTGTTGTCTATGTATTGTAATTTTGGAGTCTTGGCTCCAGCTGAAAAGCTTTTTAATGGAGGATGTGATCAGGATGAGAACTCTTGGAACACGATGATTGTTGCCTATGGCAAGGCAGGATTAGAGATGAAGAGCATAAACTTGTTTCGAGAAATGCAGCATCTAGGTATCAAAGTTGATTTGAACAGCCTAATATCAGTTATTTCTTCCTGTTCTAAACTGGAAACAAACAAATTCGGTCGATCTCTTCATTGCCACATTATTAAACATTCAGTATGCGAGATTGTTTCGGTTGTCAATGCACTTATAATTATGTATGGTAAGTGTGGGAATTTGACCATAGCAAGGAGGTTATTTTATCGGACGAACAAAGATATTGCCACATGGAATAGTTTGATTTCATCTTATGTTCATAATGGACACTCTTCTGAGGCTTTAGCTCTATTTAACAAAATGGTTTCTGAAGGCATCAAGCCTAACAATACAACACTATTAATTTTGCTCTCTGCTTGTGGCCAAATCGCATCGGTTAAAAAAGGAAAAGAAATTCATGATTATATTAGGGAAGAAGGATTTGAGTATAATATTGCTGTTGCTACTGCATTGATTGATATGTATGCAAAATGTGGGCAACTCAAAATTGCAAGAGAAATCTTTGACTCAATGAATGAGAAGGATGTTATTTCTTGGAACGTGATGATTTCCAGTTACGGAATGCATGGAGATGGAAAATCTGCAATGGAGATTTTCCAACAGATGGAACAATCTAATACTAGGCCTAATGACCTTACCTTTCTCGCGGCCCTCTCTGCTTGCGCACATGCTGGATTTGTTGAAGAAGGCAAGTCTCTCTTTCGTAAAATAAAAGAATATTCTGTGAGACCCACACTGAAGCACTATACTTGTATGGTAGATCTTCTTGGTCGGTCAGGTCGTTTGGCCGAGGCTGAAGCTTTTGCTTTGTCAATGCCTATTTCTCCTGATGGGGGCATATGGGGTGCTTTATTAACTGCTTGCAAAATGCACAATAATACTGAGATGGGTATAAGGACTGCCAAGAATGCTATTGAGGCTGACCCAGATAACGATGGATATTACATAACAATATCGGACCTGTATAGTTCTGTGGGGATGTGGGCAGAGGTAGAAAAAGTGAGACAAATCATGAAGAAAAGGGGGGTGAGAAAGAGAGCTGGTTGGAGTACAATATAACAAGGATACATCTCAACTGTTCTACTGTTGGAACACAACTTCTGGATTCTGGAACCTGATAGACATATGCACTAATGCCTTCCGATGGCTTTCAGGTAATAATTTGAAACTTGGATCAAGTCCTTATTTTAAAGCCTACTTTGTATAGTTTGTATCAGGCTTTTAGGCAGGCTATTATATTCTACTGGACGAAAAAGGGTTTCTTTTAAGACATTCTCAGTTAACACTTGAGCTTTTCCACAAACTACAAATATCTGATGTTGCAGTGCCTTTATATGTGGGAATTTTCTAACTGATGCAAGTTTCAAAATTTGGGTTAAACTCTATAATGCTCGGACTCGGGTACGGGTACGTATCTAAGTGTAGGATATTTTATTTTCTTAAATGTATGATACGGGGATATGGCTAAAAAGAGTCCAAATTTAGGACACGGGTACGTGGGTATATCTTTCAAACTTCAATTTTTGTACAAATGCAAGACGTCATTTTGAATAAACCAAAATCAATTATTGACTAAGGAAATAGATATTGAGGAAGGAGTTAAGACGAATAAAATATAATTTTACAATTTAGTTTTCAATTATGGACATTACTAAATGTTATATAAAATAGCAAATAATGGACATAATTGCAATTTGGACTTAGTAGAGAACTAAGAAACACTATATGGAATCTATTTTCATTTTATACAAACAAAACTCTAAACTACCGATACAGAGAATGAAGGAAGGAAAAAAATAAGAAAGAGAAGGGAAAACTTAATGCCGCTACCTTTCTCCACCCTTTCGATGGAGACGCTAGGTGCGTAGAGAGCGGAAATGGGAAAGATAAGGAGAAGAAAAAAAGGAAGAAGAAGCGAAAGCAATGAAGTGTCCGATTGAAAATTGGAAGATCCGACACATATCTCATACCCATACCCATGTCGTGTTGTGTCCGACATGGGTACTCCGACTATTTTGAAGAGTCCGAGCATCAGAGGTTAAACTGAAGTCGGGAGAATTCTGTTGTAAAATTTCAGTGTAACCATACAAACTTTATTTGGATACTTGATATTGGCACAAAAGTTCTTTATATAGATTATGAGGGACAGTAAGACATATAGAAAATTTTGGAAAGAACAGGTATAATTGAAAAGGAGAGAAATCCCACTCGAATATCAAAAGACCAATGAATATAATTTACATAGAGGGAATTGGCTTTATATAGGAAAAATACATGGGATGTAAGAAGAGAAAAGTTTCACCCAAGATTATGTGTCTGATCTGTGACATGGTTATAGATTATACTATTATACACACTAAAGGCCAGTTCTGTGGGCGAATACTGCTGATGCTACAACTTAAGGCCAAAAATAGTCTTTTGTGGTTCCATCATCTTGCATGAGGTTTTGAATCTTCTCCCACCTCTTTACTAGCAAAACAATCCCAAATGCAGCATAAGTTCATGATACTTGTAGATTACTTGTCGTGGATAAATATGTTGATTCCTGGATATATGGATGTCAATAGAGCTTGATTGTTTCTAGAATCATTTAAATTTGTAGCCTTCTAAGTTTATTATCTTACATTCAGAGGTAAGATCCTACATTCACAGTTAAGCTTGATCATCCATGTACACTGATGGCACACACAGAAACTTGGTATAATCCATGTACTGTCATATTAATGAGTTGATGATCTAGCGTTTCATACATGAAAAGATATTTTCAATGAGAAGGACGGGACTACTTTGCTTTTTGCTTTTCTTCAGGACATTTTGCACGAGCAGAAGTACCCGATTTTGCTATTTGAGAATTGGGTCACCGCGGCAGAGCTGCAATCGAAATAGTGATTCTTTGGCCAGGTTTTCTTCGTGCCTTCAGATCCATTCATTGGAGAATGAATCATCGCTGCAGGATTAGTTCGTAAGTTTTGGAATAAGTTCTTTCAAAATTGATGACTTGTTTGGTTCATAATCTAGCACTTCATACTTGTGACACTGTATATCTTTTAGAGTTTCTCTTCTATTTCTGGCATGTTTGGTTCATTTTAATCCCTTAAGCAATAAATAACATGCATTCAACCTTTAGGTGTTACACAGGTGTTCCTTTTGGGCATACTTCATGTCTTGGATGTTTCTGTATGTGAAACTCTAACTGATATTAAAGATAAATGCTATATTATTTTTCTTTTTCGAATACTTCATAGTTTCTGCTGTGTTACCAAAAGTTACAGCTTGGCATCCAAAATGTACAACTTTTAACATAGTGATAACAGTATATATATTATCAGCAGACTATTTTCTCTTCCAGTTTGCAAGATTCAACCTTGTTCTGGCACCAGAACCCGCTAGTAAACCACACATCCAGTGGCGGATCTAGGAGGTGGCGAGCTGGATCCGCCGGAAGCAATTTTTTTGGGCTGACAATAGATTAAGGTTTTAGTTTATATTACTGATAATTCTTTCTTCTTTCAAACTTCTCTTCTGGCTGAAATGGTTAGAGCTTACATTTAAATTTTGCAAGTGTCGGCTTCGAATCCCTTCACAGCCAATTTATTGTGCAAATTTTTTAGTTTTACAATTTCTACCAAAATTAATGCAATAGAAAAGAGTTGGATGAAATTTGAACCATGAACCCCTATTCTGATCATTGAAAGCCTCACCACTCTAGCATCCATTGCTTTTGACACTTGATTCAACAAAATAATATATATTACATTTATTGGGTTTAATAAAATTATAAAGATTCAAAATCATGCTCTTCCTTTAAATTATATGAAACTAGACAATAATGTCATTTGGTGAATATACGGTTTATTCTTATAACAGAATTATATATGTTCAATATGAACAAAATAATTGTTATATTTAAATTTTAGGCCTTGTTTTATTTTCGTTTTCTTTTTTCAAAATGCATTTCTATTTATCTTATTTTTAACCATGCATTCTTCAATAAAGTTACGCTCAAATTCAAATCTTTTTTCCTTATTTTTAACCTCACGTTCTCCATGAAATCACTATTTAGAAATGCATTTTTTGTTTAAAAAAAAAAAAGATATCAAACGGGCTCTTAATACTTTATTGTAGCTGACGGTCGACAATCAACGGCCACTCGTGCTGACTCAAAATCCTAGATTCGTCACTGCACACATCCCATCTTGCTTCTCTATTCTCATCCATAGCATTGGTGCCATTGCAATTTTGCAAGAGAATGAATATACTTCACAATTCACATATATCGTCCAAGTCCAACATCAATGCATCAGGCTTACCATTCTATTATGAGTCATACACCAGCAGGCCAAGTGAGTACTGAGGCTTTCTGTGCTTAACATGTGATGACGAACATGGAAGCTCACAGGGAAAAAGAATTGAGAAGGTGGGCCTGAACTACAATGACTTCGCTGCATACAGTTTCACTGTGCAGTGGAGAAAGTGGTGATAGAGTATGCTGAGTGTGTTGGATAAGGATCTCGACAATGTTTAAATCGAAGAGTTTCAAGGAAGCTATAGTTATCTTGTCAGCTCAAGCCCTGGAAAGTTGTGGGAGCTGATATGAGACTTTTGTTTCATAAACCAGGTGAGAATATGGCATCATTTTCTTGTAGATTTTATTGATTCATATGCTTAAATTTTCGTTGATGTTTTATTTATACTGATTAATGAATTTGGTGCTGTTTTTGGAACAAGAGGGATGAATGGATTGATACAAAAGATGTTTTAGAAGTACTGACTAGTGCAATCCAATTTGGAATTCAATTCTCAATTGTTTTAATGTCCATTTCTAGATAGCAACTACGGAAATTTTTACGACCCTATTGGTTATTAATTTGTTATGTTATTTAACGGAAGAGTATTTCTAGATTGATGCTGCAGACGAAAAAATAAAAAAGAACACTGACAAGTCCTTGAATAATTAATTATATATTAATCAATTCTTCTTATTATTTTTATATATATGCCAAAAATTGTAATAGAAGAAACATTTTTCGAAAAACAATTGGAGTGGTTTGAATGTTGGCACATTGAACAGTGTAAAGGCATTGGGTGTGACGGCATTTTGATATAAAGAGAAAGATTATGGTTTGAGCATTCGAAAATTTCACCTTTTAGACTTTTGGAGTGTTTGAACTTGACATTATGATCGGTCAATTCCCGAAAGAAAAAACCAGCATAGATGATGAAAGAAAAAAAACCTAGTTGAAGAGGGCAAGACTCAAAAATGGTATGTCTTTGTAGTCTTTCTAATGTTAATGCTAATCTCACTCTATGAAAAGATAATTCTAAAGTCGCTATGCTATGGCCTATGTTGCATAATATTCTAAATCTACGACTCTTTGGATATTACTTCAAAATAAGAAAATTTGGGGATTTAATAAAGTAATGATTATTTAGAACTAGTAGATGGAGTTCATCAAATTATTTGGAATTTCACTTTACGTATACTCTAGTGTACAACCCCTCATGTGAGGGGCCTGCCAATTACAACCTCGTTATATGAGAGAAGGTCCACAATTCGACCATGCGTGGAGCTGTATTTGGACCCTTTTCATATGAGAAAGTTTTAGAATTTCATGTGAGGGGGCCTATACTTGGGCCTCCCATGTGAGAGGGTTGTACTCGGGCCCTCTCACGTCATTATGTGATGTGACTGTATACTAAAGTTCACAAATGGAATTACTCAATTGTTTGGGTGTGGCGCTAATTTTTAAAAATTCAAGATTGTATGTTATCAAACAATAAGTAATATAATGATAATTAAAGGATAAGTTCCTAATTATCATACTTTTGTCAAAAACTTAGATTTACCCTCTTGTGTGTGTGTGTGTGTGTGTGTGTGTGTGTTTTTTTTTTTTAAACTACCTCTTTTCATTAAAATCAATATTTACATTTACCCACTTTTGTAATTTTTAAAAATATTACCTCATTTCAGTTTAAAATCAATATTTTATGTATTTTTTTTAATATTAAAAGCCCTTTTTTTAAATGAATTTTGGGGCCATGTTACTTGTTGAGTAATGTTAAAATATTTTATTTATTAAAAGCCCAATTTTTTTATATGAATTTTGGCGGCGACGGGACAAGTCATCGGAGGTGGTGGGAGGTCGAAGACGGCTGCAGGGATCCATGGTGTAAATGTTTGAAGTATCAAATAGTGAGATTTTCTCCTTTGAGTTCATATATTTTGTGATTGAAATGATAAATTAGTATGAAATAAAAAAGAGGTATTTTTTTATATATAAAAGAAAGAAAAGCTCCTCAACTCTTATTAATAACAAGACAAGAATGAATTGATCGCAAAATCCAATAATTAACACCGTTCAAATTGGGGTGGATATATTTTGTGAAATACTATGGCATTATAAAATTCTATACATGACACTAAGAATATAATAAAATTATGGTCAAAGTAATAATTTGATGGATTTTGATCAAGTGGGATGAACCACTCGCCAACTCAACTCGTGTTCGAGATGAACGACGGTTGTGAGCCGACCATTAATTTGGCTTCACTAGTCGCCTCGTCCTATTTAACACTTTTAGATGATTTACGTACAAAAACTAAAATAATAGTTTAAAAGTAAATTAGAATCATTAGATAATCATTAATAAATGATTACTCTATTGAGATATAAATTATAAAAAAATTACAAAATTTATACTTTAATAATCAAGATTTAAATTGCAATAAATTATCTATAATTCTATGTGTTTGACAGTTTTAGGAGAAGTTGATACAGCATTTTGGACTCTTCGATTGTAAATTAAATTTACATAGAAAAATTAAGTTACAATGTATAATATGGAATTTAAGGGGAGATGCACCAACATTAAATTATAAACTATAATTCTAAATATTGTAGCAAAAATAATACTAATTGAAAGAAAAACCATAAATTGTAAAATATAGTGAGTGCATCATCGTCAAAAAGTGTTCCTCCCATGTAGGGACTTTCATGTATGAAAAATTATATTCACAGCTCACTTTTTATTATGTGCACCACATTTTAATTGTAATAAATGTCCCTATTTTTTGCTCATTTTCAACTATGTTTTAACTTTTATTCTTTATATTTTGATCATTAGCCTACAATTAATTAACATATCTTGTCGCTAATGACTATTTTTATCTAAATACTTTGCTATCGTGTATTAAAATGAAGGACAAATATTTAGTCAATTTTTTGTATTTTTTTACTTATTCAAAATTACGAGAGGCAAATAACTCTTTTACACACTCCTAATGAATTTGTTGGACAAAAACGATCAAATAGAAAAAAGACGTGCAAATTAATAGAAGGTTTAATATAAGAATGTGACTAAAATGTTAAAGACGTAATATTTAAAAAATGAACAAAGGTCTAGAAAACTCTTTGCAACTAGTTGTTTAGTTAATAAAAATTGTACTGTGAATATAATTACCCTCCATGTGAGGTAGTCTCAACTTTGCTGGAAGTCGCAGTGTGAGGTTTGATTCTTGATATATGAAATTGGACTTTTTGTGAACACTAGTGTATAGGTAAGCTCTTGTTCCCTGACTTGATGTGACACATTCTTCGATTTACCTCTCTCACGGTTCTCCAGGAGTGGGGCGGTGGGGGCCCTCAAAATTGGGATTCAACCTTTTTTTTTTGATAAATGTATAAATATAGATTTTGCTAAAATGGCATTTCACAATCCATGAACTAACTAGTCACCTTACAAGTTACAACAAACTTGTTATTTTTTATTTATTTATTTCTAATTAGGTGAGAATGTTGTCTTTAGAATACATTTTATTTGCGGTAACTATGCTGGCATCTAGTGCAATAAGGTGAATTTACTTTAGTTTCATTCAATCATAAGTACAGTAAATTTGTCTTCAATTAAGATAACTTTATCCAAATATATTAATAAAAATCAATGACGTGTTAATCAATAAATGATTATTAATATTTTTTTATTTTTTTCTCTCTCGAGAGTACAATATTGTTAATAGGGGGTGTTTGAGTCACATTATTTTGGTAATAATGAATTTTTAAATAATGTATTGATGGAAAATGTGTGGTTAAAAAATAAGAATTTTTTTTATTTGCATGTAATATTATTTTTGAAGAATATGTGGTTGAAATGATGTCAAATTACTGTCTAAGAATGCATTTTTTTGAAATAATGTGGCTCAAACAGGCTATAAGTAATAAAATGGTGAGTATAGTATCGCCAATGAGGATTAAGTATTGATTATACTTTAATTAAAACTAAATCCAATAATACGTATTTTCAGCAATTTCAAAACAGGCACTCAAAACACAAAATCCAAAATAAATTCAAAACTCAAAACTAAAAAACTGAAATACAAAGAGAATAACCCCAAAATTATGCAATTCAATATTAATATAGAGCAAATATTGATGTAGAAATTAATCAAGTAAATAGTTATAAGTCCCAATTTCACTAATTAACTCTATTTATGTTCAATTCATATTTTGTATAAATTATTGTATATCAATCATTAAATCTAATATAAAAGTGTTGATGTCAACTCTTGAGTAATAATCAACTTCCTAATTATCAAACTTTCCCTTTATCGGTTAATAGTTTCATAAAAATGAAGCATAAGAACATATGACAACAACATGAAAAAGTAGAAATTTCTCAATATAACAACAAATTCATTAAAAATAAGAACGATTTTTCCACCACGCAATCTCCTAATTTAACATAATAAGAATATCATGCTGTTTAAATCTCATTAACACATGAAAAAAACAATCGATCATACAAATCCAACACAATTTATACAAAAGAAAACCTAAATTATGAAATTAAAATAAGAATAAAAATTAATTAGCTACATCGTTCATCACAATGGGCAGTCTAGTCAAGAAACACAATGATAAAATCAAAATAAGAATAATTCGACACGTGATAAAATTAAGAACATGGAGATATGATGAATTTCTTCAATCTTCAATTCTAAAAGTCCAGACATCTTCATGCTTGAATTCCCATTAATTGCTTGACTTCTCTCTATGATTTAGTTTAAAAGATGGATTTTTATGTGCTTCATTTGATCTCTAAGATATATATTTTTTCTACTCTTCAAATCCGCATAGGAAGCCCAAACCTTTTGCTTTCCCTTAACTTTTAATTTAGACAATTTCAGCCCTTTGAGTTTTGATCATGTCCAGACTTTCAAAATGATGAATTTTGCTCCTAAAACGTTTGAAATCATCCAATTACACTTCTAAAGCTTTGAATCAAGCCCTTAACTTTCGATATCTCTTCAATTCAATCATTAAAGCTCAAATTTGGCTCTAAATCTCTTCATTTTTGCTCCATTCACCTCAAAGTTGGGGTTCTTATATAGAAACACAACACAATATACACACTAATATAAGTAGGAATTTGTCTAAATAATCAAATATTGGGTATATTTAAGAGCCTAAATAAGAATGTAAAATACTCATCAGTTATCAAATGTAATCGTTGGTTACTGATGTGAAATAATTATAACTTCATTTAAAGAAATGGTGGATAATTTATTGATGTTGTATCATTGATTCATTGGTTGGAGTGACGAAATTAGATGGAGTTACTTGATCGAAATCAAATTAAAGTATGGTTACTCGAGGACAGTTGATTAAAATAGAGTGAAAATATGTTATATTACACATTGTTTTAGCTTGAAGAAAGCCAAAATGTAGCCAGATAACTGTATTTCTTACCCAATGAACCTTGTAATATTTCTCTATAGTGGCAGAGGGCACAAAGTTGACGATAAAACATGAAGTCCTTGTTTGATCTCCATTTCTTAAAATTCATTTTCTCAAACTCATTTTCATACCACATATTTAGGCCCTGTTTGGTAGGAATTTTTTGCCCCAAAAAATTGATTTTTTGACCGTTATTTTACTATTCAAGCCGTAATTTTTGACTTCTTCTCTCACATGTGGACCCCACTTTTCTTCTAACGGTCGAAAAATTAATTCTCAAAATCCCTACCAAATGAGCCCTTAAAAAAGTTCATAACTTTTATCAACTTTTTAACAATACATTTTAATTTTTTTATTAAAATCTAATTTTAATCTGAATTAAACAAAGACAAGATTGAAAATGACTATTGATTGTGAGATTGTGAATAAAAGAACTAATTTAATTAAGTTTTTAATACTTTTTTGAAAATCACTTCTGTTTGGGACTCATTTTCACATATCCCTTTCCCTTTCCTTGACCCTTCCCTTTTAAGTTGTACTCGATCACGACAGTAATTACATCTTGCAACAGTTCTCTAATTCGAATTTTGAATTGCCAACATCTTCCATTAATCATTAAATAAACATCCCCTACTCCCTTTCCCTTTCGCTCACCCCCACGACATACTCAGTGACATCACTGTTTTTTACTCTAATCCCAGTAGTTTTCACACAGTAAAAGCAACAATAAAGAAAACCCTCATATTTTTCATAAAAAACCCTCATTTTCTTTTAAGTCATAGTTATACGAATCAATTTTAAGGTACATAAATGCACTATGAGAAAAGGGTGCATCAGAAATGGGAGTGGCTAGCAAGGCATGGAGGTATAGTGGGGGACTGGTGTTGAACAATCTGGACTTTTCAATACCTCAGCAGCAGAAGCCAAAGCAGCACTCAGAGAAGCTGCATTTTTATAATTGTTTTCTGGGCTGGAAATGGAGGCCGACGGTGGCGGTGCCGTGGACGGTGGTGTGCGGGCTGATGCTTTTCGCCGTTGGATTGATTTCTCTGTTCACTGGACACGTGGCCTCTGATCTCGAGTGGTGCTCTCAGCGCCTTGTCAAGCGCACTTGGTACTATAAACTGGTATTATATGTATTCTCTTTCACTCCAAGACTCATTGTTTGCTTGTCTTTGTGTGTTTCGAGTTCATCAATTTTTTGTTGGAACATGGAATTATTATTTTTATTAAGAGTATGTAAGAAGATTATGCAATGTTTTGCTGTTGTTATTTATTTATTTATTTTTAATTATTGAGTTGTCCAGTGATCCGAATTCTGAAATTCCACTTTTTGGACGATTTTCTTACTCTTATCTTTTCTTGTTCTGTCTCCTGAAATGTGGCTAAAAATTGTGTTTTTTAAGCAGCCTTTCATTCTGCCAATTTTTCAGGTTATTATTAGTCCTTATATTTTAAAGAAGAAGAAGATTATTCTCTGTATGTGGATTTCTTCAAATTTGGAAATTTCTATTCAGATTTTTCCATTTCTAACTGCCATTTCTATGCTTTTTTACTTTCATTCTTTTCGTTTTAGATTTTTTTTTCCTCACGTGCTTATGAATTTCTCTTTTTGCGTTGTTCTTGTTGGATCATGAATGATGATTGTATGAAAAATTTGTTGTTTTTGTACAAGTCTCTGTCTCCATGCTTCTCTAGGTCCATTTGGGAAGACGAGGGAAATAAAGATAGAAAAAGACTTCGGATGAAATGAGCGTCATAAACTCCTAGTAGTTATTGTTATGAGGGAAATGAGAGGAAAATATATTATTTTGGAGAAAATGTCAGTGTATGTATGATAACTGAATTTATGAAAGAGCCATCCAAGTTCTTAGCTTGCAGACTAGGGAAAGATGATGCTCTTATAAGTATTTTCATGGGACACTATTTCTTGTACCTGTGCAGTTCTAGTTTTTACCCTCTTTCTTTTGGAGGTTTTCGAAGTGTCTAACTATCACTGCAACATGTGATATATTGTTGAGTTCCATTTATGCTTCATATAACCTTCTACATGTTACCGGATTTTTTTATGTGTTTGATAGAGATTTAACTAACCCTCCCCTCATTATTATTCTTTATGTTCTCTTTTATGTTAATTTCCTTGCCCTGCACCTGAGAGTAGATGTTACGAGTATTTGATAAAAAATTAATGTAATGTCATAAACTTCTGTAGACTAACATGCTTTTGCAACTGTGGAGCATTTGTCTGAAAAATTGTTGATATGCTAGAGAATGTGCTCGTGCCTTTGTATTCTATGACATAAAGTTTGATGTCCTAAACTTTCTGGGATATCTTATTGATGTGTCCTGTATGTTAAATTGTTTATGATTTTAAATAAAGGGCATCGAAGGATTTCTATTTAGAACTATTTAATTGGTTAACAGATTATGAAAATGAGACTATATTTTTCATCTAAATACATTACATATTGAAGAATCGAAAGAACATTCAGAAACATTCCTTGGTCATTTTGAAAGCAGCTTGCCATTTGGGAATAACTAAGAATGCCCATTAGCCCAAACTTTTCATTGGCCGAAACAATCCCAAAACCTTTGCGAGATATTTAAATTTGAATAGAAGAGATACTGGATCCAAAAAAAGGGCAAAGTCCCAATTTTTCTGAATGATATTTTAATTTGAATAGATGAGATGCCAGATCCTAGATTAGCACTTTGTTTTGGCTGATGAAAGGTTCGGCATAATGTGCCTCCTTCAATACAGTGATTTTCGTGTCCCCTTTCTTTGATTTATACAAATAGGAAGACGTCTCAGATCTAATTTTGCAGTTTTTATAGAACCTAAACCGAATTCAATTTTCTCGCGGCTCTCTGTTTATGCAAACGTCAATCTCTTCTTTTGGTTGTGGCTTAGTGCTTATTGTTGTTTTTGTTTCTTCCTGATTGATTGCTGCTATATATTCCTGAATATGACACCAATTAGAGCTTCGAAGTTTTGCGGAATCAATCTCCGATACCAAATTGATGACGGACGTGCATGTTGCGTAGTGGAAACTCGAAAGAAGAGGGGAAATGGAGACTGCTAGGCTAGAAGGCTGTACACAGAGTTCATGCAAATGCTAATTAGAGTCGGAATAGCGGGTGGTGAAGTGTTTCTATCTATTCATCTGGCTTGTTCTCTCTTTCTGTTGTATGGTGAAATGTCCATTTGTTTGGGAGGTCTAGAAATGGCAGTAGGACATTTGATTTGAACAGGAATTTTTTCATAATTGAAGTGCTACGAATTAGCTCCTGAAAGTTTACTGAAGGTAGAACTAGAGTATTTTTATTGACATCGTTTCTGTATTATAGTTGGTTTTACTCTTTATTTCATGGCGTTGAAGGTTTTTGTTGGTAGTAAATAAACAACATTTCCTACATGATGACGCTCCAATGCATCCATCAAAGCTCTTTGTTTGCATTATTATTTTCTCTAAGAGAATCACAGATTAATTCCTCATACCATTGGAGGAATAATATTTGTCAGTTGGCTAGCTGCATTTTTGAGGAATGGAGACAAAGTTGGATATCATCTATTTGCATATTTTGCTCTCACTGTGTATTACATGTGATATTGGAAATTCAGTTATTTCAATTTATAATATTAAAAGTCAAAACAATGAAACTCTTGATCTTTTCCTTTTTGTAGGGGAGGGGTAGCCATGCACCAATTGATATATGGCAATCAAAGTTTTCAAACTTTTATTATGGTTGCAGTGAGAGAGGTCCTCATTTTGCACGTAAGTTTGCTCATCTGTTTCAATTATCCTTTTCAAGATAGTGGACAGATAGTCAAAGCTAATGTGGCATTGTTCTCCATTTTTCATCAAGTGTTATCAAAGTTGCTCATCAAAACCTGAAACTAGGATGCTTGAATAATATTGCAACATCAGTCATGGTAGTTGATTTATGGTTGTATAATAATTATATTGGTTCAGTTTTTCTATATCAAAAGATGAGGTGCACCTGATTTGCTTAAGATGATGTTCTGGAGACCGGAAAGCTGTAGTAATAGATAATAAGTATCTCTAATCTCACTGTTATGGAAAAATTGCTGGGGATTGTGTATAGCACCACATGTGGAAAAGAAATTGACTTATTACAGCTTTGCATCAATATGTTCTATTCTGTTGTGAGACATGTTATTTCAACTCATTTCTCTTCCATATTGAAGGATAGAAGGGTATGACTATTGGAAAGAAAAAGCACTTCAAAAAAGGATCAACTTCCATGGGGCAACCTTTGATATAATTACCTTAATTTGCTATTTACCACTTCTTGTGAACATATTTTTCCTGCTAATGTAGTGCTTAGAAGCACTTCAAAAAGGGATCAACTACCATGGGGCAATCTTTGATATAATTACCGTAAATTGCTATTTATCACTCCTTGTGAACATATTTTTCTTGCTAATCTTGATATACTTAATAAATATGTAGTGCTAAGATAGTCATTAGTAAAGATCTTTTTATTTTTGAACTCTTATAGACACAGACACACATATAGGCAAACACATATCTAGATACATGCGCCCTGGTTTGTCATGGTTGATGGTCATAGCACTTTTGTGGCTGGACAAAACTCTTTATTGCTTCTGAAGATTTGTCCCTACTCATGTCCAAATGGATCTCTTTGTTTTCTGTGGATTCATTGAATTGCTTCTTCACAAATACTGTTAAAAACTAATTATTTACATTGTTTATTTGAGGAATGTAGAATTTGCTCGAGCTTATTTTGGCATGTTATTTGTATCTCTGGCTCCTAAGATAAGATGAGCTGAGCATAAACGCAGTCTTAATCCATTCAAGAAATGGATGCCCGGTTAAGTCCAACTCGATAAACAAAATAGCATTTAAATAATCTGTTCTTTATCTATATATACATGCTTTGTTCAGATTAGGCCTGATAAAAAAGCTTGTTCAAAACTAACTTGAAAGATAAACAAACACAGCTCGTGAGATGAACTGATAAAGCTTGGGAGCCTAAACCTTGGCTATGCTCCATTGACACCCCTTAATTACCCTTCTAATTTGCAAATACTAAAAAATCATCTCTAACACTGCTAACTATAATCTATAGCTGCTGTCCGCGAGCGATTGTCAAATGGATACTTACTTATTGCAACCAGTGGAGGACTCAATCAACAAAGAACTGGAGTAAGTGTTTTCTTTCTCTCTTCTCTGTATATACATCATAAGCCTCCGAAGTTGAAAATATGTGCGTGTTAGTTTTTTCTTCATTTTTCTATTTGAAATCACTCTATCAAGGAGCTAAAATTTATAATTTGTTTATGATTCTTCAGATAACTGATGCTGTAGTTGTTGCTAGGATACTAAATGCTACTTTAGTCGTGCCAGAATTGGATCACCATTCATACTGGAAGGATGAAAGGTCGGTTGACATTTCTTCAAGGTTTTTTTTTTTTCTCGGAAACATATTTTGATTTCTCCCTCCCGTCACAATTTGAAATTTGAATGATGTCCTTTCTGTTCTACTATGTTTCAAAATAATGCTACTTACCCAAAATAAGTACTTTCATATCCTTATGCAGCACGACGTTCAAAAAAAAATAAAATCCTATATTAATATTCTCGGTCTCAATTCATCCACTCTTTCTCCCTTTTTAACTCAAATTAGTAGCCATGTGGGGATTCTTTCATCAGTAAAAGAGTATAAATGTCAGAAGTCCTCTCTCCTAAAAATCAGATCCAAGCGGTTCAAATTCCAATGGACAATAAAAATCTAGTACACAATAATAGAGGCAAGGAGTCCGAGAAGATTATAAGTGCAAGGTGATACAACACTAATGAAAAGAGCAGACTATTTTATTGAATTGAAGACGATTACAGGAAAATGAAATGGCAGTGAAGCCTATAGAAGGCTGTAAACAAGACTCTCGAGACTTTTACTCCAAAAATGACCTGACTAATACTCCTCTAACCCCTCTTATTTATAGACTCTCCTAACTGAAAGTTGTTATCCCATATTCCCCCAAAACAGAATTTGGTTACCCTTTCCCTTCTTCCGAGATCCTCTTCTTCCCCCTTCTAGAATATGTGAGGTGAATCAATGGCCTAACATTACGCCTGGTTTCCAAAGACACCTTGTCCTCAAGGTGGAAATCGGGTAAATGTTGCATAATGGAGTCAGCTGATTCCCAGGAGGCCTCAGACGGGGCCAGCCCCTTCCATTGCATTAGTACTTCCACGCCTGTGGGTGCTCTGCAGGTTTGTGACGGGTATCCAAGATCTTTTCAGGTTCAACTACCCATTCCAGATTGGCATCAAGGTGAGGAGGAAGCCCTTGACTTGCTCCTTGTGCCCCCATTGCCTTTTTAGGTTGCGAGACATGGAACACTGGGTGAATAGCCGTAGTTGGTGGCAGTTTCAAGTGATACGCCACAGGCCCTATACGTTCTTCTACTTCAAATGGCCCAAAGTATTTAGGCCCTAGCTTCTCGTTTGGTTTCTTGGCGAGAGAGCATAGGCGATAAGGGTGGAGTTTAACATACACCAAATCCCTTACTTCCAACTGGATATCTCGCCTATGATAGTCTGTAGCTATCTTCATTCTTTTCTGGGCGAGCTGCAAGTGAGCTTTCAATTCATCCAAGATGTTATCTTTGGTTTGTAGCTGTTGTTCCACCGATTGTACTGCTGTGGACTAGTTGTCGTAACGAATTAGGGGGGGAGGGTCCCTTCCATAAACTGCCTTGAAGGAAGTTGTGTTTATAGAGGAATGAAATGTGGTGTTATACCAATACTCTGCCCACGGAATCCAATTACTCCAGCTCCTTGGTTTGTCATAAGTAAAACATCGAAGATACGTTTCCACAAACCTATTTACCTCCTCTGTCTGCCCATCGGGTTGTGGCTGGTAGGCTATGGCCCATTGGAGGGAAGTACCCTGCAGGCAAAACAACTCCTACCAGAAATGGCTTAGGAATATTTTATCACGGTCTGAAACAATTGAGTTCGGGATGCCATGGAGTCTGACTATTTCCTTGATAAAGATGGCAGCTACCCCCTCGACTGTAAAAGTGTGTTTTAATGGCAAAAATGAGCATACTTACTGAGACGATCGACCACCACCAATACAGAGTTGTAGCCCCCCGATTTCAGTAACCCTTCTATAAAATCCATGGAAAGGTCTTCCCATATAAGACAGGGGATCAGCAAAGGTTGCAGGACGCCAGCTGGGCAAATTGGGCACTCCACAAACTTTTTGATGTCCTGCTTCATCCCAACCCAATAGAGTTCACTAGTCACCCGTTTATAAGTGCGAAGAAAACCCGAGTGTCCCCCAGATGGACTGCTGTGAAATTCCCTCAGAATGATAGGAATTAACTGTGAGGATTGTGGCAGTGCTAAGCGTCCTTTGTACAGTAATCTCCCCTGCTTTACTGAGAAATGTGGGTGTACTTCTAAGTCTTCTTGCACTCTTTTTTTGATTTCCGAGAGGTACGAGTCATTTTCCACCTGTACAGTTATAATTTGGCTATCCAAGATACGTTGGCTTCACATTGTCGCTTGCTCAACAGGGGGATGTAAGTGTGACAATGCATCTGCTGCCCTGCTCTCCATCTCGGGTCGATAATGGATCTCAAAGTCGAACCCCATCAACTTTGTCCCCCACCGCTGAGAGCTAGCACGAGGACAGTTGTCATGGCCATCTTCAGCTTCTGAAAGGTAGCCTTCGCCTCATCATTCCACTTGAAGGCGTCTTTCTTTAATTGCTGTGTAAGATGCCACGCCATTGCTCCATAACTAGCCATAAACCTCCTGTAGTACCTCGTTAACCTCAGAAATCCTTGGAGTTATCAAATGCTTCGGGGTGTTGGCTAATGGACCATGGGTGCTACTCCTTTAGCCGATACTAGATGTCCCAAATATTCTATCTGCTTCTGCCCAAAGTGACATTTCTTTTTTATTGGCGTAAAGCTTATTTGACGCCAAGATCGTTAGGACCTCTTTCAAATGTTGCTCATGTGCTTCCGAATCCTTGACGTAAACTAGAATATCACTGAAAAAGACCAACACGAATCTCCTTAACTGATTCCTGAAAACCTGATTCATTAGAGATTGGGACGTGGCTGCTGCGTTAGAGAGACCGAAGGGCATTACCAGGAACTCGTAGTGCTCCTCGTGGGTCCAAAATGCAGTCTTATGAACGTCCTCCTTACCTTGATCTGGTGGTACCCCGACTTCAAATCCAGTTTAGAAAATATGGTAGATCCATGAAGCTCATCCAACAATTCATCGATAATCGGGATGGGGAATTTGTCCGGTATGGTGGCCTTGTTCAGGGCTTTGTAATCCACACAAAAATGCCACCCCCGTCTTTCTTCTTTACCAATAGCACCGGATTGGAGAATGGCTCACACTGGGCTGTATAATTCCGGCAGATAGCATCTCTTGGACCATTCGTTCAATCTCATTTTTCTGAATGGTGGGGATACCTGAAGGGTCTCACATTAATTGGTTCGGTTCCTTCTCGTAATGGAATAGCATGATCAGTATCTCGGCTTGGAGGTAACCTTGTTGGTTCTCTAAACACTTGCTGATGTTGCTGTAGGATCCTCTGTATTCTTGCGGGTGGAACACCCCTTCCTACACTCAGCTTGGCTTCGCCTGAATACTCCTTCCACTCTATCAAAACCCCTTGTCCTTCTTGTTGTAAGGCCTTCATCATTATCTTCAATGATACCCCTGATTTTTTAAGCTCGGGGTCTCCATTTAATGTCCTTACTGATTCTCCCATTCGGAACCTGTTAGACGCTTCCAATTAACCTGCAGGTTCCCCAAACTCCCTAACCACTGCATCCCCAATACTACGTCGGTACTGCCCAACTCTAGCGGTAAAAAATCCTCAACTATAGTCAGCCCTTGCATCTCCAGAATTACCCTCCTGCAGATCCCTTTCCCCTGCACAGACTTTCCAGACCCCATCACTACTTCGTAATTGGTTGTTGCTGCCATCAGAAGATTAAATTTCTGCGCCAACTCCAAAGATATAAAGTCGTGGGTTGCCCCACAATCTATCAGTTATGTGACTTCGCAGCCCCCTACAGTCCCCTTTAGCTTCATCGTGCCCGGTGTAGTCAGCCCAATCACAGAGTTGAGGGACAATTCGACCATGTCACTCACCTCAATGGGTTGCTCTTCATTCAGCCATAGGGCTGGACAAAACTCCCGAACCGAACCTGACGGTTCTTCTCAAATTAAATACCCGAATGGGTATTTGAATCAAGAACCGACGGGTACGGTTCGATTCTGGTTCTAGGCCAAGACTCGAAGAACTGAATAAGAACCAAATTTCCTTAATTTTTTTAATTAATTTATTTTAAATAATCAAAATTATTTTATTTTTTCTAAATAAATTTGTTAACTAGTTAATTTAATTCAAACCACAAAATATGATTTTTCTACTTCTAATTTTCAATTCAAAATCAATTTAATCAAATTGACCTCAATTTTATCCAAATCTGTTACTCTACTGTAGTGTCGTTTCTACTGGAGAAAATCGAATTAAATCTCTACAACATTTCTCTTAATTATTTTAAGTTCGCTATCCTTTTCTTCCTGTGATTTTAATAATCAAATTTATGAAAAATTCAGTAAAAAGAGACATAAAAGACACATAAGATTGGACTACGTTATTTTGTAAAAGCTAATATTGAACATATTATCAATTAAATTAATGTAATTTTATATATATTAAAAAATTTAATTATAATACGGAACCGAATCGGATCGAACCGAACCGAACCGAATGGAACCTAACCCGAACGGTTTCATAATTACATTTGGACCTGACGATTCCACTTACTAAATACTCGAAAATTTCGGGACCGAACCGAACCGAACCGAACCGGACCATGTCCAGCCCTATTCAGCCATTCATCCCCTTCCTCTTTGTCGGAGCCATTAACCTCTACGAGAAGCACCCGCAACTCGCGATTTCGACACTGATGTCCTACAACAAACTTCTCATCGCACTTAAAACACAGTCCCTTGTCACGCCGGAGCTGCCATTCCGCGTCAGTGAGCCTCTTCACCGGTGGGTCTCTCTTCATCGAGTTTGGCTTCTCACTCATAGTGACGGTCTTCGTGGGGAACCCTTTGAACCTCCTCGCATCTGGACGATTTGAAGAGAAGCTGGGCTTGCTAATTTAACGTTCATGGACTTCTTGGATGTTCTTAACGATGAGATTTTTATCTTCAATTTTCTGGGCCACTTCCATAATTGGGCCTAATCCCTTTGGGCCCAGTAGCCTTACCTCTGGTTTGAGCCCGTTAACAAAGGTGCTCTCAAGCACTTCGTTAGATACTCCCTTCAGAGGCGTGGTCAGCACCTCGAATTCTCGCCGGAAATCTGCTACCATCCCCCCTTGATTTATGGCCAAAAATTTTTCATAGAGGTTTCCCTCTTGCGTAGGACGAAACCTCAACAGTAGCTGCTCCCGGAATTCCTGCCATCTCTAGATGGGGGTTCTAGCTTCCGTCCATTGGAACCAAGAGAGAGCATCACCCTCCAAACTGACCGCAATCGCCCCCATTTCTCTTGTTCGGACAACCCATTTACTTTGAAGTACCTCTCTGCCCGAAACAACCATCCATCTTGGTTTTCCCCACTGAAGATAGGCATCTTCAGTTTTCTCACTCTTTGCCAACTCTTCTCCCACTCCCGACTGCTAGCTGTAGTTAACCAGTTTTCACTAGCCTCCCCAGAACCCTCTGATGCCTTCCCTTTATCTGGTGTTTGGTGGTTATTCTGGAATTGATCTGTAGGTATTGACTCCCCTGTGATACAACCGGACCCACCTTTTTCCTCTTTTCTGCTGACATTTATCTTCTGGTGGAAAAGAGTTGTAAGGTTTTTCTGGTTTTCCTCCATCGCTTGCAACCTTTCCTCCATGGTTAGCATCATCTAGGCAGTTTGCTGGGTGAGTTGGTCTACTGACCTTTCCAGCCCGGGTACTTTCATTTTCACTTCCTCCAGATCTCTCTCTTTGGTCTTCACTTTGCTGTTGGTCTTCTTCTGTGCCATCAGGATCGCTGCTCTGATACGAGTTGATACAACACTAATGAAAAGAACAGACTATTTTATTGAATTGAAGACGATTACAGGAAAATGAAATGGCAGTGAAGCCTATAGAAGGCTGTAAACAAGACTCTCGAGATTTTTACTCCCAAAATGACCTGACTAATACTCCTCTAACCCCTCTTATTTATAGACTCTCCTAACTGAAAGTTGTTATCCCATATTCCCCCAAAACAGAATTTGGTTACCCTTTCCCTTCTTCCGAGATCCTCTTCTTCCCCTTCTAGAATATGTGGGGTGAATCGGTGGCCTAACACAAGGCAATAAAGAAAAGGGTCAAAGATTAAAAAGAGCATTCCAGCAGTGCTCCAAATAAGTTAAGTCAATACTTGGCCCACAGAGAGGTTAAGTGTATCGAATAATTACCACCTAATGAAAAAGTTATAAGTACCCAAATTAAATTCAGAACATCTTCTTTGTCATGTAAGGAACAGCAAAAGATTTCAATAATTATTATTCTATTGAAAAAAAAAAAAAAAAAAAAATTAAAGAAAGAGTTCAATTTCCAGTCATGGTAGAAAATAAACTGTAAGGTTTCAATGATAACAATTTGATGCCTAATATTATTTTTAGAATATACGTTAGAATATAAATTGCAAGGTTTCAAGGATAACATTTTAATGCCTAATATTATTTTTAGAATATACTGTAAACATTAATTGGAAGGTTTTTTGGATAACAATTTAATGCCTAGTATTATTTTTAGATCATGTATATTTAAGTCCACTGTCTTTTCTCATTCTGTTATTTCTTTGACATGCAGTGATTTTTTCGACATTTTTGATGTTCATTGGTTCATCTCTTACCTTGCAAAAGATGTCCCTGTTGTCAAGAAAGTCCCAGAAAAGGTCATGAAATCAATGGAAAAGCCTCCATATACAATGCGTGTTCCAAGAAAATCAGATTCTGAATATTACGTAGAGCAAGTATTGCCCATTCTTTTGAGGAGACGTGTAAGATGGCAAACTCTGTCAAAATTAGTGTTCTAACATTTAGTGGAGCATGTGTGATGCTTAATGCTTCTTCCTGCATTAGATCCTTGTTTTGTTTTTTAGTATTATGTGCATGAAAAACTAATAATTCTTAGATCTTTTGTTAAAGCTGCTATGTCCTGGGAGACTGAGAGATCATGCTAAGGTGAAAGTTTAATTTTTTGTCTGCAGCCTGTCGTACTATTTATGACTTCAGGATCAGAAGTCAATCTTGAACACTACTCTACCCAACGACTTGTTTTTCTCGTGTTTTTCTTCATTTCTGACGAGAAAGGTTGTAGATATTCCGAGATTATGTGATAATTAGGATTTGATTATGTATGATTGTATAACCTTATTTAGGAAGTTACCTTGTTGGTTACTTTTTCTATGCTATATATTGAGGCTCAAAGATTGTAATTAGTGTGAGAAAGTATTATACAATTCATCTATACTTTCGTTCCAATTTACATGGTATCAGAGCTAGGATCTGTCTCTACCTAACCATGCAGTCAATGGAAGAAAACACCGCCAACAGCAAGGAGTCGACAACCTCAGAAACACAAAACAGTGAACTCGAATACCTTTCCACCTTGGGCTCCGGTGGACTCGACAATTCCTCCTTTCAACTCACAGTCGAAAAATTGAACGAAAAAAATTATCAAGAATGGGCTTAGTCAATAAAACTCATCGTCGACGGAAAAGGAAAGCTAGGTTATCTTATTGGAGAAAGGAAAAAGCACGCCTCAACCGACGTCGGACATCTGCAAAAATGGAGGTTGGAAAATTCAATGGTGACTGCGTGGCTGGTTAATTCCATGAAACCTCTGATTGGAAAGACAGACTTGTTTCTACCGACAGCAAAAGATGTGTGGGATGCCGTTCGTGACATGTATTCAGGCGCAGAAAATTCTTCACAAATTTTTGAGATCAAAACGAAACTTTGGCAGACGAAGCAAAGGGAGGGAGACGTGATAGACTACTACCTGGATATGTCTTCACTCTGGCAGGAACTCGATCACAATGTTGACGAAGAATGGGACTGTTCGGCCGACAGTGTACGGTACAGAAAGAAAATTGAAAACGAATGGGTATACGAGTTCTTGGCCGGGCTTAATAGGGAATTAGATGACGTGAGAGGAAGAATCCTTGGCCGGCGACCCCTACCGTCACTTCGCGAAGCCTTCGCAGAGGTTCGCAGAGAAGAAAACCGACGAGGAGTGATGCTTCGAGAAGGGAAGACCACGGGGCTTGAAGAGGAAACTGGGTCTGCGTTATTATCAACAGAGCGTGGGTTTGGTGGGTCGACCCAATTAACTAAAGGGTTTAGTTCAACAGAACGTGGGCTTGGTAAGTCGACCTAATTAACTAAAGGCTTTAGTTCAGCCCACTTACCTGGAGGACCGGCATTAAATGGAGCTAAAGGACTTGGATCTATCGAATTGGGCCTAATTTCCAAAGGGACACCCACTAATGGGTTCGGCCCAAAACAACAGAGGGGACGTCCTTGGTGCGATCATTGTTGTAAATCGGGGCATAAAGCAGATACATGTTGCGAACTACATGGAAAACCAGCTGACTGGAAACCAAGACAAAATAACAGGAATCGGGGTTACCAAGCGGTTGTTGATCCTATCGAAGAAAAGAATGCCTCTACTCAAGGCGGTGCATTCAATCCTGAACAATTGGAGCAACTATATAAAATGTTTTCAAGTTTCCAATCATTGGGTCCGTTAAGTTCACTAGCTCACAGAGGTAATTCTTCGAAAGTACTACATATAACTACTCAATCCACAGTTCCTTGGATTATTGACAGGTGTATCCGATCATATGACGGGCTCCTTCCACATTTTTTTCAAATATTCCACTTGTGCTGGCAATATCAAAGTTAAAATTGCAGACGGCTCACTCTCACCTGTAGCAGGAAAAGGGAGTATTCGAATCTCTAATTTTATAACATTAGAGTCCGTTCTCCACATTCCAAACCTATCTTGTAACTTATTGTCAGTTAGCCAATTAACAAAAAACTCCAATTGCTCAGTAAATTTCTCCCATCTTATTGCGTTTTTCAGGACCTATCATTGGGGAAGACGATTGGCAGTGCTAAAGAATGTGGGGGACTTTACTACTTTGAGGAAGCAGACGTGAGTAAGAATAATCAAATTGCAAATTGTGATTCTGCTTTTGTTCCTAGAGATAGTGAGCTTTTGTTATGGCATTTTAGAATGGGTCATCCCAATTTTCAGTATTTACATCATGTATTTCCTTCCATGTTTTCTAATAAAAAGACATTTGATATTCAATGTGAACATTGTGAATTGGCAAAACATCACTGTACCTTCTTTCCAAAATCTACATACAAATCTTTGAAACCATTCACCTTAATTCACAGTGATTTATGGGGTCCTTCACGAATTCCGAATCGAACGCACAAAAAATGGTTCGTAACATTTATAGATGATCATACTAGAATATGTTGGGTTTATCTCCTAAAAGAAAAGTCTGATGTCAAATCCATATTCATAAATTTCCATTCAATGATTTAAACTCAATTTCAGACACAATTCAAATATTGCGTACTGACGATGGTACAGAATATTTCAATACCGCCTTGAAAGAGTATCTCCAAAAACATGGAATAATTCATCAAAATTCCTGTGTTGATACTCCACAACAAAATGGCATTGCGAGTGGAAAAATAAACACCTTCTTGAGGTAGCTCGTGCCTTAATGTTCACCACCAATATGCCAAAATTTTTTTAGGGAGATGCCATTTTAACCTTGGCCTATCTCATCAATAGAATGCCCAGTCGCATTCTCTCCTTCAAATCACCACTCCAAGTATTTCAGGAATTCTTCCCCAATTCCCGACTTGATTCAAGCTTACCACTCCGCATATTCGGTTGTACTGCTTTCTCCCACATACACCCTCACCACCGAAGTAAACTAGATCCTCGTGCACTTAAATGCGTGCTCATTGGATATTCGTCTACCCAAAAGGGCTACAAATGCTATGATCCATCCATAAAACGAGTGTTTGTTAACATCGATGTCACTTTTTTCGAAAGAACCCCTTATTATAAAAAACCCTATCTTCAGGGGGAGAATCTAAGTGAAAATCGGTTCTCAAATCAAGATCGATTTTTCAACTTTAATCTTTCCCCTAGTGAACCTATGATAAACACCGAATCCGAATCAATTACTCTTCCCGGTCCTAACTTGCCATCTACAAAGGTAAACATAAACTCAGGGGGAGATGCTGAAAAACAAGTTAGCAAGGAGATATTAGTTTACTCAAGAAAGTCGAAATCAATGTATAAGGAAAACCTCACATCTGAAGCACCAAAAGAGTTCGAACCGATGATAGCTCCAGAAAGTGATCTACCTATTGCTCTCAGAAAACAATCTCGGTCATGTACTGTCCACCCTCTCAAAATTTGTTTTATATAACACTCTATCTGCAGGATTTCGCACTTTCTCTTATAACCTTGATAATACAGAAATTCCAAAGAATATTCAGGACGCCATGGCTACTCCCAAATGGAAAGAAGCAGTTTTGAAAGAAATGCGAGTACTTGAAAAAAACAAAACTTGGGATGTGGTAGACTTACCAAAGGAGAAAAGACCCGTCGGGTGCAAATGGGTCTTTAATGTGAAGTTCAAATTTGATGGGACAATAGAATGGTACAAGGCTCGTCTTGTTGCAAAAGGATATACACAGACCTACGGCATTGACTACACAGAAACATTCGCTCCTGTAGCAAAATTGAATACAATCCGAGTTATCTTATCCTTAGCAGCAAATTTGGATTGGCCTCTCCAACAGTTAGACATCAAGAATACCTTCTTGAATATAGAATTAGAAGAAGAGGTTTTTATGACATTACCCCCAGGCTTCTATGAAAGTGATGAAGAAAATAAGGTATGTAAATTAAAAAAATCCTTGTACGGTCTTAAACAATCACCAAGAGCATGGTTCGACATATTCGCAAAAGTATTGAGAAGTCAAGGATATCAACAAGGGCAGTCAGACCATACAATATTCTACCAATTATCTGAAACAGGGATGAAAACAATCTTAATTGTTTACGTTGATGACATCATATTAACTGGAGATAATATAGTGGAAATCGAAAGGCTTAAGAAGAGCCTAGCCACGGAGTTCGAAGTAAAAGACTTGGGACAGATGAGATACTTTTTGGGAATGGAGGTTGCCAGATCAAAGAAAGGCATCAATGTTTCAAAACAAAAGTACATTCTTGACCTTCTAACGGAAACTGGCATGCTTGGCTGCAAACCAAGTGACACACCAATAGAGGCAGGAAGAAAGGAAGAAAACACTGGAGAATCAATTGAAAATGATAGATACCAGCGATTAGTTGGCAAATTGATCTATCTCTCACACACTAGACCTGATATTGCATTTGCAGTTAGCGTGGTTAGCCAACATATGCACTCTCCAAAGGAAGTCCATTTAGAAGCAGTATACAAAATTCTTAGATATCTTAAAGGTACTCCTGGAAAAGGACTTTTCTTTAAGAAAAATGAAAAGAAAGAGGTAGAAATCTTTACTGATGCAGATTGGGCTGGTTCAATAGAAGATAGAAGATTAACTACATGCTATTGTACCTTTGTATGGGAAAATTTGGTAACTTGGAGAAGTAAGAAGCAAAATGTGGTAGCGAAAAGCAGTGCTGAAGTCGAGTTTAGAGCTGTCGCACAAGGAATATGCGAAGGACTGTGGATAAAAAAGTTATTGGAAGAATTACAGACGATGGTGAAATTTCCAAAAAAACTTTATTGTGACAACAAAGCAGCGATCAACATCTCCCTCAATCCAGTTCAACATGATAGAACCAAACATGTGGAAGTGGATAGACACTTTATCAAAGAAAAGGTTGAAGAAGGGACCGTATGCATGATTTATGTGCCTACAGGAAAACAAATTGCAGATATCTTCACCAAAGGATTGCTACGACGGAATTTTGAGGAATTTATTTGCTAGTTGGATTTGATCAACATTTACGATCCAACTTGAGGGGGAGTGTAGATATTCTGAGATTATGGGATAATTAGGATTTGATTATGTATGATTGTATAACCTTATTTAGATTAGGTAAGTTTTTCTCTTTTCCATGCATAGGAAGTTACCTTGTTGGTTATTTTTCCTATGCTATATATTGAGGCTCAAAGATTGTAATTAGTGTGAGAAAGTATTATACAATTCATCTATACTTTCGTTCCAATTTACAAAGGTTTCACCAATGAAAATATACCTTAATGTCGTCTTTAGTATGGATTAAAGCTGGCTGAAATTATATGTCTAAAATATGTCTTTAGTTTGGAATTCTTTGTGGATATTTACTTTGGAATTGGACTCTCAGTGGCACTAAGATATGATGAACAAGTGGGTTTGCAACAGAATGGGCGGGATCTTAGAGATGGGATATATGTTAGAGGCAAGTGCTTAGAAGTTAATCTTTGGTTTCCTCTTTTTATTTTTTATTTTTTATTATTTTTTTTTTTTTGGGGCACTTGGTCTACATAAAATTGTAGAGACAGTCTGTTGTGAGGTCTTTACGGTTCTGTATTCAGAGATGGAGAAACACTTTTTTGGGGCCTATTTCCCTAGAAATCTAAAAGGGGGACTAGATTATTGTTCTTCTTTTTGAAGCTATTTCTTTACATCCTCGTCTGCCCAATATTCTAAATCTGATTAGGAAATATTCTTAAAAATTTCATCCAAGCCATTCTTGAAATCTTTCAAATATTGTACTTTCTATCTTCTTGTTGTGGACGAAACATTCTGAAAGAATTTCCCTCTAAACTCGAAGGGTTAGATTAGAGTTTACTTTTTAACAATATTAATGCCAACAGTTAAATTATAGATGAGAAGACCCTGTAAAGCTCATAGTCTAGATGTTTGTTTGACATGTAAGGTAACACGTGCGACAAGTAATCATCTATTCCTTCACCTTTATTTAGCTAGTTTCATGTGAAAGGGTTTGTCTAGCTGCTGTTTGAGATTTTATGCAAACCTGATCCTTTTAGAGTTCAGTGCAAAGGTAATGTATAAAAATCCTGTGTTACTATCCTCTCTTTGATGTTTTGAACTATTACAGAGAGGAATGCAAAATAGAAAATAATTTTCTCTCTCTGGGCTCTGACAACCTGTGCTTTGATGTTATCTCATCACAAAATCCTTGATGCTATCTCATTACAAAATCTTGGACAGATAAGTGTGCTGATGCCTTGTAATAGAAATACTTTGTAGTCTCCATGGGAGGATGTGACAGCCTGAATCCTTGACTATTCAAGTATCACTAAATGAAACTCAATTCTTTCATAGGAACTAGAATAAGAACACGAAATAATTTTATTTTTCTTCGTTAAGTAAATAAATTTTTGGTTTTATCATGTAGCTGCAAAAAAAATGAAGAAAATAATTCAAACATAACAATTAAATTAGAAATTCAAAGTCGTGTTTTAAACACAAAATAACTTAGTTAATCCTAGCCTGTTGTCATCTCCATATTGACTGCCTCGAACCACCAATAGCTTGAAAGAGGTAATTATCATTGAGTGAGATTTATAAAATCTTAATAAGTATACCGTGAATTATTATCGTATATAACTTAAAGGAGCAAATAATCATAATCAACATAATGAAGGCACAAGAATTTTACCAAGCATAGATGGTAAAAATTCTTATGCGTTTTAAAAATTCTTATGCGTAGCGCTGCTAAACTCTGGTCCTCTTAACATAGTCATAATCATATCATACCATATAGGATCCATAATAATTTTCTTAAAATTCATAACATAATAATAATTCAACATAAGTAGCGTACTTAGAGTGAAATTTGAAAGAAAGCGTAATAGAGACTTGATCCTGCTACAATTTCCACCTCGGCTTTGTATGTGTATGTTATTTGGATTAAAAAAATAATAGGGAGTGGTGGCATGTAAATGTGAATGTGAATGGAGGGTTTAAATAGGACAAGACTAGGCATCATTAAGAAAAAATCCATGATGGTGTAAATTGTTCCTTAAATTTTGTGGAATGAGCAAGAATCTCTCCCTTATTCGTACATTCATGCATTCACACTACACATTAACTTATGTTTGGTCCATCAAGCGTAAATCAAGAATTTTCTATGTAAGTATTTGACTAAGAATTCAACCTTTCTTTAAAACAAGAACTTGTGGGAATTTGCATTTATGGTAAGTTTGCTATCATGTCTTAGAAGGTGGATTAACCCTCAAATGAGCCCCTAAATTTTCAATTTTGATAATTAGACCTGAAAATTCGGGTGTAGGTATTATAGAGGATATCTTATCCTCTTCACATTTAAGTTCTCATTCTTTCAGTACTTTCCTTTTTCAACGAAAATATTTCTCAGAAAATTTGGTTCCAGCTCTACTCCTTTAACTTTCAAATGCCATTTAAAGAAATATCTTTCTCGCGAGAAGGCCGCAGTTTGTTAATGAACAGCTTTGGCTAATGAATGTTCTATAAATTCTCTGCAGGTGGTTCAGTTGACGAAGTTTGATTACAGACTCTCCAATGACCTCGATGAAGATCTCCAAAAGTTGCGTTGCCGGGTAAACTATCATGCTTTAAGATTTACTAAACCTATAAGGAATCTGGGACAAAGGCTTGTGACTCGAATGCGAAAGATGGCAAAACGTTTCATTGCAGTTCACTTGAGGTTAGTAAATTTCGATATGTTTAAAAGTTGCTTATTTTTGCTCGAGTTTTAGGTTGGAAGTGACTATTTATGAAATCTATCTTATACCCCTCTTTTTTCTTATTTGGTAATTGATCCTGGTGAATAGCATTGGCTCCATAAAATTACCTTGTAATATGCCCATAGTGACACATGTCATCTTAATTGTGATAAAACTTTTTCAATGTGAAAATTAATTTTTCACAGCTACTTTGAAATTTCCTTCCTCCTTTTGGCACCCCCACACACTTTCCTTTATTGTGAGACGATTAGCATATTTCTAGTTCTCCATGAGCTGACTGCTGATGCTGCATATATTTTAAATATTATTCTACGAATGTGATGATATTGAAGAAACATATTTGAGGTTTATTATTTGTAGGTTTGAACCTGACATGCTAGCATTTTCCGGGTGTTATTATGGTGGAGGAGATAAAGAAAGATTTGAGCTGAGGGAGATAAGAAAGCGGTGGGAAACACTACCTGTAAGATTCTGATCCATATAAATGTTCTTTACACTAGTTTTAATGTCAAAGCTTTAATCTAATAATTCTAGTAGCAGTAAATTTTTAACTGTTTGTTGCACTTCTAAGCTGGGAAGATCTAAATTTTAATATTATATATATCTCTAAACCAATTTTTGTTTGTTTTGTTGAGTCAGGAAATAACTCCTGAGGAAGAGCGAATGCGAGGGAAGTGCCCACTGACCCCACACGAGGTGGGTTTATTGCTGCGGGCACTTGGTTTTGAAAATAACACTTACCTTTATGTTGCATCTGGAGAAATATATGGTGGAGAAGAAACACTGAGGCCCCTCAGACAGCTCTTTCCAAACTTCTATACAAAGGAGATGCTTGCTGGAGAAGAGTTGAAGCCATTTCTTCCCTTTTCTTCTCGTATGGCTGCAATTGACTACATTGTTTGTGATGAAAGTGATGTCTTTGTCACAAATAATAATGGAAACATGGCGAAAGTCCTAGCTGGTCGAAGGTAAATACTGAACAAATTCAATCTTCTATTCTAGTTGGTGCATTTATGATGCTGAATCTGTTAACTGTTAGAATTTTGTAGGCTAATTAATTTCCTTGCAGCTAAGGTGAAAAAGAAGACCATATGTCCTGTATGATAGTGGTTAATAATGAACGAGAACTTAAAGTGGTAGTCAAGAAATTAACTAACTGACATATTCAAAAACTCCCAAGAAATATTTTCAACATGTTCATGCAAATTCTACTACTCATCACACAATTTCTACTTTTCGTTATTATATATATTTTTAACAATTTAGCCCTCAATTTGGCTGGTTTGCATGCTCATCTTTTCTGTGTATCCTCAAGTGCCAAATTTGATGCAAATTGCAACTTTCTTCAATTCTTTCATGTGACCACAATTACGTACTTCTTGTATAAAGCCTAAAATGGCTTAATATTTGGCCCCTGTTTGGTGGGAATTAAAATCAGATTTTTAGTAGATTTTGATAAAAGTTGATGGAACATGAGGTTGAAAAGTTGTAGGATCCATAAAATATATGATTGAAATGAATTGTTGACTTTGACTTAGATTAAAATCTAGATTTTAATCGGTACCAAACAGGGGCTTAACAATCTCTCTTAAAGTCATTTTCGTGATATGTCCAGTCATTCTAATTGTGCTTGTTTTATGTTGCTTATGTCTTTGATATGTTAAAACAGGATCTACACCATTTTAACTTGTAATTGTTGATTAACTAGTCAAGTTTCTTCTTGGTCTGTAGCTTTAGCATATCAATACTTACATCTTCCACTAGTTTCTTCACAGCATTGTACCCTGTGGAAGTATTGAAAAAATGTTTAATTTGCGTTGAATTTGGGCCAAGGGATATGCAGAAAAAGTGAGGATGCAAATGAGTTTATGTGTATGGTAAATCGTTGAGTACTTACAATCATGAACACTTGAAATTTCACGATCAGCTACAGTAATGGTAAGTAGAATTTGAAAGAAAGAGGAGTATTTTTGAAGAGAATTGCACGGAATAGAAGAAAGTCAAAAGATAGATGCATTAGAGTAAGAGAGAGACTAAATTCCTTGGTACTTCCTACTTTGGTATCTCATGTTACAAGAATAAAATGCTGTAGTTTTCTTCTTGTATTTACTGAGGCGGTTGTATATTCTTCTAAAAGTGAAAGCTAAATTAAAGCTAAAGCAAGATAGAGGTGGTGGTGTGTTCTTGACGTGGGATGATATTGCAGTTATAATGTGAGTAGAAATGTTTTTTATATCAGATAATACGTCATAATTAGCTGATTTTCTCAAAGCTCTTTTCGTATCAATATTTCCTGTAATCAGTAATCATAACTATGAATGCTCCTTTGGATAAGTACTAAACTCAAAATAGTGATGTACTATTCCAAATACATAGATTTTCACAAAATTTTTGAGTTAATTTTCTTTTCATGAAAGATTGTTGACCAAAAATGTTAATGGTTCACTTAATGTTGGCCCAAAGGAGTAGATGACAGCATATTCACCTATCATCTTGGCAATGAATCATGATGTACTGCTCCATAAATTTCGTCAAATGATCCCATTGCTCTGATAAAATGCTGCATGTTCATTTTAATAGAAAATTTTTCTAGTTTATGCAAAAGTTTCACTTCTTAACTATGCTTCTCTATGACAGTATAATTTTCTATGTTATGACTTGATGAACATAATTAGTGGGTTGAAATCATAATCACCACGAGAAGGTGGTTGTAAACATTGTTCGCTGAATGATATGTTTGGAGCTTTATGATTCTGTCCATCTCTTGACCAAAGTGAACTTATTGTTTTCTTTTGATATTGAAGGAGGTACATGGGACACAAAAGAACCATCAGACCTAATGCCAAAAGGCTTAGTGCTTTGTTCACAGCACGAAATAAAATGGATTGGAGTACCTTTGCTAGAAAGGTCAAATCATGCCAAAGAGGATTCATGGGAGAACCCGAGGAGATAAAACCAGGAAGAGGAGAATTTCATGAATATCCAGCCTCATGCATCTGCCAAAAACCGTCCAAATATTATGTTGTAAACAAAAATAAAGGAGACCAGAAATTCATAAAAGTTTTGAATGTTTCCGAGCCAGAGTCCAGCAACAAAATCTTTGGAAATGAACATGAAAAGAGTCTACTGAAATGGAAGAATAGAACTACTAGCACTGAAACAGTCCCCATCACAGAGGACGTTGACCATGATGATTTTTTGTCCGATTAGATGAATTCCTCGTAGAGGTCAGTACCTTGAATTCATTACGATAACTGTGTTATGTTAAGCCCTGCTATGCCAGCTTCATTAAGCTGCTATTCTCTGTGCCGGAGGCATGAAATGAGCAACAAAGCAAAGAACAAGGTGGGTTAATGGGTGGTGCATATGAGAAGCTGGATAGACATCCATGTATAGCTTGTCTGTAACTTGTGTTGCCTGCAATTGTCTATATAATATGTACTCTTAATTTGGAATGTGTTGTAGTCTGTTGGTTTTTGTCAATGGAATTGACTGTCTTTACTGTTGTGCTTTGCAATTGCTTCAGTTTGACAGATGAATTCAGATTTTAACTTGTTTCTGCTTTCACAATGAAAACCGTTCTATTGATAAAACAATTGTAGCAAGCTGGTTTTCAACATTTTTTTTTTTTGCTGTGTCATCTTCAACTTTTCAGATTTCTGATACAGGTGGACCTTCTTGGTCCATTTTGCAATTGGAAAGACGAATTTTACATGGCTTGTGGAGATCTACCTTGTGAACTGTGATTACCCAGAAACTGCGACTACATATTGATACAAAAGGAACCATGGCTAGAAAGCTGGTTATTAGTTTAAGAACGTAAATTGCACTTCTTTTTCAAGGTAAAACGAGGTAGAGATGACGCTTTGAATATTCTCTCAGGATAAGTTTGAACGACCTTTAAACAAAATGGTACAACGTTTAGGATAGCCTTGTAACTTTGGGCCCGATCTTTAACTGAAGCTGAATGACGAGTGCTGCTTAGGTAAATTGATTTTAAGCGCTTGTTTGATTTTCATTCTTGTCAAAAAATGTATTTTTGAATAGTATATTGATGAGAAATGTGTGGTTAAAAAATAAAGAAAAATCAAGAATTTATGTGTAATATTATTTTATTGAAAAATGTGTTTGAAGGGGAGTGAAATTACCGTTGAAGAATGTATTTTGAACGAAGCTCGATATTCTTGGGAACGCTTATCCAGGATAATTTAAAAACCTCTTTTGACTTTGATAAAAGAAAATTGTTGATTTTAAAGAAAAGCAAAATTTGAAAGTATATTTATTTTTTTATTCAAATCAACATCCCAATCAACAAAATTGGAATTTTAAAAGCAAAATTTATACAAAACTTTCTTTAATCTAATTGAAACTAACTCCTAATTACATTATTCCTAAACCGCATTACGACAAACATAATTAATTAAAATAAAATAATTATAACGCATCTCCTAATTACGTCACGATTGCATCAGATAATTAATGGAAGAGAGATGCAAAATGGATTCGCTATTAAATGCACATGAATATATGATCTTTTATTAATTAAAAGGAAAAAGACAACTAAAAATTGAACACGGTTAATTTATTTATTTTTTAATTTTTTATGAATTTATTGGGATCTTTTAAATTTTAAAATTTAAGTAAACATAATACAAGATAATTTAATTTCGATTTCAAACGAGATTCTCACTTTTCCTCAATTAAATTATATTCAAATTGTTATTTTGAATATCAAGATTGGTTTGATCGCCATTGTGGCTCATTTATGAGAAAATCTTGGAGACTAGGTCATCAAGCATCGAATACAAATAAGCCCTCATTATATTCTCAACTTATACTTGTCGAAAAAAACAGAAATAAATATTCTTATAAACTTATTAGTACAAATTTACTCGACCTAAAATATATTGAATTAAATCATTTTTATTAAACAAGTGAGTTTCACAAATTTCAAAATTGTATAGGATTTTGAACTCTTTGAAAAGATTCATATTTTTATTCTTCGAAATTTATTGCAAAATATTAGAATATTTTCATAGTTCTTGATCTTACGCCATAAATAATAATTGCACATTTTACATTTTCTTTTGATAAATTTGACACGATGATCAATTATTTTTATAGAATTTATACTTAAAAAATATTATTATCGTCGCCATAACCATTGTAGCTTTTCTTCAATAATTATTCTCATAGTCGTCATTATCATTGTTATAAACAAATTCCCGCCAACCGACCAAGTTTTTCTTTAATCCAATTCCTAAAAAGGGACCTAAATCAAGGCCATTTTATACAGTTATTAAGCTTATCTCTACCAATGCTTTTATATAATTAATTATTTGTATTGCAATCACCTTCAACTAATCATTCATAATTAATTAAGGCCGGTTGGTCGGTTCCAATGAATATTCTTAATGTTAAGGGATGTGTTATCCCATATCGGTTTAATATCGAAATAAATATCAATTTAAAAAGATCTTGGACTTTTCCATTTAATAATGTTGACCTTATTACGACGGACCCCAAATTTTAACATGGTATCAGAGTCCAGTAAGCTCTAACGAGCTATTCGATCAAATTAAGCCTAAAAAATGAGCACACAAATTTTAAGATTGGTCTGCTCAAAAAGAGTCACCATCTTGTGGGGGCATGTTAAGGGAATAAATCTCACGTCAGTTAAATACCGAAATATTGACCAATTTAAATAGATATTGGACTACTCCTCTTAATAAGGTTGACCTTATTAAGATGGACCCCAAATCTTAACATGTTAAAAGAATAAATCCCACATTGGTTAAATACCGAAATATTGACCAATTTAAATAGATCTTGGACCACTCCTTTTAATAAGGTTAACATTGTTAAGATGGACTTTAAATCTTAATATGATATCAGAGCCATCCTGTGAATTTCAAGATTGATCTGCTCAAATGAGCCACCATTTCGAGGGGGTCTATTAAGGGATGTATTATCCTACATCGATTTAATACCGAAATAAATACCAATTTAGAAAGATTTTGGGCTTCTCCATTTAATAAAGTTGACCTTATTAAGATGAACGCCAAATCTTAACACTTAATCAACTCCAAGTTGGCCACTGGTCCCAAAAACCTATTTCTACTGCCCTTTATATAAACCATCCATGCTATGAACTCAATAGAAATTTTTATAAGATTAATTTGGTTACTTAGTTTATTTGAATTCTTGAGTGACCAAAAATGGTGAAGATGACATTGGGTAGCATTGGTGACTCTTTTTCAGTTCCGTCGCTAAAGGCTTATCTTGCTGAGTTCATTGCCACCCTCCTCTTTGTCTTTGCTGGTGTTGGTTCCGCTATAGCTTACAGTAAGTACATATTTTCTGTTTTCATAAAGTGTATATATTTTACGGTCGGCCCCCAAGCCCAGATATAGAATGAGGGTCGGGTTAGGTTAAGAGCAAGTGTAAAACTTTATCAAAGCTTATGATATTAGTCGATTTCAAATTTATTGGAATTTGTGCAGACAAGCTCACGTCCGATGCAGCTCTCGACCCACCTGGATTGGTGGCAGTAGCGGTGGCTCACGCATTTGCATTGTTTGTGGGCGTTTCCATGGCGGCCAATGTATCCGGCGGTCATCTGAATCCGGCCGTCACATTTGGACTGGCCATCGGAGGCAACATCACAATCATAACTGGCATTTTCTATTGGATTGCCCAGTTGCTTGGTTCCACTGTTGCATGCCTTCTCCTCAAATTCGTCACTAATGGCTTGGTAAGTCATTCCCAATACCAAAATTTAATCTTATTTTGACAGTAAAGCAATAAAATTACCACCGCAGGAGCTTTCTTAATGGCCTCCGGAGGTCATCTCGTGACCTTGGGGATTTCTGTGATTAAAAAAAAAAAAAAAGCAAAAGAAAAAGAAAAGTTATTCATCCTTTGGATTAATTGAATATGCGAGCTTGTTCCATCGTTTGTGTTATACAAAGTATCGAACCAAACATATCTCGAACTTAGAAGATTTACAGAAAACTTAAAGAAATTCACAACTTCCTTACAAGCTTTCTCAAACCGCTACCATGGCATCAAGAATGAATATGTTTCAATGGGACCCAGAAAACGAATTGTACCCGTCTGTGTGACTAAAATCCTAACCCAGATCATCAAGCACACGTTTATAGATTAAAGGAAGCCATAAGGGTGGATGAGTTCTCACCATCTCTTATCAGTACACAAAGTATCAAGATTACACAAAGAATCAGAAAGAAAATCAACGTCCAATAAAAAACTGGAAGATGAATACAAAAGAGACAGGAAGAGTCACAAAGCATACACACGACGCAAACCCTAAGAATGAAAGAATAGGGCAAAAAATTATGTATAGGCTTTGAACCATTGATCAGATTCCAATCTAACGGTCTAGTTGGCTCCTCAAACAAAGAAGAAATCGTGTGAGTCTGTAACAATAAAAGTACACGCCTTAAAACACGACTTTAGTGCAATTGGACTCGGGTAACTGGGTCACACCACATTATTGGGCAATTGTAGGTTTTAATAGAAAATGATTTTGGGCCTTAACCTTATCATCATTGCCCCAAGAGATAATTTGCCATCACAACCCAACAGTATATTTGTATAGGAATCTAATTTTTGTAAAAGAGCATTTTGACAAAATTACTCTATTGTGCCAACTTTTCTAACTAGATATAGTACTTTCAGAAAATTATTTAAACATGTTCAAAAACAGCTTGAAACAGTTTTTGATACTACATGCTCTTTAAAATTAACTTGAATTAGACTCCATCTAGGGTGAATCAAGATGGGTTTTTTCGAGTTTTTCTAAATGTGCTAGGCCAAAACCATACTAATAGTTGGTGTTTGGCAGGCCATTCCCACTCATGCAGTTGCTTCTGGAATGAATGCTGTGGAGGGTGTAGTAATGGAGATTGTCATCACTTTTGCTCTAGTCTACACAGTCTATGCCACTGCAGCAGACCCCAAAAAGGGCTCATTGGGCATAATTGCACCCATTGCAATTGGGTTCATTGTTGGTGCAAACATTTTAGCTGCTGGCCCATTTAGTGGTGGATCAATGAACCCGGCCAGATCATTTGGGCCGGCCGTTGCTGCTGGAGACTTCTCTCAGAACTGGATCTATTGGGTTGGCCCACTTATTGGGGGAGGATTGGCAGGCCTGGTCTATGGTTATGTTTTTATTGCATCATATGCCCCATTCCCAGCCCAAGAGGGATATGCTTAAAGAATTTGTTGTGCTTTTATGCTGTGAAGTCAAATGTAATTCTACCTTTGCTTTTGAGTATGCATATTTGGACCAGCAAGAGAAGAATTTGTATCTCAGTTTCAAATAAGAAATGTAAATAAATTGGGTATTTTGTTCAGAATCTACTTCTGTGTTATAGTTGTAAATTTCACAGAGTTAATTTAAAAGAGGGTATACACTTTAAAGGGAATAGAATTGATATACCTCAAGAAGATTAGAGTCGAGGCAAAAGGTATATTTACATCGAAGTTCAAAGAAATGTTGATCATATATATGGATTTAAAAGATCTCCATTTGAGTGATATTGATTGAAAACAATTAAAGAAAAAGTTGACGGAAAGTTATCAACGATTGGAGCTAAAAAGAATAACACGTAATTCTTAAGGGTGACATGACCTTAGTACATAGTTATGATTTATGCATGATTCGAAGAAGGGTTAGATGTCCTTTATGTTGGAAAAAATGGTTAATGGGTCAACTTTGAGCCCAAATTTTAGTGGGATCCACCTTCTAATTAATACGGGACCTAGCATATTCACGTTCTACTCTGCGAGATAATTGACGTGATATATTTATTTGTCGAAAACCATTTAAAATTGAATGTAAGTGTTAAAGTAACCCACATAAACTAAGGATTATGGAAGAATTTGATTTTCCAAACACTTTTCCCACATAGGAAAGTTAGGAAACTTTGGTGTGGTTTATAAGGTGGAAGTTTGGAATTGGGTTTGGGCTCCAAGGGGTACCAATAGTCTTTGGAAGGGGGAAGACCTATATCCTATTGGGTTCGGTCATAAATCCACACGCGCGCGCCGCCGCCGCCGTCCGTCTGACCAGCTGGCCGGCTCTGCACGAGCACGTGCCCGTGCCCGAGTCCGAATTCGAGTCTGGTCCAGTTCGGTGCGGGTAGACCTTTACACTATATTAACTTTTTGAACAAAATTTATTTAAAATTTTGGGCCAAATTGTAAATAATCAAATTTTTGGGTACAATATGAAATTTAAATTTTGGCTTATTTCGGGTATTTTATTTTTTTTAACAGTCGACTGTTTACCGATCAAATAGTCGACTGTTAGTCGACTGTTAACCGACTTAACAGAAACGACTTTTAAGAACAGCATGTTTGTTTGGATTTTTGAGGCTTGTCTGAAAGGTGATGACTGTTCGAATGAACACGAACAAGTCTATAAATAGCCAGCATTTCTACCAGAAAATTTACACAATTTTCATTGCCAACTTTCTGTGCTTTGAATCTCATTTCCCTCTCTCGTTCTGATATTGTCTTGAACTAAAACACACTTCGTTGAGTTCGTCGGAACTCCTGCAGATTGCAGTGCTGCTTCCGTAGGAGACGAAAATTCGTTCTATCCTGGGAAACGATTGCTGGACGCCTTTAACACTATTGAAGGCAGCAAATTCGTTTTAAGGAAATATCGTGAAGTCTGTGGGCTCGAATTACAATTTTGGATCCTGTTAATCAATTCTTGCATTCAGGTGATTTTGTCAGATTGTTTTCGAAGGAGTAACTTCAAACTCCAAAAACAACACTTTAAACGTGAAATTTATATCTCTAAAGGATAGTCCCAAAGACATGCAAAAGGAGGAGCATATGATGTAGATTTACTATGCTTTTGCAATGGGAAACCTCATGCATGTCACGTGCGAATTTAAATCGTAAATTGTTCAACTTTTAATATTTAAGCGAACTTATAAATCGTAGGTACAAAGTGATTGTAAACTCACAAGGACTTTCATAGAATACAATTAGATTCATTGCATAAATACATACGTTGTATGTTTGCTTGTATATAGATTTTCTATTTATTTGTTTGTGTAAAGTTGATGAATTTGTGTAACGGCGAATTAAATTGAAATGCAGGATCAGTATATATTACACGCAGCAGAGTCTCATAATATAAATCTCCCATTCGCTTGTAGGCACGGTATTCTTCTGTCATTCAATATATATACCAAGCAATTTCTTTGTATCATATTTGAGTTTATATAGATTTAAACGCAATTTCGAGCAATTTTAAGGATTGAGTTTGACAAGTTTTTAGTTTTTGCTGCTTTCCACGAACTGAAGGCTCATTACACACTCGATTTGGCAACACAAAATGGGTAAGGAGAAATGTAAGAGCTTCCCAGGGTAGGCACTCCGGTGCTCTAGTCAGGAAATGGATTTTATATATTCAAAATTTTTATGTTGGTCCCAAATTAAGGCTAAGCCAGCACCGAAACACACAAGAATCAACAAGAAAGTAAAGAACACAAAGATTTTTTGGCCTTAGAAGCCCCAGAGATTCAGTGATCGCTTCTAACGGTTAGTCTCGCGTTGGGCATCGGTTAAAATTAAGCTCAACTCCACTAGTACAGCCTCAATCATAGGCAAAAGTATTAATTACAGAAGAACACAAATTGTTCAGATTTATCTCTCTAGCAAACTCTCACAAGAAATCACTCGAAGTATCATCCAGAAGATGAAAATTACAAAGAGTACATGAAGAAGACAAACGAGAGGAGAGGCTAGGGTTCAGTATGAACCCTAAAGGATTATTGCATGTATTTATGACAAATAGAGGCACCCCTTCATCCAACGGCAGCCAATGATCCACATGTCATCAATCCAAAGTAAAATGCCCTTCAATTACAAATGTGTGTTTTCAAAACACAATTAATAACCATTCTGGAAACTTCAGTTTGCTTGGATCGGTATTGGACCGGATCAACAATTGGGACATCATCACAGTTAAGCTTAAAATTTCAGCATCCCAAAATATGTCACAGTTTAACTAGTGCAGTAATACGTAAATGAAAGTTACATGCACTAATGCAACACCTTGTATTGTGAGCCTTTGGTAGTGATCTTATTGCTTTCAGTTGTGGGAATGCTATCAGCTAGTTTACATGATTTGAAGCCTATGAAGAATCCCTTTTTATTTGAATCAGTTTAAAAAAAAAAAAAAAAAAAATTTAAAAAGTCAAAACTAATCATTTGTTCAGAATTCATAAACAAAACTAAGTGTAAACAAGATTTCAATAAAATTGGTAATAATTGTGAAACGTAAAGTGCAGCTGACTGCTCTGGGATCACTCATGTGGGGATCAAGTTCTATTTAAATTGTCGATGCATGCCAATGTCGCATCTATGTCCAATTGCATGATTAGTTATTGACAGTGTCTCTTGCAGCAAAGCTGAGGCAATTTTTTTATTTGAAACAGATGTCTATAATTTTGGCTAGAAGAGGTTAGAAATGGAATTTTAACATGAATCAATGCTTATTGTCTAGCTTAAATACATATACATTTTGTTATTTATGTTGGATCTTTAATTTGTTATATGTGGCATGAAAGGATATAATCTAGTTGGAGACTGTTGGAGCAGATTAGTGGCAGTAAAGCTTGACTGAAGCTACAGGATCAGGAAAAAAATAATTATCAAACAGTTGGATTTTTTCTTTCCGCAATGTGTGTAATTTTTGCTAATTTCTTTGAATATCAAATCATAATGTTGCAGGTCGTTTTACTAGCTGTGCCGTTCGTGTAAATTTGGGCAGCACAGACAGCCAGAAGCATTAGGGGTATCTGCTGAATTGAAATCAAAGCATGAGATACTCCTGCTTTATAAACATATCAGTTTTTTCTTTTTTTTTTAATTGCAATAAAAATTAGCTCATTACTTTCTGCTCATCGTGCAGTATTTTTTTTCTTGAAAATTACTCATTCATTTTGGAGACATCTTACTCCTGCAAATTATCTGTTGTACGCTTCTATACTATCTAAGAATTTTTTTTATACAAGTTTCAATCAGCAACTACCTGATATATTTAGATTTTCAGCTGACCACAACTACTTTACTTTGATAGTGTTATGCATAGACCATTACAGCCGTTTGGCTCATAATATTTCACCGTCATGTTATTAGTATCAAAGCACTGAAGCTCGGTTTGGTGCTATCTAGCTAACCAATTAATTCATTTCATTAAGCATTTTTCAAATATTTTGGTCCAGTTATGTTACTTTGCATCTTGCAATCTTCATTAGCCTAAGATGAAATCAGTTTTAATATTATTGTGCACTGCTATTTAAATATTCCAACATACTAAAGAAATACCCAAGTAAAGAAAATCAAACATGTAGTAACCACATAAAGATTTGGTCAATGAAGTGTTGGAACCAGCTGAAATTGAGGGATACTAGAGAGTTTTAAATGATCTACAGAAAAATCACTGATATTTTGCTCGATATCTGATATGGGCCTTCCTACTTGTGCACACAGATCCCCTCACCGGGGGAGGGGGTAAGATTTTTTTATTCGTCGTGGGCCCCCCTGGGTTGGTACACCGGGGTGTCAGTTGACAAATAGAAAAACCCTTCTGATATGTATTTGTTTCCCCTAAGACTACATGATCCTTGTTTCTTACCTGCATTTCCCTTTGAAATCGCTGACAACTAATTGTAAATTCAAATCTATTTTTCTGAGGTGTAGGCATGCACTTCTCTGTGTGGGCTTTCCATCATCTGACCTTGAAGTAGAAACTCAAGATGAGGATGTGGTAGTATAAATAAATTTCTCCATTCAGATTGTTAAATACATTCGCCTAGTTTTAGAACAGATTAAGAATTCAATTAGTAGATATGTATTTTTAAAGGATAGCATATTTGTGCATTGAAATTCTACAATATTACTACTATTATGTAGTGTATATTACTATTAGAAGTTTGTGACTCTCTCTTCGTCACTCTCAAGCCACTAGCCAAAGGTTTAACAGTGTCAATGCTCCCGAGCAAGCTGAGGGGTTTAAATTATAAATTGCAGTTCTTACTATGTGATTTAATTCGCTTTCTGGTACTTTTTAAGAATTTTTCTTGGACCTAAAAATAATAAAATTTATGAAGACATTAATATAGAAAAGTGTAACATCAAAAGGGGTTCTTCAGTAACCAGTTCTGAAGGTCATGTGTTTGGTTGTTGCAGGATAGAGATGACTATGCATTGGAGTTGGCTATGGGAGATGAGTAAGCTGTGTCAAAATGGCCATCGACTCAAACCATTAATGTCTCCAAGATGCTATTGAAAAAACTTCACAAGTTCTCATCCTCCATCAAATTTAAGCAAAATCCTTAACAGTAATCATAAAATGTTACTGTAGGTCTTTTAAAAGTGTAATGTTCTTAAATCTCATCACAAAGTTAGAATGAAAAGGATTTCTATCCTTTTGCTTTAGGCATCAGCCATCAATTATCTCAATCATCTACCGGTTTTGTATACTGTTTATGATAAACGATTTTGTTCTTGAATTGCGAAGGATTTTCTCTTAGAAGAAGACTCTTCATTGTTTATTCTCAAGTGCATGAACAACGGAACAGACTGGATTCTGTTGAGTTTGGACTCTGGAAGATGTGAAATCAATCCCATAGAAGAATGTGTATCTCCAAGTTTTAAATGAGTCTATGAAGGCAAATAAAAGAAACAAAAAGGCGAATAACAAGTACCAGAATGAATTAATATAAAGCAAAGATCACAGGGATACTGAAAGAAAACAAATCAATGTCACTGATATACAAAGTGTTTTATTCTCCATTCTATAATATATATTAAAAAGTAAACATGGAGCTAATATATCGAAAGATCCTTCTTAACAGAATCAATTCTGTCCCAAGTCTATACAACTACAGCTTGGGCATATTGCATTCACCAGCCCACATCAGAGAGAATTGGTATCATCCATGCTTGCCGTAACGATCTCTGTCACGCTCCCTCTTCCTTGATCCTTGGGAATGCCTTGACTCCTCGCCTTCCCACTTCCCAGCAGCAGTCGGAGGTGGTGACGAGGTGTACCTTGATGGCCTTCTCTTGAAATGCCTGTCATCATCACTACTCTCATAATCCACAGAAGCAGCAGCATTTTTTCTTGACACAGCTACTGATTTGTGCTCTTCATGATACCCATTAGATGCTGACACCCTGTGGCTTCCGGAGTTGCTTCCTGGTGCTGCAGTGGTTGAAGACAACACCTTTCTTTTCTTGGAAGCTGCCATGTCTTTTTCTGGGTAACTGATGCGAGAAAAGATGCTTGGTTTTTGCTTCTGGTCGGTCGTCAAAGTATTACTGGCCAATGCTATAGGTGGCACTGGTGGGGAAGGTTTAGCAGCTGATGATGACTCCAATCCACAGTGGCTGCTGGGTTTATGATAATCACGATGCTGGTGGTTGCCAGGATAGTCACGGCGGTCGTGATCTTGATGATGGTAGCCATTGTCACGGTGGCGGTGATGATCATAGATGGATTTACTCTTGGATGATGGACGACGATCTTCTCCCTGATCTTGTTGATGGTAGCCATCAGAGTTGTCAAGGTGGTGGTATCCATCATAATCGGATTTTCTCTTAGACGACAGGCGAGGAAGTTCGGTGTCAAGGAAGCGTCCATCTAGGGATGGTCTCTCAGGTTGGTGGAGATAGTGCTGATGATGGTCTCCACTGGGCGGAGGAATAGACTTCTGCATTAGCAATAGGAAAGAAAAACACTCAGTTCAGAATCAAATAACTTCCAACAAATTTACTGACAAATATTGCACCAAACAAATTCCAATCCCCCATCTTAAACCATACAACTTTCAATCTTACTAAATTTCTAAATTCTGTCGGTTAATCCCTTAAGTCGCCACACTGGTACATAGCAACACCAAATTCACATATTAGCAGGCATTGACAAACGTATATTCACGGGGAAATTATTCCTTGCGAGTTTGATTATTGGCTTTTCATGATATAAACAGATCTATTGAACATCAACAAATCGCGCCGGGTACAATTTCGTCATTTTTCGCAACGGTGTCGGAATGGGCTGAAATTAAGACGAGAAGAAAAAAAAAAAAAAAAAGCCGGGGGGGGGGGGGGGGGGGGGGGGGGGGAGAGAGAAATTGGCAGGAGATGAAGTGCACAATCATACAATTGGGTACGAGGGGAGAGAGAAAAAAGGAGTACGGGGATCTTCTCATCTATACCACCCATTTAAATTCCATATCATTGCTGGTGTAATGTTAAGTGTGTGTGTGTGTGTGGTGTGTGTATTTTAATATAAACATTAATTAAACAAGTACTCAACATGGAAGGGTAAACATTCCAAATTTTATTAGATATCACGATCAACTGCTTTCGACATTCAAACGCAGGCATTAGGGGAGACATGTAAGGACAAGATTAAGACATCCTAATTGGACAATTCCAACAGCAGCTGACACAAACAAAATTTGTATTCTTCTTAGTGATGAACTCTTCCTGCATTAGTGCACACACGTAACATAGAGAAATTGAATAACTTAAACTACATACAGATTTGGTTTTCATTGAAGAAATGTTGCCTATGTTGCTCCTTTCTCTACCATATTCCCAATCCTTGGGTAACTCCCTGAAAAATAAAGAATCGGAGAAATTGGATTAACAGAGCTTAAAGGGACATATAATGTAATGCACTAATCATAATTAACTAAAGGAGGTTATAAATTCAAATCCAGTCTGAACAAACATTGATGCATGCATGAAAACAGTTCTAAATATTCAAAAGACGGAGAAAACAGTAAGCATTTGTCTTGGAGAGATTTTTCCAAGTGAAAAAAAATGAATTTTTTTTTCTTTTTTTGGAGAAACTTTGTGGTTAAAAAGTAGGAAAAAGAAATGGATCCCATAGAACGTGGTTGAAAATGACATTGACGAAAAATGACTTAAAATTTTTTTCCCAAAGAAGTCTTAAAGGCCAAAAATTTTCAACACAAATCAAGTGGAGCACAACAATTGTTTAGCAACGTGTTCCAAAAGCTTGGTGTTATCCTAATCTTGCAAGAGAACCTATCAAAGAGTTGAAACTGCTAGTCAAGCAATCATATTTTTCAAGTCGATATTATTAAGTCTAAGCTCAACAAAACAAAAACTATACCTTTGATGCTAAAATAGAAAATAAAAGCAATATGTCTTTGAAAATATCTAAAATAACAGGAACAAGTAAAAAAAAGGGCATTAAATAGAAAACAGAATGCAAAGTGGGTCCTCTTTACCTAATACCATTCCTCTCCATTTCACGCCTCCTTTTGAAATCAGCATTACGAGCTTCAAAATCCTCTCTGCTCATTTTCCTTGGCCCAGCGTTAAATCCCATTGCTAAGTCCGCAAGGTCCCTGATATTGTTAAACGTTCATGAAACAATTATACAATATTCTTATCGAAGGAAGACATTAACGAGTATCACATGCATATTGTATAGCAGTGAACCCCCATGCCCAACTCAAAGCAAAGTATCTAAACCACCATATTCCATGTCAGAACACAAAGTTCACCCTCGAAAGAGATGCACAAGAAAAGGAAATCTTATGTTCACAAAATATGTGCGTGAGAGAGAGAGAGAGAGGCTAATAGAAGGTAAACTGAATTATACCTCTGAGGTGAGCCATAAGGCAACATAAAACCCGGTCCTGCAAGTGGGTCGGGAGGTAAGACACCTCCCAGTGAAGGATCCATATGACCAAACCCACCCATATAGGGCATAGGACCACCATAAGGGGGTACAAACGCTTGCATTCCAGGTTGGATTCCAGTCCAATATGGATTATAAGAACAAGGCCCCATAGACATCATGTAATTCTCAGCTGCAAGGTCCTGGTTAGTTCTCCACTGAATCTCTGCAACTGCATCCAAGAAGTCAATAGAATAGTATCATTAATGTTAGATGGGGTTAGGATAATTTTGAAAATTCAGAACAATTGAATAAAGTTAAGCTAAAAAGTTTCAACCACTAAAACTGAATAATAGTAGAAGTTAAAAACAATCTCAAACGATAAAGTAACCAAATCATTACCATTAGGAGGTAGGTGCATTCTCTTCTTTTTCTTCTTTCCTGAAATTCAACAGATCAAATTCATGCCGCAAGTCTGAGAACGAGCAAATATTGTCACATGCCACTATTTTCTAATGTTGCTTAAAAACCAATTTCCAAAATGTAATTTTTTCATGTCTAACATAAGTTACAAATAATCGCTGAATAACAAGCTTGTTATGGAAAATGGGTAACACCCCAATTTGATTTCGTTGATAAAGGATCACTAATTAGCAGAAGTGGGGCTTGCTTATGAAAACTATTTCTCACTACATGATCAAGGCATTAACAAAAAAAGACCCCACAACCTCCTCTTAGTCAATATATCAGTGAACTAGCAACAATAAAAGAAACATAACCATACAGAGATTTTGAAGGGACTTTACGAGCCTGAAACTAGCATAAACATGTAGGGCACAGTTTACACCCATATCACATATAAGCATTTACATCATTCACCTGCATCCACAGAGACTGGTTTCTGCTGCACTTCTTCATCAGCCAATGGAGCATTTCCTTGTGATGCTGGTTCTTTAACACTTAAAACCTTGTGTAGAACTTCTGAAACATCTGCCACTTCTGAAGTTCTACCTTTCTCAACTTTCTGGTCTGGAGCAACAAGTTCCTTGTGCTTTTCAGCAGTCTCTATTATCTTTGAAACCTCTTCCTTTTGAGGAGGGAGTGGTCTTGGCATCACTTGCTCTCCTTTAGAGGCAACAGATTGTGTAGGAGATAAACCCTGATGATGCAGATTGCATAACTCCATATCTGAAACAATAAGGTAGTTATACAAAAATGATCATTGTAGTGAAAACAAGACTCACTAGCACTACAAACCTTGGACTTGAAAGTTACTCCCGCCATTTTCAATACTGCTGTTATTGGACTCAAGAATTCAATTAATAGTATCCCTTACTGTCATGTTGGGCAACAGATCATCCGCAAGGATATTTGTGGCCCCACAGACGCACATTGATTTAGAAATGATGTAATCTCTTATACCTAAAGAAAATATCCAAAATGCAAAATAGCTTCCGTCAGCATAAAGAAAAAGAACAATTATCAAAAACTCTTAAATAAATCAACATAAAAAAGCACACATTGTCCCCTCCCCAGTTCTCCTTATGAACATCTAATCCTCTACCCACAGAGCGTAGGAAAGGTAGAAAATGCGCAATCATCAAATGATGCATGGCAATAGTGATGCAGCATCAAAATATCATGGAAAATGAAATACTAATCATAACTACAAGCAACGAGCTTACATTTATCACAGAAACTCCTAAAACAACACTTGCTCGTAAGCATAGCATCTTTCATTACTTCTTTGCATAAAGGGCAATGGAGTTCTGGAGGAAGATCACCAACAGAACGCGTAGAAGGCATCCCTTCAATTTCTTTTTCAAAGGCATCCCTGCAACAAATCCAAGAAAATACAATAATCTTATGAAAATATATCAACAGAGTCAATATAAATTGCTAGAAACTGCTTACTCATTTGGCTTTAACATAGCAACAGCCCCACTTGGCAATGCATATGAACCTTCAGGTGTAGCCATTAGCATAGACTTTGGAATTCCAGTGGGAGGTTTCACTCTTTTTACATCATAATTTGGATCTCCATTGGTTGGGCAGTGCTGTATAAAATGCCCTACATAAAAGAACTTTATCAAGTATGCATTTGATAGTGCAGTTGTTCCATCTAAGAAACTTTCATTTACTTGTGTTCAAAGAGAAACAATCTAAATTTGCAGGTACATTGACATACCAGGAACCTTGCACCTGTGACATGTGTATCCCAGCGGTAGTGTTCTCCGTTCAAATCCTCCTCGACCTTGAGGATCAAAATGCGACTTTAGTTTTTTACAGCATACTTGTAGAGAAGAAACTTATGATCCAACAAAAGTATTAATACACTAGAATTCTATGTACAAAAAAAGGACCAATCCTAAATATTTTGGTCATCTTTAAGGAGAAAATACGTAATTTGATGGTTATTCAAAAAATTATTGTTTATCTTTTTGTTCAGAACATTTAATGCCTTTTAACAGTATTCCTTGGGGCAAAAAACAGTTAAAAGTTAGAGAAAAAACATAGAAGAACTACGAAAGTCCCTCCATTCCAAGAACAGACAGAAAAGAGACATGTAGCACTTTCATCTCAAGTAAATGAAAAGAATAATAGAATTACCAAAACCACGTCCACCCATCATTCTTCCTCCCATGCCACGTCCAAAACCTCTACCAGGGCCAATGCCATCAAAAGACTGTCTGCAAATCCAAAACCAACAAGTGATAAGCCTCTGAAACAATCAACGTCTGGGAAACAAATGAATCCTCATTGTTATTGCAAAATAACATACTACATAAAAAATTTCTCACCGCTGCCAGTCTAAGGCTGGTGTGTCAATCAAAGCCATGATCTTGCTATCTTCATCAGCTTTACTAGGAGGGGTATCCTGAACAAGATTACTAGATTGTACTGGCAAGGGATCAGTTATTGCATACAGATCATTTCCAAATTCATCCCATTCTCCCTCTCCGGTCTACAAGCATGCAAATGGAGTATTTCACTATGTTTAAAAACAGATTCTTCTGCTATCCACAATGAGGTTCCTGAACAGATAACTAATTATAAGCTTACATATTCCATGACAGATGAATCAGCTCCCATGAAGCTACTTTTTATAGCATAAACACCCACAGAGTTATCTTCCAACTTTGGCCTACATTATAGATCATAGAGACTCAAATCATTAGAATTTTCTAAGGCCAAAAGAGTACAATAGTTTATTTTCTTTCCGGTCCTTTATTTCCCTCAGATAGTCTGTTAAGTCTCGAGGCTTAACGCACCACCAACTGTTTCCACTACAACTAAACTCAGCGGGCTTATCAAGAACATGGCTAACTAAACCAGGGCCATCATTCACTTTATTGAGAATATCTATATTTTCACCCATTTAAAAAATAAATTTTTTTGTATGACAGGAAATTTAAACTACGACTACATAAGTGAGTTAAAAAGGATTGAGACTATACTCGTCTTGTGCAGTGATTGATGCAGTAACTATGGGCATCCGAGGCTGTCCAGGAACACGTCGGACTAAGACTGAAGTATTTTTTGGAATTAACATTTCTTCATCAAGGTACTCTGAAATCACAAAACAGTAAAAATGTCTATAAAAGACTCCAAAACAGTATACACATACAACCCCAAAAAATACAACTAACTACATTGAATCCCCTAAAATGCGTGACGCATGGCGTGGACCCCTTAAACTCATAAACTGTCATTGAAACCATTCTCCAACCATCATCCTTATCTCCCTTAACCAGGCAACAAGAATTAATACATACAATACAAGTAATCTCAGCCTCAACCTCATTAACGCTAAAGATAATCTAGTCTGATATAAACAATCATGAGGTCCGACAAAAATGTACAATTTCATCTCAAAATTTGTTTCTTCCAAAATATCAACTCGCGTGATTACCATGGACACACCTATTTGAAGTATAGCTATCAAAGTATTTGTGAGCCAGTGCCATCTTACAAAACTAGACACACACTTGATGCAAGTACTAAAGCCATCTATTTTAGACAACCTAAGCTTTTTGTTTACTTTTGTCAATGACATAAGTTAGAAATTAATATTCAAGCAAGTGAACCAAAAAGAAAGGCACATACATTCTGGAAAGGCGTAACTAATCTTTTAAGTGTTTGTGTGTGCCCATCCCACATTTAATCTCTGCATGAACGTGAAACTACAATCACATTTTTTCTCATTGTATCTAGTCAACGTCCACGTGGAACACATACACTTGTTAATACTGTAAGCGTAGTCAATTTAATATAGAACACCAGTAGTTTTGCCAGTGCCAGTAAAGAAACCAATCAGGTTCCAAACTATAGATGCCCAATGCACAAACTCTCTTGTTCTTCCATATTAAATTCGATAGAAGAACAGGACCTCACTGATCCTTTTTTTGGGAGGATAAGGCAAGAGGATAACTTTATCCTCAACTAAAACCAAATATAACGACAATTTTCTTATACTCGCTATTATAGAGATAGTTTCTTAAGTAAAATAATAAGGAAGACCAACAATTAATCCCACTAAAACTGGTGTTTTAAATTGAATGAATGTCTAGATAAACAAACCAACCTTCATTAGTCTGGGCATTTGAGACGACTAGGTCAAAGTCAGTACGCCTGCCCAAATGCTTTGATTCAAATATTTTTTCTTTCAGAAGTCCAACAGATATAAAATGACCATCAATTGCAACTGAATCGTAATCTTTTGCACTTTTAAATTTATAGTACACTGCCATATTATTTTCAATAACTGGTTAAACTTTCTTTTTTCTTTTCTCTCAAATGAAATGAAGTCACAAGAAAAAGTGGCAGCTGAATAAAAAATAAAAGGCCTGCATTCAACTCAAACAAGAGGCAAAATGAAAACTAGTACAATGAAATACAAGAATCTCTTTTTTTTTTTCCCACAATAACTCAAGAAAACACCAAACCGGACCAGCTCATTTAAGAGCTATGCGGCAAAATCTTTGCCTTTGGATCCTTCAAATTCTGGAAATTCTAAAGGATTCTTCGACATCCAAAAGGTAAAAAGCATCTGCATCCGATGAGAAATCGAACATCTGAATTAAATTACACTGCACGAACGGTCCAGGTCTTAAACAGATCACACTGCCAAAAATCTCCTTCCTTCAGTCCTGACGCCAGTCGACTGTCCAAATTGACGTTCAATTAGATAATCCGAGAACTCACGTCGATGTTTTGCAAAATTAAAAAGCCGCTTCCCTTCAGTTCAGATGCTTTTACCCAGCAGAAATGCCTTGAATCGACCGTCTGATCCTTCGGAAAAGCACGCGAACTAAATCGAGAGAAATTTATCGAATTAACAGATATCCACCGCAACAATTATGAATCAATCGACAATAATCAATATGCAAAACTTCAATCTTTCAAAAATCCACAGTTATTGGGAAAAGAGGATATAGGTTTGCAGGGGGTGTAGAGATTTGGAGTCTCAGGTATTCAATTGAGATTTTTAAGATTTTTGGAGACTTTTTTAATTGGGTGATTTTTGTGGACTTTGTGAAATTTTAAGTAATTTTTAGGTATTTGGTGGAAATTAGTAAAAGTTTTTTCTCGATTTGTGGAGAATTTTATTAAAGACTTTTAAAGATTTTTTTTAAAGGAAATATACTTTTCACAGTGTTAAATGTGAGATATCGAGAAATATTTATGAGAATTCATAACATTCACTTAAAAATGAATCTTTGAAATTAGAGAGAGAGATAGAGATCAACTAGTGAAAATTTACCATAACCTGATTTGAAGAAAACTCATAGCAAAGATTCAAAGAAATACCTAATTGGAAAAGATAGAGGAAAAATCTAGAGGGAAATAAGAATAGCATACTCTTTTTAGAAATCTCTCTATGGATGAGAGATTTTGGGAGAAAAATCCTATTTATTTTTTCTATTAAAAAGTCTCTGAAAGTCCAAGAAATTTTAAATTCCTTGAAAGTCCCTCTAAATTGAATACCCCAAAACTTGTAGAGACTTCTAAAAAGTTTCAATTAAATATCCCGTAACTTCTGGAGACTTTTTAAAAGTCTATAAAAGTCTCTATTGAATACACCCAAACTTTTAGAGAGTCTCTAAAAGTTTCAATTGAATACACTCAAACTTTTTAAATCTCTAAAAGTCTTCAAAAGTCTCGATTAAATACACTCCCCTTAGAAAATTTCGATGTGTTCAATTGAAACTTTTAGACAGTCTCTAAATGTTTTGGTGTATTTAATAAAGTCTCTACAAGTCTCGGGGTATTGAATTGAAATTTTTTAGAAGTCTCTACAAATTTAGAGGTAATCAATTGAAAATGACTTTCAAATAATTTCTAATTTATAGGACTTTCAAAGACTTTTTGGTAGAAAATACAAATAAGATTTCTCAAAACAAATCTCTCATCCATCGAGAGATTTCTCTCAACATAGGGTTTTCTCCTCCATCTCTTTCAATCAGGTATGAGTTTGACAGAACATAAATTTATGACAGAACATGAGGTTTGATATTTTTCTGTTTGATTCAGCAAACCTTTACCGATATTTCTCTTCAAATCTGGCATCTTCTGTTGTATTTTTGCTCCTCCATCTTTTATATTTACCCCTTTTCCCTCAATTCCTTGTTTGGCTTTTGGAAATTTCAAGAAAATCAATTGCATACTTTGTAGCAGCATTCCCTTGGTCTCCACTGACACAACCCATTATGAGTTTTCTGATGTTTCTTCTAAGGTGGAGTTGAGGTTGGAACTCGGGAAAGAAGGTGTAAGTCCTAAGGAGATCTTTATAGATGCAAATGAGAACCTTTGGTAATTAAGGTGCAGTGGATATCTTAGGACACTCCTAGATACAAATAAACTCTACGGGATGATAAAGCCTTTTGAAACAATATGGTATATAGACGATGATCAATTGGTGGTTAATTTGAAGAAACAAGACCCAGAACTAAAATGGCCTGACATCATGGAGTCGTGGGAGTCCTTAACAGCGGGAGTTGCCCAACTCTTGAGAGGAACATCAATCTATTTAGCCGGGGAATCAACTGAAATAAACCACAAGATTGCTCGAGAATTAGCTATTGGTCTTGGGTATACACCACTCAATACAAAGGAGATTCTGGAATCATACAGCAAGGAAATTATTGATTCGTGGGTGGCCTCACAGGGTTGTGATGCTGTAGCAGAAGCAGAAACTGATATATTAGAAAGCCTCAGTAGCCATGCCCGAGCTGTTGTTTCGACATTAGGTGGGAAGCATGGTGCTACTGAGAGGCCAAATAAATGGCAGCATCTTTTTGCAGGATTCACTACTTGGTTATCTCAATCAGAAGCTACAGATGAAGAGTCAGCGAAAGAGGAAACTCGAAGACATTTACAAGATGGTCTTCAAGGTTATTCAAATGCAGAGGTCGTAGTCAAGCTCGGGGGTTGGGATGCTAATTACTCCAAAGCAGTTGCTCAAGCTTCGCTAAGTGCTCTCAAACACTTGATTTTGTCTGATAAGAATCTTCCAGGTAAGAAAAGTTTGTATATAAGATTGGGATGCTGAGGGGATTGGCCAGATATTAAACGTCCTGGCTGGGATCCATCGACCGGATCTGATGCATCGTCTCCCCTATCATAGTATCAATCCCTCCGAGTACGCAATTCGGTAATGCAGCGTCATTTTTGTCTCTTCCAGATTGTTTTGTCAATGTGTCTTGTTTCCCTCAGGTTCATAAATTTGCTCTTCTATACCAAGGCACTGTATCATATATTGTTATGTACATTCCATGTTGATCGATTATTTGTTACTTATCAGTAAGGCAAATTCTGGAGGGTTACTACTTTCAACTCTCTTCTTCATAGTTTAAAAAACAAAATTGACAATGAACTGATGAAGGCTCAGAGAAAAAAAGTGACTGAATAAAGAAAAGAAAAAGGAGCTGGATTTGGTAGGAATTAGACAACACATGTCTGTAAATTTTAGGGTAATTAAAATGAGGAAAAGGAAGTAGAAAATTTCACTTGCGGTCCCGAATTTTAAATAAATTGATCATTTTACCCTTAGAGCTTGTTTGACAATCATTTTGATAGAAAAAGAGTTCTGAATAGTAATTTTAGGAGAATGTGTGGTTAAATTAGTGAAATTTTTTTAATACATGTATAGAATGTTTTATTGTATGAAAGTGCTGTTGAAAAAAGATCTTGTAATAAACTATAAATTAAATTCAAGAATGGCCAACTGACACTAAGTTTCGTTGAAACAAATAATAAAAAACACCAAATTTTTTATAAAAATCTTCAACACCTCCACTCCCTTCCCTTCCCCTAAACCGTTTTCATACCTCACCAACCCTACTTCAACCACACTAGAGCCTACTGCCTTTGCCTACCTAAACTCAACACCAAAATATCTTTCGGTGAGAGATGCTCAAATTCTTAAAATATTTTTGTCAATAGAATTATAACCTTGTATGATCTTCATTATTTTCAAAATACATTTTTCACTTTTTTTTAACTATACATTTTCAATAAAATAATATTATACACAAACCCAAAATATTTTTTTATTTTTTAATCACATATTCTCTATCAATCTACTATTTTAAAATATATTCTTACAATAAAATGAGGCTCAGACAAGCTCATAGATTATGTTACATGAGCCCCATGTTATTTATGACCCATCCACCATTCAACTGCTAGAGAGAGAGAGAGAGAGAGAGAAAAAAAATATATAAAAGTCAATAGATTTGTATGTATTTTATTAAGAATCAAAGCCTTATATTTATAAAGAAGAATCAATGATACAACGTTAATAATTTCTAGTACTACAAGGGTATAATTTTCATTCATTAATAAATTTACCATTTACAATACTCTCCCTTAAATGACACATTACAAAATATTTGCATCGTCAAAATATTGTTTGATAAAAACTCAATTAGACAAAAAAAAAAAAAACTAAGGAAAAAGAGTACAATCATTTTGGAGTATTAAAAATAAATATTGCCTCATTAAAACCTTATTAGGAAAACCCAGTTGGATAAATCTTAAGCAAAGAAAAAAGAGTACAGCTATTTCCGCTGATGTTGATCACTGAAAATCTTTAAGTCAACACATTCCAATTTCATAAACCAATTTTTTGAATGTAGATGTCGGCAATACTTTTGTAAATAAATCGCCCACATTGTCACTTGAGCAAATTTGTTGGACATTGATGTTTGCCATTCTTTTAAAGTTCATGTGTATGAAGGAATTTTGGAAAAATATGTTTCGTCATGTCACTTTTGATATGGTCTCCTTTGAGTTGTGCAATGCAAGTTGTATTATCTTCATACAAGATTGCTTTGACTATATTGTGTTGAAATCAACCCGCATAATGCTTGAATATGATGTGTTGTGTTCCTCAACCACACACATTCTTGCTTTGCTTCATGGATTTTAATAATTCCAAAATGATTTGAGAATATTGTTGTTAATGATTGCTTCATAGATCTCTATGTCATTTAACTATTCCTCCACTTGGAATCACATATCCTATTTGTGATTTAATTTTATGTGAGTCAAGTGTAGTTTGCAAGATATGTTGATGCTACAATTGCATTAAGATATGATATTTCAGGATCAATAACCTTTTATCCATCTACAAGTGGACAAAATTGATCACTTTGCACATCAAAAGATCGAACAATTTTTGGTGATGCCAATGGATGTGTATTATCCATATAAAAATGTTCTAAAAATTTTTCTGCATACATAGATTGATGAACAAATAATCCTTCTACAAAGTGATCAATTTGCAGCCCAACCCAAGATGAAATTTATTTGTTCCAAATATTTCATCTCAAATTTATTTTTTCAAATAATCTACAATTTTGTTGAGCTTTTTCAGGAGTTTCAATTAAATTTAAATTATTTACATAAAGTCATAATGATAAATCCAATATTTGTTTTCTTTATGAAAACCTATGCACATGGCCATTTTTATAGCATTCATTCAAAAAATATTCGTTAAAGCGATTATACCACATACATCTATTTTATTTGGTCAATCATTACTTCAATTGATATATTTCGACTCATTTCTTTTAATTTCTTGCTATTTAATGCAGTATATCATAGTAAAATTGTTGTCAATAATTTTATTCATTTTGATTCTATTGTTTTCATAATGACATAACTTATTGAGATATTTTAAGTTTTATTATTTCAGGTGCATGAACCTCTTCCGAGATTTTATAATTTGTTATGTCTAAATACTTATTAAGAGTATATGCCTCCTTAATGAAACTATCTTTACTAATTACTACATTTTCATTTGATTTTTTTTTATATTAAAATCGAATCCCATCACGCTTCAGGCGTGTTATAGATATATCAAATATAATGTTAAATTGTCTTCATAGGATATCAATTCATGTTGGAACATTTAAAATAAGTTCGTGATATATTGTTTATTTTTTTGAATAATAAATGCATCTAAATAAATTATTTTTCGAAATTTTGGTTCGAATGATATTTTGGAGAATTTAGATGGTGATGCATTTATACATTATTTTCAATTTCTTAATTTCTCTCCCTAATGCTGAGAGAATTGTTCGATCAAATTGACAATCATTTTTCTAGGGTTATAAAATATCGCCTATCTAGATGAGGGTTCAAACAACGCATTTATTTTCAGCATTCTTTATTTTTCATCTCAGTGCATTGGGATAATTCAATTTTATATATGCGGTACTATCAAAATAATTAGATGAAAAAATTAGGATATGACTATAAGTCAATTATTATAGGGAGAACTATGATGTTGACATGATGCATAATAGAATTCCCTAAATAAAAATGTAAACTATTATGTTCTCATTTAAACTAATTAGATAGGTTTAACAAACAATATTATTAAACCATTTGTTGACATCTCAGCTAACACTTATTAAAGTGTTGAGATTTATACACACTAGCATTAACAAGGCACGATCCTGACATATAATCTAAAAATTATGCTCATAATTTAAATTTTGAGCAGTAATTTCGAGCTGCGAACATCATACAATCATTTAGTATATGTATCAATTCCATTAGTTACAAATAATATTTAAATGATCAACGTGGAGGATGATGTAGTCCCATTTATCATCCTAATTAATTTTCAGAAATATATGGATTTTAGTTCCTATTTTAGCTAGTAATGTTAATGAAAAATTTCCATGAAAGAGAACAAACATCATATAGAATTGAATTGAAGAATCTTCTGGTTCTTCATTGGATATCCATTTGAATTTCTAAATTTATATAATTACTAATCCACTAATGATTCAATTGGTTATGCCAAACAATAAAGTCAAATTGAACTTTTAGAAATTCAATATAAGATATAATTCGATGATTTAATGTCAAAAAATATTATTAAAGCTTATATAATCATATATCATTTAAATAATCAAATTAATCAATATCCTCATGATATTAGTTATATGTTTTCCTTTAAAAATAAATATGAATTCAAACTGATATATTTTTCGAAAATGTGCAATTTCGAGAGTGCATTATATTTAATTATTGCTTCTTTAAGAGCAATATGTCAATATTCTTCTGAAATATTGAAAATTATAGTTCATGCTCTTCAAGAGCGACAAATATTCTTCTTGAATATTAATAATATATAAAATTAGTTTCTTTATAAATTACAATACAATATTGAGTTGTTTAAGTTGTGTTTCTTCAAAAACACAAGGAGATATCTATTATTTGAGATATGTGATATTTCGAGAGCACGTTATATTCTATTATATTTTATTATTGCTTCTTTAAAAGTAATAAAAATTAACATTCTTCTAGAATATTGAAAATAATATTATTCTATTCAGGAGTCATAAATATAATATTCTTCTAGAATATTAATTATAATGTTGTGCTACTTCAAAAGCAATAACACGATAAATTATCAATTTAAAGTTTATAGAAGAACATTTAAAAAATTTAATTACCATATAGATATGGTATGAATTTATATAAAAAAATTAATTACAAAAAAATGTATAAGTGAAAAAATCTTTCGAATGTGAATTGACTTCATATATAGACATACAAATAGGACAAATTAATCATTATGCATATAATGAAATACTCATTATAAATTTGCTTACAAGCGAAAAAAAAAAATAGAAGAAGAAACTACCTTGTTTTGATGTATATGTATGTAGAAAAATTAACACGTCACTGAATTAATTTTGGTACATGTGATAAATATTTTTGCTTATAAAAAATTACTACATTTACTAAACTTTAAAAAATTACGATATCGTGCCTATAAGGTATTATGAAAAGAGAGGATAAAATTCAATAGACTTGCTTGTGTGTGTTTTATTAAGAATAAAAGCTCTATATTTATGAGGAAAAAATTAGGAATACAATGATAATAATTTTTTGGGCTACAGGATACAATTTTCATTTGTTAATAAACTTACTATTTTACAGCAATTGAGCCATGAATAATCAATTAAAATTGCCCAAAAACGCTAAAAGGAAATCTCAACCTCCTAGAAAAAGCCCGATCACATTTCCCCATATTTTTTAGAGGAAATTATCAAAATAGTCAACTTTTGGTGTTGTATTTACAAAAATGTCACTTTTTTTTTGACATTACAAGAATGTCAAATTTAGACAATTTTAGATATATTTACCCTTAAAACTAAATTTAAATATCCTATAGGTCCTAATTAAATGAGATTAGACCAATCAAATAAATTGTACAAAATTTTGAAAGAGTGTCTGACAAAATTGAATTATTGAAGAAAAAAAGCAGAGCAAAAACCAAAATGCACGCACCAATCCCCCAGTCGAAGAACCCTAAATCGCTCGCTCACTCTCTCATTTCTCTCAGTGAAGTGAATGAATCTGATGAAGAATTCCACTGAATATCAAAAAATTGCCAGCAATAGTTTAGCCATTGTATCTAAACTGCTCGGAATGAGGAAATTAAAACCGGCAGAGCAAAATCCACCCAGGTCCCAAATTCCATTTGAAACCGGTTGAAAAGTGCAAACAGTAAACCCTTAAGTTTCCATATTTCCATTCCGAGTAGAAGTAGCAGCTCAGCTGGAGGACCGGAGGCGGTGGAGTCTGTGGATTGTGCGTCACTCTCAGTATTCAATCTCACATAGTTCAGGTCTTCTTGTTTATTAATTCAAAGCAATTTTGTGAGCCCTTTTTTGAATATATTCTGTATTGCTTGTGGGTTATTGTTTTTAAATTAGAAGAAATGGTTGATGATGTGAAATTGTTGTTGTCTGTGAAAATATATTAAAAGATTATGTTTGTTAACTCTTTTGAATATATTATCCCCATTCGTCAGTTGTTGAAAAGATTATGTTTCCTTTTTTTTTTGAAAAATTATATTATTTTAGTTAATTCAACCGTAAGGCATCCAAGATCGGGCTCAGGATTCACGAGACCTCGCAGAAACTATCTAAGCTTGCGAAATGTAAGACAGGAACTGACATCTTGGTTGATTTTTACCATGTGTTTTTGTGATTGGTTTTCTTCTTGCTCTTCTGTGCTGAAAATTAATGCAGTTTGATCAGATGCTTTGTCTTCCCCTTGAATGACCTAAGATAATGGTAAAATGGATTTAAGTTATCTTTGCATCAAACGACTTTAATGTTTTCCAATGAGGTCCCATATTACTCGATCCTTGCTATAAATCTGTAATTGCTATAAGATGAATCTTATTCTATTTTCAATGAGCTCTTGGTCCTTGATACCTTCTTCCTCTTATTATTTTTTTATTTTTTTAAATTTTTTTGGTGAAGTCCATTATAGATAAGGTAATGTTTTTTAGGCCTCTTACCTTAACAAAATGGGGAGTTGACTTTGCCCCATTGCCTAGTATATTGATTGGCTAAAATTTAAAAAGGAGTTGGACTTCAATGAACATTGCCTTCTTGGAAATATAACAAAAATTAAGGAAAGAAATTTAGTTTATACATGAGTTATGTTTGCAGGTAAGAGAATAAAGGAACAAGAAACTAAGGCCACTTACATCCTTATGCTTGACAAACCATATTTATCTATTCTAAGCAATACATTAATCTCAGCAGTTAACTCTTGTTATTGAAAGTTTGAACTTTTTGTGTTTGTATCCCCGTATTAGCTAAATGGTAGGCAAATGTACTGCCTTCTCGCCAAATATGGAAAAGCTGAATGTTGAGCCTACTTTCCCAGTGGTGAATTTCTTCTAAATAGTATTGGACTTTCTGAGGTTCATCTATGCCTTCCTTTTTTTTTTTTTATTTTACATTGGAAAAGTGAATCAATCTCTGCCCATATTTGGGTTGTATCCAAATTGATCGCATAGCTTAAGAAGAACATGAGCCATAGAAGTCATAACATGCAAGGAGAACCTTACCTACATGATTCTTGTCACACCCCCACCTGCAGCTAGATTTGAGTTCCCTTTGAGGCATTCATCAGAGTTTAGTTTGACAACATCAACAGAAGGTTAATGGACTAAAATTAATTGAATTTGATGAGTCTCATAGCTGTCTAAGAGGAGTCCACTTGGTGCAGAGGGCATCTCGTGCTTTCTTTTGAGGACATGTTCAATTGTTTCTTGATACTTACTTTTAAATATAACTAGTGCAAATTCGGCCTCTTGCTTTGGTTTTATGCTATAAGTGGTAATGCAATTGTGCACAAATATACATGTTGTATGGGGCTGATTGCATAAGTTTCATGGTAACATGGGTCAAAATTCCAATACAAAAGATATCCCTACTTTGATGCCAATGCGGGAAACAACTTCTATATAATTCATGTCTTGTCAAGATTTAAAAATTATGAATTGTAAAGATTTAAATATTTGAATGTTTATCTGAAGAAGGAGCTTCCTAGTACACTGCATCATGCATCTAGTGATCAAATTCTGCCAGTTAAGACTTATAAGTCCAAGAAGGGTTGAAGGTGGAACTGAAAAGATGCATTCTTCTCAATGAGGACCATTTTTATTGTTTGTTGAAAGAAGGTCATGTCTTTTGAGATTGTTGAGATTTAGAACTTAGTTATGAAAATCCTAAACATGCAAGGAGCTGGTAATGATGGAATATCATCATTTCCACTTGCCGTTCTTTTTCCCGTCATTAAACTCATTTAGGTAATTAAATGCAGTAGTACTGTATGAGAATACTAGATTGAATTGGATATACGCGAAACCGTAAGCATTTAGTGTATTTTCTCTTTATAATTGCTTAAGCATCAATTATTTGGGTTATGATGTTAATTTCTAGTTTCTTGATTTCAGTATTCTTCATGTGTGAATATGAACTTTCTCCTCATACATATGTCGTGAACTTGATATCCTTACTTCACATTTCAACATTCAGCACTGTGGTCTCTATCAAAACCATGAATTCTTTATGTGTAACTTATAGGAATCAATATTCTGTAGGCTGATTTGGAAAAGAGATTTAACCATTTCAAATTAGCTTTAATATTGCTTTTGCTTATACTTGATATACACTTTCAGTTTATAATGCATAATAATTAAAATATTTGGAGATTGGTATTCAAGAAATGTGGCATTTTCAATGTATGCTCCTCTTCAATACGTTTTTTATCCGCAACATTTCTTTCTATTGTTGCAGAACTAAACTTTGTGGAGTGTGGACGAAGAAAAGAGACGTATTTGTCCATAGCTCTTTGCAACTGCTACAACTAGACGAGGTGAAAGCACTTTCTTCTCTCTTGTTATTGTGATGTACGAATATGTATTGAATTTATCTCGCACAAGATATTCACAAACCAACTTGCTGCTTTGCATATCTCTTAGATTGGTCAGTGTGCAGTTGCATCATTTGGTGTTTTCGATGTACTTACAAAGGGGAAACTAGTCTTGTTTGCTTGCCTTCTACTATAATGATCGTTTTTTACTTGGTTGCTTCGTTGTATTTACATTCTTACTTTGCATGGCTTGCTATGAAATGACTTTCTAGAATTAATATCCACGTTTTCACCTTCATTGTGATTTTTGGGATGACCGGATTTGGGCATGTTCTACATTTTGATATAGGGCTCCATGCATATGTAACATCTAAGTTTTAAAGCATTTTGTGAATTTTCGGGAGCCTGGTTTTCCGCTGTTATTTAGCAAGTTTGTGGGTTGGGGCACCATGAATACGTATGCCATATTTATGTTGAAAACTGTCGTTCCCAACATTTGCCTCCTGTTATTCTTGACAGTTGGTTGAACCCTGACAGTTAGTTGCAGGCATTCTCGACAGATGACGTATGCCACTGTAAGGCATAGTGCAGTCATCTGTCGACACAGGTTTCGATAATAGTGTTTCGACACATGATGGTGGCACAGACGACACTGCACGTGCGTCCAGAAACAACATGTCTGTCAAATATTCAGATGTCATTACCGCATGTATTTTCGCACATTACAAAAAAAATTTGCTAACATTTTATTTTGTTGAATATTGCAAGCACAATTTGCCATAGTAAATGTTTACTGTAACTTTGGGTAGATGATATGTTCTTATACGTTTTTGGTATTACTTGTTCCAATTGATGTGGTTGTATGCTCTGCGGAAGTACGCTTGTAATTTGTAATATTCAGCTGCTGTTAAATTATGGTCTAACCATTATCGTTTCATCTGCAGATATTATGAAATTTCAATTTTTGGTGCCCGAGAATGTACGGTTTTTTTTTTTTTTTTAATAAAGACATCCACACATCCTTAATGACTTTTTAGGGTCCACTAAGGAAGGTCGATGGGGGTTAAGGGTTCCCCAACCATGTTTATTTCATAGAAATCAAAAGTACAGGGAAGGAGGGGGGCATAAACCTGACCTCCAAAAAGCAACAGTGCAACAAATGAAATGTACGGTTGCCGGCACGTATCTCGCAACGGAGCAACTTGAAGTACATAAAAACAGTGATGGATAACTTTGACGATCGACTTCGGGCTGACTTTTGCGACTCCTGCCTTAGGTTTCTCGCTGACGTTTCGGAGATCCAATTTTCCGCTCAGCTAATTCAGGCATTGGTGTGCCGAGGGATCCGTTGCGATAAGTCCCATGAGTTGTGGTTCAACGTGCAGGGCCACCTTACCCGGTTTGGACTGCAGGAGTATGCTATCGTCACTAGACTGCATGCTGGGTCGTTTTCGGAGGGTGATCAGTATACAAAGGCATTGGAGAAGAGGAGGCTGAAGGAAAAATATTTCAAATTGCTGGAGAAGATTTCATATGCCCAGTTGGAGAAGGCCTTTCTCCGCGCGTCGACACCCTGGGCAGATAGATACAAGCTCGGGCTTGCTCTAATTGTGGAAGGAGTTATCACTGCTCCAGACAATAATGTCGGCATTGATGGGGATACGCTTGCCATCATGGACGACCTGGAGCTTTTTTTTCGTACCCCTGGGCCAAAGTGGGGTATAGGCATTTGTTGAAAGGATTCCGGAGTACTTGGACACGTAAAATGAGCGATGCGATGGAGAAGAACGAGAAGGACGTTAGTTACACAATTCACGGATTTTCGATCGTCATGCAGGTACGAACAACATTAAGTTTATGTGTTTTGTTTGTCAGTATTAGACCATGCCTCCATAGTGTTTGGACGGATATTAATGCGACATTTGTTTTGTTATCGTTCGGACAGATTTGGGCATATGAGGCCATGCCCGAACTTGGCGAACGCTTCGGTGAGCGTATGGGTGAATGCTCGCCTCGACCTTTGTGCTAGACCTCCACCAAACAACCGCAGCAGAGTACTTATGATGTGTTCTTCAAGGACGTACAGGTCATGGACATTTTTCATTTGCCTTTCCATTATTTTGTTTAATTGGGAATAGTATGCATTATATTTTAACTACATGTTCTCCCCTGTTTCTACAACTGCATGTGCACGCCACACTGTGTCCCACGGAGGCCGAGCGTGATCTGCCATACATCACCAGTTTGGTGCCATTCCCCGACCGTCCAGTGCAATTTTTGGACGACCTCGCTAGGAGGGTTGTCGGCCCACAGTTCCATGAGGCGGCACCAGCTAGTGGGGGAGATGACGGTAGTGATGCAGGTGATGGGCATGATGATGAGTTCGATGCAGGGGTCGAGGACGTTGACACATCCACGAGTGATGGCCATCAGACACTGGAGGGCAATGGGGACGATGGGTCTAAGCCTGATGACAGTGGAAAAAGCGATCGCGACCCCTCCAACGAGACTGGTGGTAGTGACAGCGAGGACGAAGTGGATGCCTCGGGATGGCAGTCGGGTGCATTACCCACTCCAGTGGTTGCCCCGTCTACATCTGGGGTTCAGGGTACTCGTGGTGGAGCGACTTTGACGAGGGAGAACGTGGAGGGCATGTTGTATGAGCAGCGCATCCTCTTCGAGATGAGGTTGCGGACCGTGAAACTTGAAATCATGCAACATGTCACCGAGGAGTTCGCCAGACTGAGGGACTTCATATCTACCTTGGTGCCCCCGTCTAGTGGCACCTCCACTTCTGTTGCAGCTCTGATCGTGAATGAGCCAAACCTTTGGGACGACCCCCACGAAGGTATGAGTTTATGTTACTGTTACTTCCATTTACAACACGTGTGCAATTTTTCCTATGCTTTTGCTCATAAATGTATTTTTGAAATTTCCAAATTACTTAGATATACATGGAGGTGACAAGGGCCTGTGCCCGGATGATGGTGACCGTCCCTCTCGTATCGAAAACTTGGAGGTGAATGGTATGTCCGTTAGTTCTATGTAACACATTTTTGGTCTTCGATGTCATGTCATCTCGTGATATGCTAGTCTATTGAATTTGACTGTAATACTAATTTTTTTTGGTTTCCAAGTAGACGGGCAAGGCAGCGACGTACGGAGCCCGCATGAGGACGATCGTGCTGACGAGGTTGAAATGCAGGAGGGGAACGGTACGTGCGTAAATTTTGTATTTTATATCATCTCATCTCATCTCGTGATATCTTTCTTGTCTTATTTTATTCGCCTTTACTTACTGTCTTCAATTTAAGTCATTTAATAATTTCTTATTTGTTTTCGAGTAGCCGGGGAAGGCAGCGACAAACGGAGCACACACAACGACGACCATGCAGACGAGGGTGAATGCATGCGGTGAACGGTACGTTCGTTATTTTTTTAACTTCTGTCGTCTCATTTCGTCATACGCAAATGTATTCAATTTCACTCGTTCATTCATTTGTTCTCTGTCTTCCAACTAGACGGGGAAGGCGGAGACGAACAGAGCCCAGAGGACGATGACCGTACGGAGGAGGGTGACATGCAGGACATGAACGGTATGTGCATAATTTTTCCAACTTCTGTGATTTGGGTTCTATTACCAAACACTTCCCCCCTGCTCAAATGATAATTCATATATTGTGTTTGTCCATTTCACCCAATTTCCTTTGAACTAGACCCAGGAGAGACTGTCCCCACCCTCCCCAGCGACGATAACGAGGAAGGCCCATCGACCCATGACGTCACGGAGGTGGACGGTATGTGCCTTTTTTCCTTCAATAATCTTATTCCACGACTATGTGGTGTCGTTCACACAGAACCGTTTCACTAAAATGCTAAAATGTTTTATATGGGTGCTGACACAGAGTTGCCGGTACAAGTGACCGTACCGGAGAAGGGAGGCAATGTAGACAGCACAAACAGGCGGCGATCGACTCGTGTTGGACGCATGCACCACCTACCCAGATGCCATACACGAGGGGAAGGGCAAAGAGAGTAAAGAAATGAGTGAGTTCAAGTGGTTTGGTAAGGTCTGATGTAGTAGTAGATACGTTGTTGGTAACAAAGACACGTTTCGAATTTGGTTTGATTTATGGACGGATATGTTTGCTCACCCATATGCTACACGTTAAATTGTCTTATGTACAGTACATAAATGTTTAGTGCAAGCATGAGATGATATTGTCGGTACATTTTGTGTGTATGCATTGACGACATAATGCATTTATTGTTCCTGAAATATGGTACACATTAAACTGTCTTTTGTAGAGTACATATCGTTTTGCTAAAATACATGTTTAGTGCAAGCATGGGATGGTAGTATCGGTAAATTTTGTGTGTATGCTTTGACGACATAATGCATGTATAGTTCATGAAATATGAAAGGGTACATCAACATCATAACTAAAATGAATATATCATCATTCTTATACATCCTGTTCAAGAAATTATTTTCTTTCGATTTAAAACCCACCTCAAGTGTACGGTTCGCTAACAAGTAGTAAAGTGGACTATGAGTCCAAGTATCGTTCCCACGAGGATTAAATTAGCTCTAATTAAACTAATGTGACCTTAACCGAATCTAATTGAATGAAAATTTGGTTTAAATATGAAAACCCTAATTTTGGGAGAAATCCCCAATTCGAAGCCCTAATTGCAAAATTGGAAACCCTAATTTCAAAATTTCACTAATCTAATGAAATAAATACGCAACTGAAATGTAAATACGCAATTTTTGAATTATTGTATTGAAATGAATTGAAATGAAATCATTAAGAACTTGAATCCCCAATTGATTATTAAAAACCCTAATTTCACAAATTCAACGAATCGATGAACAAAATGCCAATTCAATGTTCCTAAATTATCCAATACACTCTCTCGATAT
>NC_036249.1:8590470-8591486 GCF_002742605.1 Olea europaea var. sylvestris | reverse complement strand
ACTCTCAGCTGGATGCCATCCACCCTGCCCACGTACACACTTAGTCGACCATTCATAGTGTCCATCTCCCTCCTAGCTGCCTGGGCATCCTGGCGGGCGGCACGTGACATATCAGAGGCAATGCGGACGTCACGGTGGGTTGTATGCACCTCAGTCGTCAAAATTCCCATAGCCTGCTGGAGACGCTGCACATCGCGGCTGATCCCTGTGGTGGAGGTGAAAATTTGCCTCAAAACCTGATTGTCCATATCAGCTTGGGGTGGTGGTGGAGGAATTTGAGGCATGTCAAGGTCTGCATCTGCTTGACCTTCCTCGTTCAATTGCCGTCGTCGTCGTGCGTTCTCTAATTTCTGTTGGTGCTTCAGTCTTGCTCGGTCTTGGGCCTCTAGTGTGGATTGCTTGATAAAGGGACTTGGCTTTTCCGGTGCTTCCCCAGGTTGGATTTGTATTCCTGCTGCTCTACATATTCCACATATCAGACTGGGAAAAATTAGGGAGTAGTGCCTATCATCCCAAGTGCCTGTACCAAGAATTTGATTGTAGATGTACGTGGCTAGATCAATCTTGTTCCCTCTAACCAAATGGTATATGAATCCGGCCCTTGGATTTGTAAATGTTGTTCTGTGGGATATAGGCTCGATGTTATGGCACATGAATAACCATAAAATTGCTATGGATGGGGTGAGCTCTATCTGATGCCAGTCTGCTGTAGGTAGAGGCCAAGCATTTTCACGTCCCAACAATATTTCTGCAACCTCATGCCAATTGAAGTCCTCGGGAATAGGGACTACATTATTCCAGGACAACTGATAGTAATCATGAATTACCTCCGGTGAAAACATAATCCATTTGCCCCTAACCCAAGTCTGATGTAAGTGCTCCGATCCGGGGGTGTCAATTTCTGTGTTGAAATTTGCATAAAATTCCTTTGCTAGATTCTCATACACCGGATGAGGTCTTTCTATAACCTTTTCCCAACCGCAATTGTGAATAAGATATGTCAATTCAAAGTTGGG
>NC_036249.1:8585172-8585795 GCF_002742605.1 Olea europaea var. sylvestris | reverse complement strand
GTGCGGGAACAAACGCAGTCTTATGGCATCATCAGAGATACCTTGGTATCTGAAGTGTTGACACATATCAAGAAATCGAGATATGTGTGTATGCGGATTTTCACTAGCCATCCCATGATATTGATGTCCATTCTGAAACAGTTGAATCACGTTTGTCTTCAGTTGGAAGTTCGGTTGCCCAAATGGAGGATATACAATACTAGATTGACTTTGCACCACCAATGGTGCCATGAAATCCCCAAGTACCGTATTATCATCCTCTTCCACTGCCAAACCTTCGTTGAGTGGAATTCCCGGTCGATTTTTCTCGTTAGCCATTTGTTGCACCACTCTTGCTTCCCTTTGCCTGTGACGGAATGTGCGTTTAATCTCTGGATCTATAGGGACCAAGTCTTGCTCAGGTGCTCCTTGCATGCAAACTCTGATATGGCAAAATTACACGAAAAGTCAATATAAAATAGCAATTAAATAAATCTAGTGAAATTAATAAGCACTAAAATGAATAAGTTCGAATTAGTGTCACCAAAGTTAGAATTAAATTTAAAATTTAGTCCCCGGCAACGGCGCCAAAAACTTGTTCACGAAATTATTTTCTTTCGATTTAAAACCCACCGCAAGTGTAT
>NC_036249.1:8573868-8584317 GCF_002742605.1 Olea europaea var. sylvestris | reverse complement strand
AAAATCAAGAAATTGAAAAACGAAATTAAAAGATAATAAGAATACACCCGTATTGAAGTTCTTCAATCCGTGTGTATAATCTTCAATCCCGTCTCGAGCTCGTGTGAAATTGAATCCAAAATCAAGTTTCTTGCCTCCAATTTTGGTTTCTTCCTTCTCCCTGGTCGTTCTCCCCCTTCATATGATGATTTTTTGGTATTTATATCACGTCCAATTTAAGTAGGGAAGGAGTTTCAACCAAAACGAAAAACCGCGCCCGAGTGTTAAAAATCCTTCTATGCGACCGCATAGAAGGAATCTATGCGGTCGCATAGATCAATTTGTTTGGGCTCATTGAGTCCCTGGAGCCTTCTATGCGACCGCATAGAAGGTTACACTATGCGGTCGCATAGATGTAACATCTATGTGGTTTGTTCAATTTGGTCCCCGAACTTCTTTGTTGCTTCTCTTGACTTCTTTCTTCGATTTCTTCATCTTTTCAACAAATTTTATCTTCCAATTGATGATTGATACCATCTATTCTTATGCCCCTCATTCGGCATATCTTTTGAGTATTTGCGCTTTAGTCCTCCAACTTTCAATTGTCTTCATTTCAGTCCCTCTTCAATATTTTCTTCTTCCAGTTGTTTTGCTTTGTCATTGAGCTCATACTTGGCATGTCTTCCCTCTCTTTTTGCATTTAGCTCAACTTTTCAATATTTGCACCTTTGGTCCTCGAACTATCAAATTGTTGCGTTTTGGTCCTTCTTCGGCTCTTTTCTCCTGAATTCCACAATTTCCATTGAATTACCTACAATGCATAAATTTAACTGGATTAAGTCACAATTCAACCATTTTATCCATGTTTAAGTCATGTTTATGATCCAAATAAGTGTGTAAAAACACACTTATCACATCCCAGTCATATGACTTGTCAACACGAACTGACAGTTTTTCCTGTTAGAGTCCTCACAAAAATATGCATGCCTACCCGTAACCTCAGCACGAAGTGCAGAGTTGACTCCTGGTCTGGTGGGAGTCCTTCCTTGTCCTGAATTGTAGCTTTAACATTATCGCTGGTGTCGGAGCTTTCACCTTCGCGGGTTATCGTCTTCCCAGTAAGGGTTTTGACAATAATCTACCTGCCACCACCAAGCCTCAACACGAAGTGGAGTATGAACTCCTTATGAATTTTATAGTCGCTCGAATTACGGCCATTCGAAGCTGTTAACCAGCGAACATGAGCCTCTGTGTTGGTCTGGTGCGATACCTTCCTTGTCTTGTATGTTGGCTTCACCATTATATTTATGGTATGTATTGTTTATGATATGTGAAAGGGTTCATTTTTTTGTCATTAGATTGCCTGCACGTTTTCTACTCCATGGGTGAGTACATTTTTTGGTTCTTACGTTGATTGGATGGATAGTTACGAACTTGCTCTGTTTTGTCATTTTACTTTAGTGGACACCTGATGCAGGTAGGCAGCTGATTAATTCGAAGGGCTGATTTTTCAGTTGAGGTGTGATGACAAATTTTTGTACAATGATGAAGAGGTGTAGTTAATAGCACCAAATAACAGCCAAAGGGATCCAAACCTGGGTTCATGCCTGAAGGTGCAACTGTGGAGACGATTACATCGTATCACATATGATGTGGTTGATGATGTCAAGGGGGTTTATGAGATTACTTCAATTCCATATGGGGATATGATTAAGTGGAACGCACATTGAGACATGACATTTGTTTGTACTCTAATTAATTTGATGTTCATGGTACTTGATGAAGTAGTAGTATTCTGTAATTTCATTTCATTGGAATTGAAGGTGTTATACATGCACAAATGAGTCATGGTATGAAATGATCTTGTGTGTAATGGAGTGTGGTCCAACGATCGAGGACAATGATTATTGTAAAATTCGCATTACCGTAGAATGAAAAATTCGGTGTTATCTTTGCTACATTGGCCCCAACGTTACAACCGATGTATGTTTATTTCGACATGTGTTTTAGTATAAATTCGCTTGTTCATAGAAATTAAAGTTTATTTTAAAAATGGCTTGTAAAGTCATCCAATGTTTATCTTCATTGGTAGGGGCATTAATTTTATCAATTTTTCATGCAATTCATATGATTTAGAATTTAAAAACGATATTCAATTGTGACTAAGGACTACAAAAATTCTATTAAGTAATGTAAGTACAAATTCATTGCAGGAATGTTGCCATTGTAGGTATTGCACTTGGGTACAATTTACTCATAATTCTCACCATTTATGGACTGCATTAAAGTACATTTACACCCTTAACCATCACACCAATGGTCAATCAAGTGTTAAGTAGAAATGAAATGGTGGTTGATTGGTAAATTGCTTTAAATGTCCTCATATACCTCTAGTATAAAGCAAGGCTTGCACTCTTCAAGTGGGATATATGAAACTCTTTCTGAGGCATCTTGTAGCAGGAACGTATCAAAGTATTTGAAGTCTGTTTCTTCGTACGAAAATAATGGCATCGTCCACGGGAAGCAATTCACCGCTGACACTTCAGGAGCCGATGCCGACACCCGGTTCAACCTCGCTATATCGCATCATAATTTCTTCGGACGATGAGGAAGAGAGTTCGAATGGTGGTAGGAGAGCCATCACTGTCATTCCCTTTCCGAACCTGGACGAAGTTGTAAATGATGAAGGTGAGTCTCCAAGAAATGTGCTTGAATGGGTTGTCCCATTTATGGGTGCAAACGAAGTTCAACGTTACGAGGATGAGGGGCAAGGTCGCGTTCCATCGCCCGAGGTAATTGTCATCAGCTCGGATGATGACGGTGGGAAGAAGGTTCAAGTGTTAGCTCCGAGTGAAGAGTCCGGCTTTGTTGCGTGTGTGGGTTTCTACGTATGTATGTATAGTGATTTTTTCTAACGGATGGATTTTGTGACACTTAACCAATTATGTAGCCAGTAGGAAACTTCCGTTGGCAAGTTATGTGTTTTTTGTATTTTGTTAAGCGAAGCGTCGCACAACTGTTGAGAATGGCAGGCACCATCTGTCGGGAACGACAGATGAACTGTCAGGGTTTACTGGCAAATTTTCTATGTATATAGTATGCATATTCATATAACATGTAGTTTGGGTGAACGAACACAACCTAATGTGTACATTGAACGTAGTTTGTGAACTTTGCCGACAGTGCTATGCGCTACAAATGATGTGTTCGTAATATGCATTTCAAAGGAAACTTGTATAATGGTTGAACTTTTCATATTCCGTACATTCTATTTACATGTGTCAACAACGGCAACAATGTTATGCACAACAAAATTGTATTTTGATTCGAGACAGTTATGCAGTGCGTTGTGCCTATTTGCATTCTGCAAATGTTAACAAAACAAAGAGTAATGTTTATGCGTAAGAGAATGAAAGCAGTAATACAGTATTTACATTGTCATATACAAACAACATCGGGGGAACACTTCACTTACAACTTCAACCACTCACGTACAAAATGCTGCTTTCATCGGACGTGATACAGTGTGGTTCAAACATGTGGTCCGGTTATGACCAAGTCCACCGCAGCGAGTGCATTTCCTGAGCCGTGTGGTGTACTCGTGTCTGGATCGCTTACGTTGTGTGGGTGGTCTACCTGGAGGACGACGCACACTAGGGGGCATAATAGGAGTACCTGTAATTTCGGGTGAAACATTCCAGTCCACTTCACGCTGAATAGGATATATAGCTTTTCCATAGGCACCCTTCCAGTACTCGGATGTGTAATACGGTGAGGACAGATCGTACAATGACTTACCTCTCAAGCAAGCAGCACGGGTTGCATGAACGCACGACATACGATTCAGCTGGAACTCACGACAAGTGCACGTCTTTTCGAAGAAGTCTATAATGTCCGTGTTGTTGGATATTCCAACTTGTGTTAAGTTATTTGTCAAGCCATGCGCTTGCAACCTAGTACCTGCTTCGAACGTCGTCCATAACTCATTCTCCATCGTTGGTGACAGAACGGTATTGCATGCAGTTGCACTTGCTTGACGTTCATAAAACCACTTCTGCATAGTATGCCGAATGTGTTCCACTAAGCACGTGATCGGTAACGAACGGGCATGTCTCAACATTGAGTTCAAAGATTCTGTGTTGTTGTTGGTTAAAATGTTGTACCGTTGGCCAACAAATAGTGCACGTGACCAAAATGGGAAACCTGCTCGCTCCAAGTACCTGTATGCTCTTGCACTAACCCTACGAAGCTGTCTCATAAGTCTTTCAAACTTTTCGTTCCGGTAAGTTCTTACTGCTCTTTTGAATAGAAATATTGAACTTGCGTTGTTGTACCGCTGGATTAAATTCTTTTCCATATGCCAAATACAGCACCCGTGGTGAGCCCGAGGAAATAGGTGAGCAATGGCATTTTCAGTACTATTTTTCCTGTCGGAAACAAACACCAATTCGTCCGAGTCACCTATAAGATCTTTCAAATTTGATAAAAACCACATCCACAATCTATTCATTTCGGTATCAACAATCCCCCACGCTAACGGATAAATCTGTTTGTTGGCGTCTTGGGCAGTTGTCAGTAGAAGGGTACCTTTATACGGACCTTTCAAGTGACTGCTGTCAACACAAATAACGGGCCTCATGTAGTGCAAGTAACCTCGAATGCTTGCACCGAAAGCAAGGAAAAGGTAGTGAATCTTGTTATGAGTATCTATTTCGATGTACGTTACTGTCCCCGGGTTACTTTCTCCTAGGACGTGACAGTAAGAAGAAAGTTTTTGAAAGCTATCACCCAGTGTACCACATCGCAAATGTAAAGCAGCGACCTTTTCCCTACGTGCTTGATGGTAACAAATTTTCACACCAAACTCACGTTCCATGTCACGAGCAATAGCGGTAGGATCATACGATCCATAGGTATTATCCAATTTCCCCATAATCTGCTCAGCAATTACGGAACTAGTGGCATGTTGATGTGCATTACGACGATAATCTATGGGACATGTATGCACATTGTTGAATTTGCGGATCATGAAGATGGCGGACTGCTTTACACTCGAAGCACGTAACATCCACTTACAATTATCGTCAGCACATACAACGGTTAACATTTTTTGACTTGACCTGCTAACCTGAAATTGAAACTTCTCTCGCAACGCAAGTAGACAAATTCTCGAGTACAACTCTTTCTTGGTAAAAAATATTTCCCTTTCGGTAAGATCTGGCATGTTCACAGTGGAAATCCAGTAGCATGTATCCGGACTTTTGGAATGTGATAATAGTTCTTCGTCAACGTCAGCAATATTACCAGTATTTGTACCATGTAAGGGATCGTCGAACATCTCATCTAATGGTGCAGTCCGAACATCAAAAATTGGAGTATCCGCTGCATTATTGTTTAGGACACTTTGCTGATGATTGAGCTCGTCATCCTGTACGGCGTGGTGATCTTCCGCGACGGCAAACAATTGTTGGCTGTAATTTGTATCCCTCTTCATTTCAACACTTGGCAGGCCGGTTTCCAAAGTCGTAACGCAGAGGACAGTTTCCTTATGAACTGATATGTACCAATTTACGTCTTCATCTTCGAGTATTTCGGCCGGCGGCATATTCATGTTCGGAACTTTGAACTTCAATTCCAATTTTGTGAGCGGATCGAAAACACCAAGTTTCTCGTTCAACCGTAACAATAGCTCCGGTATTGTGATACCGCTCGGCACTAAAATGGAAGTGCTTTTGTCCCTAGTCCACTTCCATTCGTCATTCACGTAAACAAACTTTCCCCCGTGCGACATGATGAATCTCAAATTATTGTTCATACCTGAAATATTGGGAATGCAACGATAAGAATTATGCACAATCAAAATGTCGACTATATAATAGCATGGAAGTGACACGTTCCAATATTTAAACCTACGTAATACTACAAGGTCAAATTAAGGGTGTCAAGAATTTTTAGCTGTCCAATTCGACAATTTACTTATCTATCCCGGCAGTTTATAAATGTCGGGTACGATAGTTCAAATCTCGATCCCGACAATTTCGAAATGTCGAGTTCGACAGTTCAAGTGTCGAAACTGCCAAGAAGTTTCAAATGTGTTTGGTAGCATTAATGTTTATAATCATTTCTCAACTACAACAACTACAACATCACAACCTATTTTTAGAAATAAATGACTGAATACTTCATTAAATACGTAATACTTCACATTTTCCAAAATATTTTTGTTATGTTTTTCCTTCAAGAATATTAAAAAAACAAGACCATCATGTTGTTTTTAACATTCTAAAAAAAAAGTAAGCTATTACATAGAAATATAAACAATTTGTAACAACTGACCTTTCAAGATAGATGAAGAAGATGGATGAAATAATATCTTTTTCAGGAAGAAGAAAATGGATGAAGAAGATGAATGAAATAAGGGTTTCTTTCACAATAAATTTGTTTTTTAATTTAACTAGGGTTTTGAAGGATTTTATATTCATTTTTTATTAACTAAATTCGTATTTTACAATATAATATTCATATTTTCAATGATTATAATATACAAATTAAACAATCAAATCACAACATTAATTGTTTTGAAAAGCAATCATGAAGGAGCATTAAATGCTCCAAAAAAGTCAAATTAAGGGTAATTTAGACATTTGACAACAAGAAAGTGATATTTTTGTACAAATTGTGTGCACACCAAAGTTTTTTGTGCATTTTCAAAAAAAAGTGACATTTTGGTAAATTTTCCTATTTTTGAAAGTTGTATTTCTAGACTTGATCATATAGCATAAAAAAACTAAAGAATCAGGTGAAGAAATAGAGAATTTTTTGCCACATAGGTTGTGTTCAAGAAGAAGGACCAACAAAAAGAACTAGCATTAGGCCTAAAGACTTGACTGAATGCGAATGATAATAATCTTGGAGTGTCGATTTCCATATTGCAAATTGTTGATGTTAAAGAGAGACTATCGAATAGTAGATATGAGGTTCAAGTTATAATTGTATGGATGGAGGTTGATGGTGGTGGTGGTGGCGGCGACGGCAACGGTAGGCGAGGTGGGATGGGGTGCGATGGATGGAGAAGATCATTGTATTTTTAATTACCCTATCTTTCTTTTTATTTTCTTTATTTATTTGTTTTAAATCAAACTAAGTGTACTTCGGCAAATCAAAATGAGCATTGTTTATTCCTTATGTTTTAGTAACCCATCCCACAAAATGGGTAATAATAACTTGAGCAGAAGTTGAACCAAGTAGTCTAGACAAGACTAGAAGAGAGGAATAACATTTTATAACTTTTATGAGCAAAATAACCATTCTTAAAAGCATTGTCCAAGATAATTTCTATCTAACTTTCTAAAAGTATGTGCTGTTGATCTTGAGATGATAATGACTCAAGTTACTATATTTGTTGATTTGGTTCATCAAAGAGGAAGTTCCTATGGTCTTTATATACTTGAAGTATATTCAAGAGATTTTTTTAAAGTGAGATACTCTTTATATAGTCAAACCTTGAGATTAGGATTAAAGAGCGTATTTATTTTGACTTTTAAAATAGAGAATGTGTTTTATGCTCTACAGTTGAAAGAGACAAACTCACTTCTCTATTTATATTTTTTCACGATTGTATTTAGCTCCCGACTTTCTAAAAGTATGTGCTGTTGATCTTGAGATGATAATGACTCAAGTTACTATATTTGTTGATTTGGTTCATCAAAGAGGAAGTTCCTATGGTCTTTATATACTTGAAGTATATTCAAGAGATTTTTTTAAAGTGAGATACTCTTTATATAGTCAAACCTTGAGATTAGGATTAAAGAGCGTATTTATTTTGACTTTTAAAATAGAGAGTGTGTTTTATGCTCTACAGTTGAAAGAGACAAACTCACTTCTCTATTTATATTTTTTCACGATTGTATTTAGCTCCCGTTTGGTAGTGCTTTTTCATCTCAAAAAATTAATTTTTTTATCATTATTTTGCTATTTCAGTCGTCATTTTTTACTTTTTCACTCACTGGTGGCTTCCACTTTTTTCCTTACAGTAAAAAAAAATCAATTCTCATAATCACTACCGAACGGCCCCTTAATAAAATTAATAGTTTCAATGCTCGAATACATAAATTATTCAAATTTAGAAAGTATTTTAGCAATTGAAATAAAAAATCTACATCATCAATTACAAAAGGAGAGAAAAAATAAAATAAAAAATATAGAGTTTATTGGAGTGTATAAAAAAAAATTTGCTCAATAAATTTAAATATATTATCTATGATCAAAATGCTCTTTAAGAGGGGTGGGATGGGGGGTTGGGGAATCTCTTGAAAATGCTCCTATTGTAAAGCATTCAATATATATGCTTCGAGAATAAGTATTCTCAATGTAAATACCTTGAAGTTGTCTGTATATGTCATCAATTAGGTTGATTTCCAATTACGAAAGAAATCCTAGATTTTTCTTTCTTTCTCTTCCGATGGTCGAATGAATTTTGACAATGGATACTTTGGTTAATGTATTTTTAAAAGGTCAAAAATCGTTCAAATGTTTTTTTTTAATGGAAATGAAAGGATAGAATTCGATGTTGGGAATGAAATTGTGAAAGATTCGTTAGTTCTAACTGACATAATGGTTGGGGTTCAACCATTATGTCATCTTACTGGTTTCACACGAAGTATTTTGATTGCTGTTGAATAAAAGTTATTCGATCATATTGTCACAAATTAAAACCCAGTGACCTAATTATAGTTGGGCCGAAAATTGGGTGCCCACAAATACAATTGACTAACTCAATGGATCGGTATACGAACTTTAGTTTTAACTATTATCTTAAAAAAAAAGCCTTCCTGCCAAAAAAAATAATGATAGAGGTTTTGACCGTCTCTCAAAAGCATCAGTCCCGGATGAATAAACAATTGGAAGAAAAAAGTGACCCCACCCCCTATTGTGAGGGGTCGGTCAGGGCTTCAATTAGTTTTTTTTTCTTTTCTGACATTGCAGATCTGTTCATCATCTCAATATGAGTGGCTCAATTATTTTTAGTTGAAATACAATTGAGATGAAAGTTTGGCGATTGTCAATGCAAATAACAATTATAAATAAGAATAGGTATTACAAAAGAGCAATAAAGTATCTCAAGAACTTTTCATGAATAAATTTTAATTTACAGTTCAACCGATCCAAAATAGAATCAAATGAAGACATATTATTAAAATCTTGTTATTTTACATAATAGGTATAGTTGGATGAATCAAAAACCTATTTGACTAAACATGGATTAAAGGAATATTAAAATCAATCTTCGAAAATATACTATAAATTTTAATCGAATGCAAATAAATTACTAACAATGTTATCTGAATCGCCCTAGACTAATTCAATAGAAGGAAAAAAAAAAAAAAAATCCTTTTAGAACCCATTAAAATAATTAAAATTGATGGATTGAATCTTATAAGTAGTAGGTTGACTCCAAATCATATTCAAATTGTTATTACCATTTGAGTTCGATTTTATCTTTCACTCTTGACACTTTACCTTAATCGATTCAACTTGTTTGACGGTAATTTAATTACTTAAAAAAGTTACAAATGTGATTGTATGGCGATGCTTTGCCAAACTTATTAGTTACGTAGGTCTTGTACATAATGAAATTATGTGCCTGTTTGGTTTAAATTAAAGTCAAATAATCAATATTAATCATATTTTTTATGGATTTTACAACTTTTCAACAACATATTTCAAAAATTTCTATCACAATCTACTAAAAAATCTAATTTTCATTTCCACCGAACATTATAATGACACACTTGGAAGTCTTTCGAGATTAAATTTTTGAACTTCTGAGATTAAATTTTTGTTTGAACCTCATTTTAAAGGAAAAAATGCATTTTTAAATAGTGATTGGTGGAGAATGTGTGGTTAAAAATTAAAGAAAAGTTTTGACTTTGCGTGTAATATTATTTTATTAAAAAATATGTGTTTAAAAAAGAATTTAAAAAAAACAAATTTTGAAAAGAATGGGACTCAAACAAGGACTAATTCTATGCAAAGCATTACATAGAATGATTGAGAAATAACTCACTGTAGGGGAAGTGGACATTAATTTGAGACTCAATCAACAAGAGATTAATTCAAGTTCGATGGTGTATAATAAAAAAGTTTTCCTGAAAAGCAATTACTCTTGGGCACAAAGCGTAGCTGCAGATTTCTGGTGGTCCAATCAGTTTAAAGATCTAGACAGAAATAATTGTTGATATTATATTGATATTCATTGAATAAGAATTAATTAAGTCTGCTTATTAAATTCCCTTGAAGTCATTTCTATGTATGTCCATCCATTTTGCATTTACCTTCGTCTTCTCTGTTATGTTTGAATAACACTTCTGTCCTATGATCTAATGCCGATAAACATAAAACATGTCTTATTATAATTCTCTAATTTGTTGGTTTTGAATTTTGTTTTGAGGGTTATAGTCTTGTGTTTAA
>NC_036249.1:8564239-8573768 GCF_002742605.1 Olea europaea var. sylvestris | reverse complement strand
CAATTATTCCTAATTACTGGAGCATGAAGGTACTTAAAATTATATAATGTTTGTGAAAATAATGTATTTATGTTATCACAGTAATGGATTTCAATGTGATTTCATGTTTTTCTAAAACTTAAGCACAATTTTTTGTTTTTTAATCAATTATTGATTATCTCCTTTTGGATAGTTTTCTTCATTCCATCTTTTTGAGTAAATTGATGAAAATTAGGGATTTTTGGTAATTTTTCTGCTTAAATATTTTATGAGGTTTGTGGAGTAGGAAAATTTATTATTTATGTTTTAATAAATTGTTGAGTGTTGACTTGATGAGTGATGATCCTTTTGAAACCTTTAACCATTGCAACGGTATTATATAATGCCAAATTTAATTACAGCAATCACTCCAGTTACTTTATTATTAGTAATAATTAAGATGGGGTTTCAATTTTGGGTTTTGTGGTCTGTGGCCGTGGGTACTAGGTTGTTGAATTAAATTCCTAGAATCTGTGCATTGCAACGAGCTCTATGATTTGTAGGAATCTTAGTTGTGAGTTCATTCCTCTCCTTTTATGCTGATAGGTAATTTTCATGGAACAATAAACTGTATGAAAATCCGGTGAACACGAGTTTGAATGGAAGCAAAGGCCAAAGAGAGAGGTCTCCAATAGAGCATTATTTAGGAATTTGAACCAATGAAAATATTGAAAAGATGCTCACCTAGCCACCTAGCCACCTTGGCCATGGTTTTCATAACAGTTAAAAATCTTTATTTATTAGTTCCAATGCTTAAACAATACCAAAACTCAAATCTTATTGGCTTCTAGGATCTACTTTTTGAGCATTAGACTTTTTAAGCACCAAACTTTATCTTCACATATAATTTAAATTTATCGACAACAATTAGTTGGGAGTTATGATTATTGTTAAATTTTGCTTTCAGGATTGTGTTGTGATGGTGGAATTCTCAAAGTGCCGTATCGTGTCATTTCATAATTTCTGCTCAATGCCCTAATTTAAATTTTACTTAAATTTGATAATGTGTAAATTAAAGTATCATAATTTTATTTAAATTTTAATTTCAGGCTCGTGCGCTGTGACGGTGAAATTCTAAAGGATGTGATTTCACAATTTTCGTCGAAATTTCACTTCTCAGGTAAGTAATGTTTGCCCTAATTTGTTATTGAAGAGAATGAAAATGTTTGAAGCCTTGTCGGCTTATATAATTGGATATTGTAGGATGAACAATTGCACAGGCGCAGTAGTAACTAATTTACATTTACATTGATTTCGCCAGGGGGCAGAATATATCGTAGAATTTTACATTTAGGTTGATTTCGCCAGGGGCCTAATTTACGAAATTCATCTCAGGCCTTGACGATCACAGGACCGGCTCTACAAATGAGCAATCAGATTTTACAAGGTGTATTAAAGGTATAATGATATAATGCAAGAGCAGCCTTAATAGTGCCTTTCTTTGTAGCTGATTGGCCACCTCAGGGCACGCAGAGATTTCTATATACAAGTGCCAGTAGAAAAAATCTTGTCATTCTAAAGTGTACGTTGATAATGTAGAGAAATTGTGAGATTAAGCTAGTGTCGAAATAAAAATTTGCTTGACAGCAGGCTGTCTAGAGCACCTACTTTGAAAAAATTTAAAGAGGGAGGACTAATATAAATTTATCTTTTGATGAAGATAGATTCTAAGAAGACGATAAGTTTATTAAGAAAAACGTCATAGAAATTAAGGGCTTGTGTCTTTTAATCTAATATAATGTTTTATTGATGTAAAAGTTGAAATCGTTGAGTTATGAATAACTTGTTCAACCTTGTTTGTTGCATTTTGGCTAAAGCTTACATCCATGACACTTGACAGAATACGAGAAATATCCCTTGGCATTTGAAATAGATAAAGTTACTATTTGTCTCCCTTATATATATATATTCCTAAATATCACTATTTAAAGCATTGTTTTTCTCAATAATAACCATCAAACAAGGCAAAATTCAGTGGGAATAAAAGTATAATTCTCTAAATACTCATAATTAAAATACTAAGGAAGGACAATTACTTTTAGCCTTTCGGTACTTTGCCAGTTGGTCTACATCTTAAGTGCATTTGGATACTTCTTAGTTCTATCTTTATAAGATAATATCAAAAGCTGAATATGATTCAATTGGATCAACTTGCCAAGTATGAATTTAACAGTATTTTAGAATGATAATAACTTTTCTCTAAGTTGATCACATGAACTTTTTTTCTCTATTCTATCTTTCTCCTACATCAAATATCAATTTTCTCGCCTTTATGGGCATAGCGTAGTGGTAAAGCAGGAGGATTCTCTGAGGACTTTTGAAGGTTCGAATCCCCACGACAATTGGAAGGCATTTATCTTGTGGAGGCAAAGTTATGATGTACTTTATCGTTCCTCCGGGAGTCCTGTCCGCACGTCATAAAGGGAGGTCCGTAGAGAGGAGAATCGCATTCAGAATATTCGACTCAAGTATGTATAAGCTGTGACCGCATTCGAATTTATCCGGACAATGAACTGGGGGAAGGTCATCATTCCTCAAGATTAGTCAAGCGAAACTCGGATATATATATATTCTCTTAACCAGGCATCTTATTCTATTTGGTCGTCAATTATAATATTAAATTTTGCGAAAATTTTCTCAAACAAACAAACACAAAAACTTTAAGGTATTAACAAGTGGAAAGATCTACAAAGTGATGTTTGATGAGGAGCACTAAACTTGGTGGAGCTAGGCCCCTTGAACCAAACCCTCATTCATTATTCTTTATTATTTTTGTACTACATTAAAAAATTATGTTCTGTACAAAATTAATCTATTTGTTAGTTTCATTTCCACGTACATAGGCCTATATAGGTGGATTAAACCAAGAGTTGCACTACATGTACAACAAAGAATTTGCCAGACAACTTACAGCTCACACGCAATCCGTGGGGTGGGTCGGTATATTTTTTCAATATAAAACTCACATGGAATCCACCCCATGTGAGTTTTCTGGATTTATTCTATAGGGAAAATTATGTACAAACAGATTTTTCCTTAAACCAGTAACATTGAGTGAACCAATTTTCCATCTAATTTGTCGTTAGTGAAGTCCAATCGTTCTGGCCATTTGTCAATTTTATATTGTGAAGAAAGTTCCTCATTTTTTATTTATTTATTTGTCTTTTTTGATAAAGCACCATCATAGTCTCGATATCTTTTAAGGCTCTGCCAAGCAAAAATTGATTATGGCCATATGTGAAGATAGCAATTTATATCAAAATTGATTATGGTTTTCTTGTTAATTGTATGGCACACTACATCAAGCAAAAATTTAGATGTAGAATCTATGATAGATTAATTTTATACTATAAAATCTTGTCCGGGAAAACTATAATAGTAAATATACGAACATTAACTTTTAAAAAATTTGTCTCATGCAACGTAAATTCCCAACTTCGCTTGGAAAGCAAGTAATATTGAAATTGACATAACATTTGATTTGGGACCATCTTTGTCAATAGTTATAAAAAAATAAAAAGATGAAATTCTAGTAATTTTATTCATATCAATACTAAACATGAGGTACAAATGAAGTAAAGAGAATCCTTCGCCAAACATAATCCAAAGCACTAGAAATAATTAACAAGTAGTCGAGCCTATAGATGTTACACATTCGTGGTTGGAGCTTAATTAGTTAAGCAAAAACCAGTGTCATAAACAATTCCAGACTTCCAATCATTAGGAATGGCGCTAGCTAATTGCACCCACTTCACTTCAGTGTTGCCCTCGACCACCACCGAAAGTCTGAAGTTGAGAGGGCCTAGTGGTGGGTTCTGAAGGTCGAATAATGTTCCATAGGCTCTTCAAATTGGCCTCTATTACTTGTAATCCTCCTAACAACATCAATGACCAAGTTACCGTTTTAAAAAGTAAAATTTTATTTAAAAACCATATTTTGATAAGTAAAAAAGAACAGTTTATTTGACTTAAGAGTATATATTAGCCATACTTAAATAGTGATGATATCATACATTACCTCCTTGTACAATGGAACTATGGCCAAGTACAGAGGCAGTCAAATAGTACTCAACAGTATTGACGGAAAAAAGAAGTAAAATCTTGTTAACGATAGAGTCTAGTACTATTGAATACCAAACGTGCATTATATGGATCCATGCTCCTATGCGTATTTTGGAGAGACATTTTCTGCCCCTTGAGGTAAATCATCAATAGGTTGACTTGAAGTATAATTACTTGATGTATCCACCTCAATTTTCCTTTCAATTGGGCTAGCCTTTTTCCTTTGCCTTAGAGGTAAGCCCTCTGGCTATGTCCCTCCTCATCTTGTTGAAAAACATTTTGCTAAGGCATTTGATGCCAGCCTGTACCTACATTAGCTTAAGTAATTATTGCACGTCAGTATTTTGTTAGGCAATATTTCTCATGTTGGCAGCCATTTCTTCAAGATATCTTGCAAGGCATGCAGTAATGCCACCTCCTTAATGGTGTTGGTGGTGGGGTCTACAAATATTTTCATTGGTTCGAAGGACTTCTTCTTCATGGTATACTAACGATTTGTGTATCAACACTTCAAATAGCACCGTCACTTGTCCTTTCTTCAAGAACAGATACCTTTCTTCAAGGGTGGAGTTTGACACACTAGTGTGTTTCCCACAAATGATGTCAATCTTTGACCTCAAATTTTGTACCTCCAACATAGTCAACAGATATCAAGGCTTCCCATGTCCATGCAAGTCTGATTTCTACACACTTCGACAAACCATTAATCATACGTTGCCTTCTCCCCTGGTAGTGAAATTGGCCATGCACACTCCAACGGCCAAGCAATTGAAGTAGTGTATATGGGTATAGAAGGTGCTTTAGACACGAGTCTCTAATATAAAAAGGGGGTCAGTTTTGGAAAAAATTGTGATAATAACAATAAATATAGCAAATTGTGATTGAGAGTTTAAACATGCATCACCTTTGGAATGAGACATTGTGTGAGCTTTTATAGCAAAATATGATCGATATCGGCCATAGGATTAAAGTGTACATGGCCTCATCCATACGGCTAAAGCTTCTCGTCAAAAGCATCAATCAATCATAGGCATTTAATGCTAATACTATTTTGTTGCCCATCAATAGGCTTAAACTTGACTTCATTGGCTAGATATAGTGGCAATAGCAGTGACTTGTCACATCAATCATGTACTAGGGATTGTATAGAAGATCTCTTACTACGCCCCCTTGAAGCCTCGCCCTCATGAGGTTTTGATTCTTCATATGGGCTAACTCAGTCAAATGGGCTCGATATCCCATATAGGTTTGGCCTCTTCACGGGGTTTGACCAAACTGTCTGTTAGGTAGAGTGACATGAATGCGGGTCCAAGTTCGCTTCCATGTAGGAGGCAAGGCGTAACACCTACGTTAAATTATTTGAAAAAGGAAAGGTTAATATAAAAACATAATATCGGTAAGTTAAATTTATCTTTTAACCTACTCGCTAAAACTTAGAATAATTACGTTACTAGCTAGTGACAGTTTTAAAAAGGAGCAGTGGGGTCACTATGATTTTAAAATTTTAATTTTGTGTAAGGAAAGACTTATATTTTGTAAATTTGGCTCCACATACCATATAAAATATAGCTTCAAAATAATATTAAAACTACATGTCTAGTGCAGTGGTAAAACCATCAACTTTTCGAATTCCATGTGCCACATTATATTTCTTTTGAGAAATCTGTGCAATTAGTCCTCACTTTTTAGGCTTTAGCATCTCTAGGAGGCAACAAACAGAAGGTAGGAGTAAACACGATTTGATTTTGATGGTTTTCAACTATTTTAAAATCAAATCGTTTTATTTTTCTAACTAAACTTGCTAATGCTGGCATGGCATAATGCTATGTTCATTACAACTGTCACATTATTTTCATTACCATTTTATTATCGGTAGCTATTACCTGATTTAGACCAATAATAATGTTATTCTAATGTATGCAAGCTTATTATTTGTCATGATATATGATCATATAGCTTAATGGGCTCTCCACATATTACAGTTTAAAAAAGTTTGATCTATTATTATTTCACTTTTCGTCATGAGAATTTGAAGAGGTAGACGGGGCCCTATTTATTTTGTATATGTGCAGTGAAGATATTGTGTTGTATTTCAGGTTGGTTTAGTCCACAGTACAAATAGATGTTGTCGAAATTTTGTTGCATCTTGGAATGTATTCAAGGTAATTTATAAGCCCTCCTCAATTTGAAGTCGACTATATTTCTATGACCATTTGTAAGCTCATACTTGTTAGGGATGGGCTCGTATATTAGAGGCAATTCGTAAATCCTCACTTATTTGGGATCTACTCATATTCATAAGGCAATTGGTAAGTCATCGTCTAATTGAAGATAACTCGCATTTTTGACCCACACCTAAATGTACACCTCAGATATGGTAAACTATTGGCATATAAATAAATTACATGGCATGCACGTCACAAAGAGAGGTTAACATTAGTTGACTAGGCCTCAACAATGTTAATTGGATACAGCCGAGTAAACCTAAGTAACCTCTTCTCGGGCTTGAGCCCGATCCCTAACCCATTTGGCCCTCTCTCTCTCTCTCTCTCTCTCCCCTCTCTCTCTCTCTGTGTGCGCGCATCTGGACTTGAAGGCATGTTCATCTAAACATTTGCCAAATCCCATCTTACACATTTCTCTTGCACTCATTCCATGACCTGTTTTGATAGTTGATTTGACCTTCGAATTGAAAAGGTTGTCAAGTTTTTTTTTTAGGACGGCTCCTTTACACCTTAATGGTTCTTTTCCAATGTGCATGTGATGCCTATATGGAAAAGGATATGGCCTGAATTCTATTATCAGGCCAAATTTTGAGGTCAGCAAAATCAAACCAAATCATATTTTGTGGTTTGATTTGGTTTCAAATCATTGATTTAGCGACACAAAAATAATAGCTTTCAAATAAGTGAAAAAATTAATATATTAATTTCAAATTTCACTAAAACACTTGCATTGAAACCTTTCAAACATAAATGTTGAATGAAGGCTTCCTGGATGCTTGACGCATGACTTCATCCAATAGCTTATTGGTCAAGTTCTATCACGTCACAATGTCATGTCCTAGACATCAATAGGTCTATGACCCCGTATGCTATCTTACGTGGGTAAAAGTAAGTTTGCACTAAATCACCATTTTAATTATTTCTCACATGACTCCAGAAGTAGAATCACCATTTACATAAAGTTTGACCATTGCCCTCCATCGCTTCAGCGATGAAGACCCATGTTATGTCATAAGCATTATGAATCCAAAGTTCACATTGCATTTAATAAATTGCAAATTTCGATTATTCATTTCTTGGATTCTTCAAATTCTCTTTGAATTTATTGGCAATTGACATCTATAAAAATATATGTTAATTGAAAATGCGGGGAAAAAATAAATATATTTTGAAAAAGTAAAATAAAGAGCTTGTTTGAGTGTATCGAAAGTCTTACTATTTAAATTTCAAAATATTTTCTATTATATACGAGATGCTTCTATAATTAAATAAAAAAGACTATTGAAGAGGTTCTTACATGCAACAAACTTGACTCTTAAAACACATTAATAAACTGGGATCAATGTCCCATAAACTTAACTAAAAAATATTAAGCCCCTGTTTGTTTCCCATTATTTACCCATTAAAATAAAAAATATGATCGTTATCCATCACATCAAACCACCATATTTGACTTTCCATCTCTTGTGTAGGGCCCATAAGGCTATATTTTTCATTCTCATTTTTACATTAATGTGTATCAAACGGGGCCTGAGTTTGTACCAGGATAGCATAAATAACTAAATATTACAGAAATTTTATTTATATCACAACTGAACACAAGTCCCACTTATTTATTTTTAACTTCTTACACACACACACACACATACATACTTTAATATATATCTCACAAAGCTCTAGGGACGGGGCAGTGAGGGCCCTCAAGGTTGGGGTTCAACCTTTTTTTATACTATACATATATATAGGTAAAAAGTAGGTGGAACGGGTAGTTTGGAGCTTAATTAAGTTGAGATGCGGTGTCATATGCAACTCCAGCCTTCCAATCCGTAGGAATGGCACGGGTTAATTGTACCAAATTAACTTCATACGGGATGGCATAGTTAATTCTAACGTGAAGAGATCCGATGGGTGGATTTGAAATGTCGAATACCGTTCCATACGCCCTACGCATTGGACTCCATTCCTCGCTATCCTCCTTTGTTCATTATCAGAAACAAGTACAATGTCAGTGATCATTGATAAGAATATTTAGTTGTGCTTAAAAATTACTTTTTTAGAAATTACGTCTTCTACTAGTCAAACAAGTAATTTTGGAAACGTGTTTGACAAAATAAGTAACTTAAAGGTAAGCCCCTAAGAGGTTTAGATGAAAATCAGATTATTAGTAGATTTTTGATAAAAATTGATGCAATATGTAGTTAAAAAGTTTTAGGTTCCATGAAATATGTGGTTAAAATTAATTGTTATTTTTTTACTATGGTTTTAATCTAATTTTTCAGTTGAATCAAGCAGGGACTAAGTTTGACCTACTTTTTAATCTTTAAATAACTTATGGTACTTTAGTACTAATGAAATTCTGTATGCTTACTTTTTAGCTTGTAATATTTGAGAAAAGTATATTGCTTTGGTTGAATGGAGAATGTAATGTAATAGTGACCTATTTTGAAGAATTGAAATTTAGTGGTCTACTTCAAATTGAGACTTCCAATTTGAGGGAAAAAAAAAAAAAAGAACTTCTAATTTGAAGAAGAAGAAAAAAGAACGATTTTAGAAAGTAAATAGAAAATGTTTGTCTAACAGGTAAGTTTCTAAACAAAATATTTCAAAAGAAAAGTAATTTCTTTCAAGTTCAAACATATTTATAAGAAGATTAATGTTATGCATAATGAAGACTATCGATAGTCGTTCTACATGACATACGCATGATATCACTTATAAGAAAAATACCTTTAACGAACTTTTAAACTTTGGAAAACATGATGGCTTAAAAACTTCATGCTCATGACGTAGAAAAAGGAAGAGTTTTGTTAGAGGATATACCAGTCCGATGTCTATACCAGTGATATCAGACATTCCATCTTTGTATATAGGGGCCAGGGCCAAGTAGGAAGGGTAATTGCTATTCTCATGGATTCTTAGCTCAAGGTTGCGATTATAACTACATGGAACTCTCCTGTATTCAATGTCAACTACACCATAAGCAAATAGTTGTGGAGCCATATCGGGTCGAGCCATTTTTTCGTAGCCACGTTTGCTCATTATGAAGTCTGTTCTGCCTCCCGCACCACGATCCGTTACCACGACCTTTGCTCCCTCCTCGCTGCAGTATGTTGGGATTTTGCACTTTACCTAATCGAGTCATTGAATGTTAGGCATCAGCTTATGGGAGAAAATTGAGATACTAATAGCTCCAAACATGGCCCCCAAGAGATTCTATAAAGCAC
>NC_036249.1:8558000-8563846 GCF_002742605.1 Olea europaea var. sylvestris | reverse complement strand
GTGGGCTTGATAGTAGTACAAATCTGGTGGCAAGTTGAGATAGTATTGATCTAGTGGTGACCGAGGGTGGTGATTGTGAGATGGCTGGAAGTGCAAATTTGATGGTGACATTGTAGATTGTTGTCAATGGTTGTAATGGTGGTGGTGGAAATAGGCAGCCCCAACGACAACGTTGATAATCACCACAGTGATGAAAACATGCAGCGGAATAGACATAAAATTGTGTTACAAAAAGTGTAACACATATTTTACACAAGGGTAACACACAGTCTTACAAAAAATAATAATAAAATAAATTAAAAAAGTAAAATAGTTGTGCAGAAAAATAAAATATCATAAAGAAGAGGGGAAAGGGAAAACGAGAGCACCACATACTTGCAGTTCCTAGGCCTTCGGGGCTACCGTAATAGCTTGCTCTCGATTTTTGAAATCCTTGGCCATAACAAGTTGCTGCCAACAGCAATATCATAGGAAAAAAGAAGAAATAAGAACCCATTTTTCAGACAGCTCCAATTCTTGAAGGGGACGAGGGATACACAAAAGCTGGATTTTAGATGCCGTTTTATAGCAGAACGAGAGCACGCACTCAGAATTAATGATTTTAATATCTACGATTTTTCTCCCACTATGGACTAATGGTGTAATGGAAAGCTAAAAACTACCGACATCGAAAATTGACTTCTTAAGACTATATCGTTACTGCTAAGGGTGAAACTTACATCTTCACGCATACGTACAACATTTAACGGCTTGAATCATTCCTCTTAACAGTATAAATATTTTCCGATGGAACCTCAAAATTCAATATGTAATTTACTTATTAGAACCTAAGACGCTCAAATGTGGAATTTTATCGGTCAAAAGCTCAAATCAGCAATCCAATTTCAAATTAATAGTAAAAAATAAGCTACGATTTTTTGGGAACTTGCAACATAGTACAGTAGTTTACACCTACTTATAAAATCATCTTTATAATTTATTCTCATGAACAAGAGGAAATTACAAAGGAAGTGGTGCCATAAGGGGCAGGGAAAATGAACGTCCCTGCAATATTTTTATTTTTTAAAAATACATGTAATACACATAATATTTGTATATCGTCTTTTCATATTTTTTTGGCCCCGAAAGTGATAATCCAACTCCACCACTGGAAAAGAACAACGTCATAGAATGAAGAGCTTGTGTCTTTAACATTCTTTTTTTAAATTTTGGTTGTGTTTAAATTATAAATTAAGAAGCAGGTTTCTCGAAATGTGTGAATAAAAACTAAGCGATAAGTAGTAGATTCATAGAGTATATGGATAATCAGTGTTTGATATGTTTAAATTATAATTTAAACTTGTGCTAAACATGCACAATTTATGATGAAACATAAAATTCTTCCTATGTTAAAACTTTAACCAAGACGTAACTCTAATTTTTGCTAAAATGTTTCTCACAACCTCCATACATAATTATTAGCATCACATTACGATGGCAACTACAGACAAAATGCAACTGTATTTTAGCAATAAGTACGACTGCTGGACCTCGTTCATAATTTTATTAATCCCACTTAATTCATGTCAATATTTTTTTCTACCTTCTTACCCTTCAAATACGTAATTGTACAGTATGTACAAGGTAACTATGATTATACTTTTCTTTTTTTTTTTAACTATATGAATTTCATACATTTTTGAAAAAAAGATCATCTGCTTTTAAATTTTCAATTAAATCAATTATTATTTTAATTTAGATGAATCTACATGACCTGATAGATATTCCAAATAATAATAAACACTATTACCACCTTACAGAAAGCATTAAAGTGGAACCTTCAATTTCTACTCCGTGATTATCTTCTTCCAAAAATATCAAAAAAAATATCTATTCCATGAGTGCACATGGAACTATTTAATTCCATGTGGAGAATGCTTATTTGGTATCAATTCGATCTATTTGTATTAGAATTGGACTTAACTATGTAGACCCTTAATCAAAAAATGGTTATTGAACTCACTAGACTAAAATATTATCATACAAACTAACATACTTAAAAAAGTAAATAGACATTTATTCTATTCCCTAGTAGTTTTAGATTTGAATGGAATATGGTCACTCGGAGATAGAATTGCATCTCCACATTAATCCAAGTCTGAAATGAATAATCATATGATCATTTTTCCGCATATAAAATATATGAGTAGAGTAGGAAATTTATTATTTGGCCACCACGCCCCAGCTACCATCACAATATATATATAACCTTGCTACATATACACTATGACGGCGTAACTTTTGTTTACACTTTGTCACGTGACATTATCATATTAAACAATTTAAATTTCAAACAATTTTGTTCATCCAATTGACATTTGACAACAATATAAGTGTCAACCAACATGTTGGTCGGAGTTTTTCATTTCTAAGGTGGCAATCTCATTTGGAGAAGAAGAGACCACGAAGAGAAGCGCTCTGGTGAGTATAGTCGATTGGTGTGTTGGAAATGACATGGATCTCTCCGGAACAGGTGGTGCCGTTGGAGTTTGAGTGATAGTATTTTGGAAATAATATGGAGGTTCACTGGTTTGGCAATGGTTTCAATTTTAATAAGGCCTAGCACAAAACATCCCTACGTTTGACACTTTTTGCGGAAAACGTTCCTACTTTTGACATTTCTTGCGTAAAACATCCATACGTTTCAATTTTTTTTTTTTGCATTTTCATCCTTATTTTCACGTTTCATTGCGAACCACGTCATTTTCATCAATTTGAAACGTAAGAACATTTTATACACTACATATCAAACATAAGGACGTTTTGTACTATTATACATTTTAATAATTATTTGGACACACTTACACTTTTTAAAATATTTAGGAGTAAAATTGCAATTTATTCTTTATTTTTCTTTTCTTTTTCTTTTTTTTATTTTTATTTTTTTAAAAGGGGCATTTTTAGCAATGAAACGTTGAAATAAGGACGAAAATGCAAAAAAATGAAACGTAAGGACGTTTTCCCCAATAAGTGTCAAACTTAGGGATGTTTTGTGCTATTAACCCATATTCCAAATAATAAACACTATTACCACCACACAGAAAGCATTAAAGTGAAACCTTCCATTTCTACTCTATAATTATTTTCTTCCAAAACTATCAAAAGAATGTCTATTCCATGAGTGCACATGGAACTATTTAATTCCATACGTAGAATGCTTATTTGGTATCAATTCGATCTATTTGTATTAGAATTGAACTTAACTATGTAGAACCTTAATCAAAAAATGGTTATTGAACTTGTCACTAGACTAAAATATTATCATACAAACTAACATACTTAAAAAAGTAAATAGACATTTATTCTATTCCCTATTAGTTTTAGATTTGAATGGAATATTGTCATTGGGAGATAGAATTCCATCTCCGCATTAATCCAAGTCTGAAATGAATAATCATATGATCATTTTTCCACATATAAAATATATGAGTAGAGTAGGAAATTTATTATTTGGCCACCACGCCCCAGCTGCCATCACAATATATATAATCTTGCTACATATACACTATGATGGCGTAACTTTTGTTTACACTTTGTCACGTGACATTATCATATTGAACAATTTAAATTTCAAACAATTTTGTTTATCCAATTGACATTTGACAACAATATAAGTGTCAACCAACATGTTGGTCGGAGTTTTTCATTTCTAAGGTGGTAGTCCCATTTGGAGAAGAAGAGACCATGAAGAGAAGCACCCTGGTGAGTATAGTCGATTGGTGTGTTGGAAATGACATGGATCTCTCCGGAACAGATGGTGCCGTCAGAGTTTGGGTGATGGTATTTTGGAAATGATATGGAGGTTCACCGGTCTGGCAATGGTTTCAATTTTAATAAGGCCTAGCACAAAACATCCCTATGCTTGACACTTCTTGCGGAAAACGTCCCTACTTTTGACACTTCTTACGTAAAACATCTATACGTTTCAATTTTTTTTGCATATTCATCCTTATTATCACATTTCATTGCGAAAAACGTCATTTTCATCAATTTGAAATGTAAGGATGTTTTGCACGCTACATATCAAACGTAGGGACGTTTTATAGTATTATGCCTTTTAATAATTATTTGGACTTACTTGCACTTTCAAACGTAGGCACGCTCTGTTATTTGGTCTCTATTTTGATGCTGAGTGTGTGTGGCGATTTTTGGGTACTGCAAGTTTTGGATTCGAAATATTCATTTCATTCTCTAACAAAAGTGAGGATATGCATCAATATTAGTGCCAATTTGAGTGCACTCTACACCCCTTTCTTGTATCTAAATTTTCACTTGCTTTCTGAAAATGTTGCACACATTTTAGGTGCTATTTGAGTGCACTTTACACCCCTTTCTTGTGTCAAAATGGGCCCTGCCACTCTCCATGTTGATCATCTAAGTATTATATATATATACATATATATAGAAGAAACATCTACTAGAAGATTATAATGACTTGCGAAATCCTTTATTGAAGTTAAAATTTTATAATAGTACCCACCTCAGGATTTGGGTGGTATCGGAGTCAACAAGCTCAAAGAACAATTTTCGATCCGACTAGAGTTCAAATGAGCAATCGGATTTTCATCAATTTGAAATGTAAGGACGTTTTGCACGCTACATATCAAACGTAGGGACGTTTTATACTATTATGCCTTTTAATAATTATTTGGACTTACTTGCACTTTCAAACGTAGGCACGCTCTGTTATTTGGTCTCTATTTTGATGCTGAGTGTGTGTGGCGATTTTTGGGTACTGCAAGTTTTGGATTCGAAATATTCATTTCGTTCTCTAACAAAAGTGAGGATATGCATCAATATTAGTGCCAATTTGAGTGCACTCTACACCCCTTTCTTGTATCTAAATTTTCACTTGCTTTTTGAAAATGTTGCACACATTTTAGGTGCTATTTGAGTGCACTTTACACCCCTTTCTTGTGTCAAAATGGGCCCTGCCACTCTCCATGTTGATCATCTAAGTATTATATATATACATATATATAGAAGAAACATCTACTAGAAGATTATAATGACTTGCGAAATCCTTTCATTGAAGTTAAAATTTTAAAATAGTACCCACCTCAGGATTTGGGTGGTATCGGAGTCAACAAGCTCAAAGAACAATTTTCGATCCGACTAGAGTTCAAATGAGCAATCGGATTTTGCAGGATGTATTAAAGGTATAATGATATAATGCAAGAGCAGCCTTAATAGTGCCTTTCTTTGTAGCTAATTGGCCACTTCAGGGGCACGTGCATATTTCAATATACAAATGCCAATAGAAAAAAATCTTGTCATTCTGGAAGTGTACGTTGATAATGTAGAGAAATTGTGATATTATTAAGCTAGTGTCGAAATAAAAATTTGCTTGACGGCGGACTGTCTAGAGCGCCTACTTTAAAAAAAAAATTAAGAGGGAGGGCTAATATAAATTTATCTTTTGACGAAGACAGATTCTAAGAAGACGATAAGTTTATCAAGAAAAACGTCATTGAAATTAAGGGCTTGTGTCTTTTAAGCTAATATAATGTTTTATTGATGTAAAAGTCGAGATCGATGAGTTATGAATAACTTGTTCAACCTTGTTTGTTGCTCTTCGGCTAATGCTTACATCCATGACACTTGAGAGAACACGAGAAATATCCCTTGACATTTGAAATAGATAAAGTTACTATTTGTCTCCCTTAAAAAAATAATAATAATAATAATTAATTTTTATATTCATTTTCAACCACATATTCATAAAATAAAATATTTCGTACTTTAACCCAAAATTTTTATCTATATTTTATCCACACATTTTCCAAAATATCACTATTCAAAGCATC
>NC_036249.1:8553776-8554802 GCF_002742605.1 Olea europaea var. sylvestris | reverse complement strand
CATTAATCCAAGTCTGAAATGAATAATCATATGATCATTTTTCTGCATATAACTAGTCTTTGACACGTGCGTTGCACGATTTTGTTACTTATTGTATTTTTATTAGCGTCAAAATTGTAGATTTTTTACTTATAAGTAACTTCTTACATTTTATAAATATTTTTTGTCGGTATTTTTATTTGTTAATAATTTCTTACATAAAAGTGATTGTTGGAAATAAATAGTGATAGCAAAAAATATCAACAAATAAAAATATTACTAATAAATAAATTCAAAGAAAAATATTAGTCTCAATCCTCCGCAATACGGAGGCTTGATCTCTCTATAACAAGAGACTTGATCTCTCATAACAAGCCTCCGTATTACGGAGGAAAATCCTCCATGATACGGAGGCTTGATCTCATGGAGAGATCAAGTCTCCAAAATAAATATGGAGAGATTCCTTCGATATATATTTTTTTATTTGACTGATATTTTATTTATAGATCATATATTTAACATATAAGTTAATATTTAATTTTAAAAATTAAATATATTTAAATATTTACTCCAAATTTTTAAGTTAATATATTGTCAAATTACAAGTAATTTTTACAATTATAAGTTTTTTTTTTATACTTTTGAATAACTTTAAGCGAATTTTTTTTACATATATTTATGAAATTCACACTTTTGCTCTTGAATTAACCCCCTCAATAAATTATTATTTAAATGGTTCGTAAACATTTTGATTGATATTATTTTTTGGTCGTCCAAATGGTTACTATATACATTTTACGTACATATATAAAAATAATATTTTTATTTATTAACAAATGAAAATATTTATTTTTCGAGAAATGAATTTTTATTATCATTTCATTTTTTATCATGAAATGATTCAAATCTTAATATGTTAGATTGTGCTTCAAAATTACATAATCTATCAAATATAATTTTTACAATTAATTTTTATAAAGTAATATATTTTTATGATTTTTTTTTTTTTAGTAAAGTAATAATGGAAGCTCATACTCGAGCCTCCAT
>NC_036249.1:8543534-8550718 GCF_002742605.1 Olea europaea var. sylvestris | reverse complement strand
TTGTGATCGATACAATCACAAATCTCTGTCTTGTTAGCACGACAATGCATGAAATTTAATATGCATATAATAAATGTGACTGTAGTCAACTTATTTTGTATGTTCTAATACTACTCTTGAAGGATTCTATACCTGAAGTATAAATTCAAGTGATATTAGCATGAGTGGAAGTATAAATGCCTACACCTTTTAATTTATACCGAGAATTGGTTGCAAATAGAAGGTTGTAGAATTATGTTATTTTGACTAAATTGATTTGTCCAGTATTGGCACTACCCTTTTCAACTATGACTGTAGGGCAAACATTTTCAACAACGAAAAATGTGAAGAGGGAAATTTGTATCAAAATTGATGATGATTTTCTTACTGATTGTATGACATTCTACATGGAACGAAAGTCTACTATGAATTTAGATGTATGTTTTATTATTGATTAATTATATGCTTGTCGGGCACAACTTGAGGGTAAAGGTTATATTATCATTTTTATTTTTTTTTGTTATATATGAATTTTATTCGTACATTAACTTTTAAAAAAATAATTGCCCCATGCAACGTAAATTCCTGACTTCGCCTGGAAAGCATGTAATATTGAAATTGACCTAACATCTGATTTGATTTGGGCCCATCTTTGTTAATACTTAATAGTAATAAACAATTAAAAAGATGAAAGTGGAGAAGTTTTATTCATATCAATACTAAACACGAGTTACAAATGAAGTGAAGAGAGTCCTTCACCGAGCATTATCCAAAGCACTGCTACAAACATATCAAGTAAACACTAGAAATATTAGGTAGTCAAGTTACACATTCGTGCTTGGAGCTTAATTAGTTAAGCTGAAAAGCAGTGTCATAAGCAATTCCAGCCTTCCAATCACTGGGAATGGCACTGGTTAATTGCACCCACTTCATTTCCTCGTTGCCCTCGGCCACCACCTGAAGTCTAAAGTTGAGAGGCCCCGGTGGTGGGTTCTGATGGTCGAATACTGTTCCAAAGACTCTTCGCATTGGCCTCCATTCGTTGCGATCCTCCTGCCAACATCAATGACAAAGTTACTTTTTTAGAAAGTAAACATTTATTTAAAAATCATGTTTCAAAAAGTAAAAAAGAAAAGTATATACCTGTCATATTTCAACCGCGATGATATCATACATTCTCTCTTTATACAATGGCACTACGGCCAAGTATTGAGGGTATTTGCTGTGCTCATGGACTTTTAGAAAGAGATTATAACCATAACGACAAGGAATTCTTTTGAATTCGATGTCAACTACGCCATATGAAAATAGTTCTGCAGCCATGTTGGATCGAGCCAATTTTGCGTACGTTCGTGTACTCAATATGAAGTGTGTACGGTCTCCCTCGCCATAATCCGTTACCACTACCTTCGCTCCTTCCTCGCTGCAGTGTGTTGGGATTCTGCACCTTACCTAATTCATTTAGTCATTGAAGCATCAGCTTAGAAGAGAAAATAAGCATAAGCTAAAAAATAAATAAATAAATAATTTAGTTATAGCTTTTTTGTCCATTTTCAAAAAATGGTGTACCTGATAGCAAGCACCGCAACTAGTTCCATTCCTATAAAGCCTAGAGACTCCAGTGATTTCATCATTGTTGACAAACGTCCCATATTCACCAAACCCACAAGCTCCAGCTAGTAAAATTATGACAAAAACTTTTTGAATTAGCTACAGACTACAGTATTGTTGAGAAAAAAACTGAGTTATGGGCCAACTTTGGCACGAGTTTTGAGTGGATCCAGTTCAATTTGGAAGATGAAAGTTGATTTGTGTTCTCCTCCATGAGTACATCGAAATCATATACTTACTTACCAAAGATGATGCTCGGGTGAATGAGAAATTGAGGCTCAATATGTGCCACTCAAAAGGGAGTTTATATGGAAAAAATGAATTTGTCCCACATAGGAAAAAGATGAGAAACTCCAAAGGTCATTGCCATTAATGGTAGCCTAGCCTGCTCATTTTCCTCATTTCAACACACCAAAGCAAAAGCTTTCAAGTTTAGAATACACAAAAAATTCATTTGCATAGAGTTCCGTCTTTTCTTCATTTCTGTCTTGGTGGTGGTGTAGTTCAGGCACTAGTTCAGTTCGCCAGAGTGGTTTTTGCAGTGCTCGAAAGCTACAGGTTTTATCGTTGTATCCTAAGAAACGGACGCTCGTTTTAAACCTCAAGCACGGACGGTGAGGGAGCGAATCTGTTTTAAGGAAACTGTGTATAACACAGGCCTCAATTTGAAATTTCATTTTCTACAATTTTAATTATTCGTTCTGTTATTTATTGCAGTAAATTCAATAGTTGATTTGTTGTTCATTCTGTTATTATCCAATTAGTTGTACTACTGTAACTTGCTGTTATATATCATCTTACCGGACAAAAGGCATATACGGTATTGAAATTGAGAATACCGAATTCCTCATTTTTCATAAACTTGTCGGATTTCAGAAAAGTTCGGTCGACCGAACTGGTGAAACTTGGGATTTTCCCTACAAGCTTAAAACAGATTTTCAGAAAGGAAAAATTGGTTTCTATATTGATTATTTCTGAACTGATTAGTTTCTTATATTTGTTATATTGTGGAAACTAATTTGTTGTTTGGTTCTTTCAGAAGACGAAATGGCAACCGGTTCCACCAACATGGATTCCAACATGGATGTGTCCCAAACTGTAGGTACCCAAACTCAGGCTGTGGGTTCTTCTATGGGTGCAGTGTCTAGTTCGGCTATGGATGTAGCTATGGCTGCAAGGCCTAGCTCTGTTATGGCTCAGACTGTGGCTCAAGTGCCAAGTCGTGTTGTGAGCCAACATGTGGCTAATGTTCCGGTTAATGTACCGGTTAACCATGGGAAAAAGCTGGAGAAATTCAACGGCTTGAATTCCAAGAGGTGGCAGCAGAAAATGCTGTTCTATCTGACCACCTTGAATCTTGAGAGATTCTTGACTGAAAGTGCTCCAAAACTCCAAGAGGGTGAGGTGGATGTTCAAGCAATCAGTATTGTTGATGCTTAGAACCACTCGAACTCCTTATGCCGGAATTACATCATGAACAGTTTGGCAGATTCGCTATACAACGTGTATAGCACCATGAAAACTGCTAAGGAGTTGTGGGAGTCTTTGGACCGAAAATATAAGATTGAGGATGTCGGGCCTAAGAAATTTATCGTCGGCCAATTCTTGGACTATAAGATGGTGGACTCCAAAACTGTAATCAGTCAAGTGCAAGAACTACAAATGATTCTTCACAAAATTCATGCCAAAGGGATGATTCTGAGTGAAACTTTCCAAGTGGCTGCAATCATTGAAAAATTGTCTCCCGCGTGGAAAGATTTCAAGAATTATCTGAAACACAAGCAAAAGGAAATGAACGTTGAAGAACTGATTGTTAGACTTCGAATTGAAAAAGATAACAAGAGTTTCGAAAAGAAGTGATTCAATCCTGGTACGGCTAAGGCCAATATTGTTGAACATGATCAAAGTAGTAAGAACTACAAAACTAAAGCTGGGCCATCCGGTGGAAAAGGGATCAAGGTGGGACCAAAATGGGACATTCCTAAGAAGAAATTTCAAGGAAAGTGCTTCAACTGTGACAAAGTAGGTCACAAATCTTCGGAGTGCAGAATGCCAAAGAAGAAGAAAGAAGCAAATGTGGTTGACTACATGGCACATGATGTGTCGGAGATGAGTCTCACAGCAGTCATTTCTGAAGTGAACATGGTGGGTTCTAACCCAAAAGAATGGTGGATTGACACCGAGATATGTGTGCTCTGATAAAGAGTTATTTACTGCTTTTGAAGCAGTTGAGAATGGAGAGAAGTTGTTCATGAGAAATTTAGCAACTTCTAAAATCAAGGGCTAAGGAAAAGTGGTTCTGAAGATGACTTCGGGAAAGGAGCTGACTCTCAACAACGTGCTGTATGTGCCGAAAATCCGCAAGAACCTTGTGTCCGGGTTGCTTTTGAATAAGCATGGTTTTCGCATTGTGTTTGAGTCAAACAAGATCATCTTGTCGAAAAGTGGAATATTTGTCGAAAAAGGTTATGTTTCCGATGGAATGTTTAAACTCAATGTAATGGTTGTTAAACCAAAAATGAATAATAAAGTGAACGCTTCTGTTTACTTGCTTGAGTCTTCCAATGTGTGGCATGGTAGACTAGGACACGTTAACTATGATACTTTACGTAGGCTAGTTAACTTGAAATGCATACCAGCATTCCATGTTGATTCCAAACATAAGTGAGACTTGTGTTGAAGCAAAATTGACTAGGTCGTCCTTTAAGTCAATTGAACGAAATACAAAATCACTTGATTTAATTCACAGTGATATATGTGATTTAAAATTTGTACAAACAAGAGGTGGCAACAAGTATTTCATTACTTTTGTCGACGATAGCACGAAATACTGTTATGTGTATTTGTTAAAAAGCAAGGATGAAGCGATAGAGAAATTTATTCTCTATAAGAATGAAGTTGAGGATCAACTTAATAAGAAAATTAAGGTGCTGCAAAGTGATCGAGGTGGTGAGTATGAAGCACTGTTTGCTGAATTCTATGGACATGAAATCATACATGAAACCACTGCACCGTATTCACCGCAACAAAATAGTGTTGCTGAAAAGAAAAATCGCGCCTTAAAGGAGATGATGAATCCGATGTTAGTAAGTTCTGGATTATCTCAAAACATGTGGGGGATGCTGTGTTATCAGCAAATTACCTTTTGAATAAGGTGCCCCGAAAGAAAATGGAGAAGACCCCTTATGAGTTATGAAAAGGAAGAACGCCTTCCTATAAATACTTACGAGTGTGGGGTGTCTTGCTAAAGTGGTTGTCCCAACACCAAAGAAGGTGAAGATAAGCCTGAAAACTGTAGACTGCATATTCATTGGATATGCACATAACAGTAGTGCTTATCGGTTTCTCGTGTATGAATCTAAAATCCAAGATATACACAGAAACACGATAATGGAGTCGAGAAACGCTTCATTCTTTGAACATGTGTTTCCATGCAGGTCCGAAGAAGAGGCAAGTTCTTCTAAACAGACATATGAGACTATGACTAAACATAGTCAGGACCAAGAACCAGAAGGAGGTTGAGGTTGAACCTAGACATAGCAAAAGGGAAAGGACAGAAAAATCTTATGGTCCGAATTTTCTGACCTATATGCTAGAAAGTGAACCTCAAAGCTATCAAGATGCTGTGAACTCCTCGGAAGGATCTCAATGGAAAAAGGCCATTAAAAGTGAAATAGATTCTATCCTGCAAAAAATCATACATAGGAGCTAGTGGATCTTCCAGCAGAAAGTAAGCCACTAGGCAACAAGTGGATTTTCAAACGAAAAATGAAAGGAGATGGAACTATTGAAAAGTATAAGGTTAGGTTGGTAATAAAAGGTTACCGAAAATGGGAAGACCTTGATTACTTTGATACATATTCTCCAGTAACGAGAATAACATCCATTAGAATAATACTTGTGATTGCTGCTTTGCGAAATCTTGAAGTACATCAAATGGATGTTAAGACTGCCTTCTTGAACGAAGACTTAGATGAAGAAATCTATATGGAACAACCCGAAGGGTTTTCGTCTCCAAGGCAAGAAAAGAAGGTGTGTAAATTGGTGAAGTCATTGTATGGCTTGAAACAAACACCAAAACAATGGCATGAGAAATTTGACAGTGTCATGATGGAGAGTGGATTTAAGATCAACGAGTGTGATAAATGTGTTTACGTTAAAGACACTGGCTATGTCATTTTATGTCTTTACGTTGATGACATGCTTATTGTTGACAGCAACAATAAGATGATCAAATCCACTAAAACCATGTTAAATTCGAGATTTAACATGAAAGACGTGGGTCTAGCTGATGTTATACTTGGAATCAAAATTTCAAGAACATCGGATGGTCTTGTTCTAAGCCAGTCACATTATGTAGACAAAATCCTAAGAAAGTTTAGTAAGGATGATACTGAAATGGCTAGAACCCCGATAGATACGAGTCAACATATATCTAAGAACAAAGGTGCAAGTGTGTCTCAAGTAAAATACTCGAGAATTATTGGAAGTCCGATGTACTTGATGAGTTGTACAAGACTAGACATAGCCTACACAATGAGCAAACTGAGTAGATACACGAGTAATATAGGAGCTGATCACTGGAGAGGAATAGTAAGAGTACTAAGGTACTTGAGATATACTCGTAATTTTGGACTGCACTATAGCAAATATCCAACGGTCATTGAAGGATATAGTGATGCTAATTGGATATCTGACATAAAAGACTCAAAGTACACGAGTGGATTTGTGTTCACATTGGCAGGTGCAGCTATATCATGGAAATCTTCTAAACAAACAATGATAGCCAGATCCACTATGGAATCTGAGTTTATAGCTCTAGATAAAAGTGGTGAAGAGCCTGAGTGGCTACGTAACTTCTTAGAGGATATTCCAAGATGGTCAAAGCCTGTGCCAACAATTTGCATATATTGTGAGGTTTGTGGAGTAGGAAAATTTATTATCTATGTTTTAATAAATTGTTGAGTGTTTACTTGATGAGTGATGATCCTTTTGAAACCTTTAACCATTGCAACGGTATTATATAATGCCAAATTTAATACAGCAATCACTCCAATTACTTTATTATTAGTGATAATTAAGATGGGGTTTCAATTTTGGGTATTGTGGTCTGTGGTCGTTGGTACTAGGTTGTTGAATTAAATTCCTAGAATCTGTGCATTGCAACGAGCTCTATGATTTGTAGGAATCTTAGTTGTGAGTTCATTCCTCTCCTTTTATGCTGATAGGTAATTTTCATGGAACAATAAACTGTATGAAAATCCGGTGATCACGAGTTTGAATGAAAGCAAAGGCCAAAGAGAGAGGTCTCCAATAGAGCATTATTTAGGAATTTGAACCAATGAAAATATTGAAAAGATGCTCACCTAGTCACGTAGCCACCTTGGCCATGGTTTTCATAACAGTTAAATCTTTATTTATTAGTTCCAATGCTTAAACATTACCAAAATTCAAATCTTATTGGCTTCTAGGATCTACTTTTTGAGCATTAGACTTTTTAAGCACCAAATTTTATCTTCACATATAATCTAAATTTATCGACAACAATTAATTGGGTGTTATGATATCGACAACAATTAATTGGGTGTTATGAT
>NC_036249.1:8539586-8540157 GCF_002742605.1 Olea europaea var. sylvestris | reverse complement strand
AAGTAATTATTGCACGTCAGTATTTTGTTAGGTCATATTTCTCATGTTGGCAGCCATTTCTTCAAGATTTCTTGCAAGGCATGCAGTAATGCCACCTCCTTAATGGTGTTGGTGGTGGGGTCTACAAATATTTTCATTGGTTCAAAGGACTTCTTCTTCATGGTATACTAACGATTTGTGTATCAACACTTCAAATAGCACTGTCACTTGTCCTTTCTTCAAGAACAGATACCTTTCTTCAAGGGTGGAGTTTGACACACTAGTGTGTTTCCCACAAACGATGTCAATTTTTGACCTCAAATTTTGTACCTCCAACATAGTCAATAGATATCAAGGCTTCCCATGTCCATGTAAGTCTGATTTCTGCACACTTCGACAAACCATTAATCATACGCAGCCTTCTTCCCTGGTAGTAAAGTTGGCCGTGCACACTCCGACGGCCAAGCAATTGAAGTAGTGTATATGGGTATAGAAGGTGCTTTAGACATGAGTCTCTAATATAAAAAGGGGGTCAGTTTTGGAAAAAATTGTGATAATAACAATAAATATAGCAAATTGTGATTGACAGTTT
>NC_036249.1:8537502-8537853 GCF_002742605.1 Olea europaea var. sylvestris | reverse complement strand
TATGCTGTCCTATGTGGGTAAAAGTAAGTTTGCACTCAATCACCATTTTAATCATTTCTCACATGACTCCAGAAGTAGAATCGTCATTTACATAAAGTTTGAGCATTGCTCTCCATCACTTCAGTCATGAAGACCCATGTTATGTCATAAGCATTATGAATCCAAAGATCACATTGCATTTAATAAATTGCACATTTCGATTATTCATTTCTTGGATTATTCAAATTCTCTTTGAATTTATTGGCAATTGACATCTATATAAAAATATATGTTAATTGAAAATGTGGGGAAAAATAAATATATTTTGAAAAAGTAAAATAAAGAGCTTGTTTGAGTGTATCGAAAGTCTTA
>NC_036249.1:8526367-8528765 GCF_002742605.1 Olea europaea var. sylvestris | reverse complement strand
TATTGTTTTGTTGTTCATACAAGTGTTTTCAATAATATGTTTGTTGTGGGATTATTAGCTTTGCTTTATTGGATTTGCATTGCCCTGTTATTTGGTCTCTGTTTTGATGCTGAGTGTGTGTGGTGATTTTTGGGTACTGCAAGTTTTGGATTCGAAATATTCATTTCGTTCTGTAACAAAAGTGAAAATATGCATCGCCAATTTAAGTGCACTCTACACCCCTTTCTTGTGTCAAAATTTTCACTTGCTTTCTGAACATGTTGCACACATTTTAGGTGCTATTTGAGTGAACTTTACACCCCTTTCTTGTGTCAAAATAGGCCCTGTCACTCTCCATGTTGACCATCTAAGTATTATATATATACATATATATAGAAGAAACATTTACTAGAAGATTATATAGTTTCTGCAACTTGTAGGTCGCGAGGTTACTTGCACAAATGTATATTATGAGCATAATTTTTAGATTATACAATCAAGACATTATGTCTTGTTAATATTAGTGAAATTTAAATTGCAACAATTTTATAAGTATATGTTGGGAAGGTGATAAATGGTTTAACACTATTCTTTGTTAAACACCTCCAATTAGTTTTTAAACCATTTTTAATGAGATCAAAGTACTTTCCAATTTTGTCTAGAGAATGCTATTAACATTATGCCAATATCAAAAATTTTTCGCTATATTTGGCTTATGGTCAGATCTAAATTTTTTCATCTAAACACACACACACACACACACAATTAATCCATCAAAGTGCACTAGGATGGAAAGTAAATAATGCTGAGAATAAATATATAATTTAAACTATTTATACAATATCTCAAGTCCTAATGAGTGATATATTATAACGTGGTTTGTTGATTATCAGTTTGACTGAATGATTTTTATCAGTGTTAGAGAGAAATTAAGAAATTGAAAATAATATAGATAATGTATCATTATATCATCTAGATTTTTGCAAAGATAATTCAAACTAGAAGTTTGGAGGATAATTCATTTAAATGCATTCACTAATTAAAGATAATATAAATATCTCACACATTAATTTTAAATGTTCCAACTTGAATTGACATCCCCGTAAGGACAATCCATTAACATTTGACTGACGTTTGAAGCATGAATATGTTCAATTTTAAGAAAATTTTCAAAAGGAAATGGAGCATATGAGGAAGATGGTCCCATTTTGAAAACGTATATCTTTGGAGAACATATAAACATAACTAATTATAAAACTCCATAAGAGGTTTAAGTATTTGAAATATTGAAAGTACAAATATCTCATTAAGTTATGTTATTATGGAAAAGAAATAGGATCGAAAGGAAAAGTTTTCGACAACACTTTTGTACATAATGTACTACTTCATATTATAAAAGATGAGGATATCAAAATAAATTTGAAAAATCATATCAATGGAAAATTAAAAAAAAAAAAAAACCTGGCCTAATAAAAGGACGCAATCCTAATAAAATTAAATTTATTAAAGAAACCTAAAGTTTCTACATCTACCGTCCAAACACCTAAATTGACTTATCAGAAATGAAAATAGAAACAATAAAATCATAATATATAATGTACAACTCCTAGCAAAATGAATTTCGCAAAGACTTATGTATAAATAGATAAATTAACCTGTGATCGATACAATCACAAATTTCTATCTTGTTAGCCCAACAATGCGTGAAATCTGATATGCATATAATAAATGTGATTGTAGTCAACTTATTTTGTATGTTTTAATACTACTCTTGAAGGATTCTATACCTGAAGTATAAATTCAAGTGATATTAGCATGAGTGGGAGTAAATACGCGTTGTACTATTTTTCCATTAATCATGGTTTTGTCCCACTGGTTTTTCTGACTAAGTTTTTAATCACGTAACTTTTGTAGCATACTCAAAAGAATAATGTACTCTTTTTCCATCATTAGGATTTTTTCCACATGATTTTTCCTAATAAAATTTGAACCCTAAAATCTTACCGCTAGCCATGACGTTTCAACTTTTGAAATTTTTATTTCAAACAATTTATTACTATTAATGGGAACTGTTGTTTCGTCTGACCATATATAGCGGAAAAGAGATATATATGCAAAAGAAATTAAAATATCAACTAACCAGATAAAATGTCTCACTGATTAAAAGTGAGTTTCATAGCTTTTACTGTTAAACAAACTCAAAGTGATAATAGATTAATCCTAAATTTATAAGTGTTAACATTTAGTTGACCGATAAGCATCGGACTATGTCATGGTGCATTGTTATACAATTTAAACATTGGACAAGGTGACAATCTACCTAGAATTTTCTCTTGCTCTGATTTGTAACATTTGTTATTGTCGCTCCAACATTTTGGCTTACTTCAATTTCACACTCAATATGACGCCTTCACGAACT
>NC_036249.1:8521334-8522024 GCF_002742605.1 Olea europaea var. sylvestris | reverse complement strand
GTGTTTTGCATTCAATCGATGAGTAAATTTATCATTTTAGAGGCTCAAGGTCTATCTTATTTCCATGGAAAATTTTAAAATTGTCATTGCCTAGTTATTTACTTAAGATGTTCTTACGGTTATCCACTTATTCTTTTAATGGGAGTAGTACTTCCAAATTTATTATTTGGTTCATCAGCGTTCGTTATTTCCTTTGTCTAATTTCTAGAGATAAGGTCAATGTCTTCCTCCAGAATGTAATAAGTTTTCTCATCAATAATACGTGGTGGGAATTGCAATTTCCCACATCGTGTCGAGTTGGAAGTAAAAATCACAATTTAGGCTTTGATTGTGTTTTTGCTAGGAAAAAGGAAATTGTAAGATTTGTAAATGATTCATTGTTTATGACTTGAGATGTATGGGCTACACATTACATGTGTTCTAAAAACATACTTACACACGTATTTTGAAAAATATATTAATATATCAAGCAAATGTTTGGTTTAGTTAAAATTAGATTTTATTTTATTTTTTTAGTAGAAATGAAAGTTGAAGAAATATTTAATTAAAAGTTGTGAATCTCATAAAATATATGATTAAAATTAATTGTTGACTTAAATTTAAATTTTTATCAAAATTTTAAGCTAGTAACTTTGACATTTGCGTGTGAATAAGTATGCATGTGAGAAAAATATTACAAGAGCATTTCTA
>NC_036249.1:8520292-8521141 GCF_002742605.1 Olea europaea var. sylvestris | reverse complement strand
AATTTATCTTTTGATGAAGATAGATTCTAAGAAGACGATAAGTTTATTAAGAAAAACGTCATAGAAATTAAGGGCTTGTGTCTTTTAAGCTAATATAATGTTTTATCGATGTAAAAGTCGAAATCGTTGAGTTATGAATAACTTGTTCAACCTTGTTTCTTGCATTTCGGCTAAAGCTTACATCCATGACACTTGACAGAATACGAGAAATATCCCTTGGCATTTGAAATAGATAAAGTTACTATTTGTCTCCCTTATATATATATATATATTCCTAAATGTCACTATTTAAAGCATCGTTTTTCTCAATAATAACCATCAAACAGGGCAAAATTCAGTGGGAATAAAAGTATAATTCTCTAAATACTCATAATTAAAATACTAAGGAAGGACAATTACTTTTAGCCTTTCGGTACTCTGCCAGTTGGTCTACATCTTAAGTGCATTTGGATACTTCTTAGTTCTATCTTTATAAGATAATATCAAAAGCTGAATATGATTCAATTGGATCAACTTGCCAAGTATGAATTTAACAGTATTTTAGAATGATAATAACTTTTCTCTAAGTTGATCACATGAACTTTTTTTCTCTATTCTGTCTTTCTCCTACATCAAATATCAATTTTCTCGCCTTTATGGGCATAGCGTAGTGGTAAAGCAGGAGGATTCTCTGAGGACTTTTGAAGGTTCGAATCCCCACGACAAATGGAAGGCATTTATCTTGTGGAGGCAAAGTTATGATGTACTTTATCGTTCCTCTGGGAGTCCTGTCTGCACGTCATAAAGGGAGGTAAGTAGAGAGGAGAATTGCATTTAGAATATCCGACTCAAGTATGTATAAGCTGTGAC
>NC_036249.1:8514683-8520158 GCF_002742605.1 Olea europaea var. sylvestris | reverse complement strand
TATATATATATATATATATATATCAATTTTCTCAACCGGGCATCTTATTCTATTTGGGCGTCAATTATAATATTAAATTTTGCGAAAATTTTCTCAAACACAAAAACTTTAAGGTTTTAACAAGTGGAAAGACCTACAAAGTGATGTTTGATGAGGAGCACTAAACTTGGTGGAGCTAGGCCCCTTGAACCAAACCCTAATTCATTATTCTTTATTATTTTTGTACTACATATTAAAAAATGATGTTCTATACAAAATTAATCTATTTGTTAGTTACATTTCCACGTACATAGGCCTATATAGGTGGATTAAACCAGTAACGTTGAGTAAACCAATTTTGCTTCTAATTTGTGGTTAGTGACGTCCAATCTTTCTGGCCATTTGTCAATTTTATATTGTGAAGAAGGTTCAAAATATGCAATTTTATTTCCTTTTTCATTTTATTATTATTTTATTTTTTTTTTGGTAAAGCACCATCCTCCATGTTTTTTTAGGCTCCACCAGGACAAAATAGAGAGGATTAGAAGTCTCATACCATGACGTAATTTAAAATAAATGAATGGGATGACATATAACTTACTTTCAGTCAAATGAATAAAATCTGAAAACGATAAATGATGAGGTACTGCTTCATGTACAACTATTGAAAAATAAATAAATAAATAAAAAGGGGGGGGGGGCCCTAAAGGACTCGAAGATGTAATTTTATTCTTAATTATAGACGTGTATTATCTGAAAATGGGAAAATTTAAAGTGGCTAAAGCACAAGACACAATTAAACAAATCATTAAAACTCCTTGGTGCAGGGAACTTGTACGTGTATACAAATTAATAGAAAATTGTATCTTGCATTATAATATCACTATGATGTCACATATATTTCTTTAAACATTTCCGTCAGGATCGATGGACATAGTTTGTGATTTGAGATCTAGCATATGTGTTTTGCATTCAATCAAAGAGTAAATTTATCATTTTAGAGGCTCAAGGTCTATCTTATTTTCATGGAAAATTTTAAAATTGTCATTGCCTAGTTATTTACTTAAGATGTTCTTATGGTTATCCACTTATTCTTTTAATGGGAGTAGTACTTCCAAATTTATTATTTGGCTCATCGGCGTTCGTTATTTCCTTTGTCTAATTTCTAGAGATAAGGTCAATGTCTTCCACCAGAATGTAATTAGTTTTCTCATCAATAATACGTGGTGGGAATTGCAATTTCCCACATCGTGTCGAGTTGGAAGTAAAAAATCACAATTTAGGCTTTGATTGTGTTTTTGCTAGGAAAAAGGAAATTGTAAGATTTGTAAATGATTCATTGTTTATGACTTGAGATGTATGGGCTACACATTACATGTGTTCTAAAAACATACTTACACACGTATTTTGAAAAATATATTAATATATAAAGCACATGTTTGGTTTAGTTAAAATCAGATTTTATTTTATTTTTTTAGTAGAAATGAAAGTTGATGAAATATTTGATTAAAAGTTGTGAATCTCATAAAATATGTTATTAAAATTAATTGTTGACTTTGATTTAAATTTTTAACAAAATTTTAAGCTAGTAACTTTGACATTTGCGTGTGAATGAATATGCATGTGAGAAAAATATTACAAGAGCATTTCTATGATGCCATAAAAGATATAGGCTTGGTTTGATGTTATTGTGCTTTTCCGATCATCAACTTTTGCTCGAGAGGAGAATCAATTAAATGTTTGGTAAACTTTATTTATAGAGTTGTATATTTCAAAATCAAATTTTAGCATTTGATAAACAAAAGCCATTTATTGATATGTCGGGATATAATTACTAAAATGAACATTGATTCTAACGTTGTCCTCTTTTTTTCTTTTTTTTTTTAATTAACGGTATTATAAAATTTATTCTTATAACAATAATAATGTCAAATATTTTTTGACAATGTATTTATTATAGTTATTGTAAAATAAAGAAAAAAAATATCAATTAAATCTCAAATTTATAAAATTATAAAATAAAATAGTTGATATAATAAAAAATTGTTAAAATTAAATGAAATTACCTATAATGCATAAAAAATGAATTTGGTTTATATATAAATTCACAAAAAATCTAAAACAATTTCTAAATACAACTTCTGTTGGAGAATCAGCACTTGGCCTCTAAAATCAATCCAAACAGGGCCTTAAACGTGTATGAGCTTAATTTTAGTACTTTATATTGTTTGATTAATTAAGTTCTAATGACCCTTTTTAGGAGCTGAGGGGTAATCCTTCAACTTGCACTCACTTGAATAGCAATTCATAAAATGCATTGAAAATGCTCTACGAGGTTGCACATATGTTCAGATTTTGAATAAAAATAAAAGAATATACAAAGTTTATCCAATTCCTCAATCTAAATCATACATCAAAAAATCAGTTATTCAATATTCAATGACTAAAAAGAGAATACTCAATTTTTTTTAACTATATGAATTTTATACATTTTGACAAAAAGATCATCTGCTTTTAAATTTTCAGTCCAATCAATTATTATTTTAATTTAGATGAATCTACATGACCTGATAGATATTCCAAATAATAAACACTATTACCACCTTACAGAAAGCATTAAAGTGGAACCTTCAATTTCTACTCTATAATTATCTTCTTCCAAAAATATCAAAAAAAAATCTATTCCATGAGTGCACATGGAACTATTTAATTCCATGTGTAGAATGCTTATTTGGTATCAATTCGATCTATTTGTATTAGAATTGAACTTAACCATGTAGACCCTTAATCACAAAATGGTTATTGAACTTGTCACTAGACTAAAATATTATCATACAAACTAACATACTTAAAAAAGTAAATAGACATTTATTCTATTTCCTAGTAGTTTTAGATTTGAATGGAATATTGTCACTTGGAGATAGAATTCCATCTCCGCGTTAATCCAAGTCTGAAATGAATAATCATATGATCATTTTTCTGCATGTATGAGTAGAGTAGGAAATTTATTATTTGGTCACCACACCCCAGCTGCCATCACAATATATATAACCTTACTACATATACACTATGGTGGCGTAACTTTTGTTTACACTTTATCACGTGACATTATCCTATTGAACAATTTAAGTTTCAAACAGTTTTTTCATCTAATTGATATTTGACAACAATATAAGTGTCAATCAAAATTTCAAAAATCAGTGCACAAATAGCAAAGTTCATATAACTATTCATCTTGTAGAGAAACATGATGTTTTGTTCAATGTTGGATGCAAAGCCGGACCTGAGGAGAGGCTCAAGAGGCCATCGCCTCAAGTCCAACACTTTAGGGGGCCCAAAATTAGAATTTTTTTTTTTAAATCCCACTAATTACATTCAAAACTTCCAATAATTGTCCCGCTAAATCAAAACCTAGACCTCCCCCTAAATTTGTAACTTCTCCAAAATCCAACCCATTTATATTCATTCACTCTTGCTCCAAACAATGAGGCTTCATCAACAATAATATCGTGAATCTGATAATAATATTGTATACATTTTGAAGTTAAATTGCTTGCTCTGTTTTATTGATATTTTTTATGTATATGATTGCAACGAAAATTAATTTGTTGTTACTATATCTAGATTTCTATTAGTTTCCGATGAATTTTATAGATGCCATAATTTTTAGATTAATCAGTTTTCATGAAATAAAGTTTTTTCACAGATTTCTATTAGTTTTTTTGCATTGTGTGCCTGCTTTCTTTATTATTTTTAGGGTAATTGGCGCAAAACGTCCCTACCTATCGAGTTGATTGTGGAAAACATCCCCACCTTTCATTTTTCGACATTTTTGCCCATATTTCCACCTTTCTTTGCGCTAAACGTCCTTTTTACCAATTTTTGACGTAAGATGACCAAAATACCCTCCTATTTAAAAAAGAAAAAAGAAAAAGAAAAAATTGCAACCATGGGCCCAAATTTTTAAAAAGTGCAAATCAATTCAAAAGCCTTGTTAAAACATTAAAAATAAAAAAAAATAAAAAGAAAAAAAATTCTCTCTCTCTCTTCTGCTCACCATGTGAATAATCTGGTGGACATCTGTAGTCTCCTTTCTGTACGGGTTTAAGATTCAATTAGAAAATTAAGATTTTGAAGGAAAATCACTAGTGGGTTTAAAAAAGACAAGATTATTTCAAATAAAACTAATGGTTTGGAACGATGCCAAGAATCAGCAGCAGATAAATTAATTATAGAAAAGAAAAAGAACCTATATATTTAATCAATTTACTATAATTATAGTGTTTGAAAAGAATCTGAAATTTAATATTAATGTCTTAAAATGATGTGATTTACAAGTAGTAATTTTTTAAATTAGAAATTGGATTATGGATAAGAGTGGACTGGCGTTGATCTGTGTAGTGGTGGTAGTGGCGGCAACGCTTTGGGCATTGTGTGGTGATAGTAGTGGTGCATTGTATGTGACCAAAATTGTGAAACTGTGTTAGGGATGCAAAATTGGGCTTTGCTGCTCGAGAAAAGCTTAAGCCCGCCCGACCCGTGGCTCAGGAAAATCGAGCCGAAGCTTTGGTCGAGCCCCATTTTGGGCTTGGCTCAAGCTGAAAAAAGTAGTAAAAAAAAAAAAAAAAAATTTTAAATGGCTACAGATTAGCTGCCGGCTAAGGCAGCAATATAAGTGTATAAAAATTCAAATTTGAATTTCAAATGTAGTTAAAACGGTTTGATCTTTTATGTTATAAATATGGGTCATATTTCTGAGTTTCAAATCAATTTTCTTCAATCAATTTTAACTTACAATATTCTAGTTTCAAGTTTCAACTTCAATCTCTAATTTCTTTATTCTAATATTCAATATCTTTTTTTATAATAATTATAGAATATCGATGGATTTTACTAGTGATGAGATTAATCAGTTTAAGGGTAGTTTGAGTACTCCAGCAGGCTATGATGCATTTCAAAATGTTCCGATTGATTTGAAGGAAATTGAAGATGAAAAAGTACTTAAGACTACTAAAAGATCGAAAAAAGAATCCTCAAATTGTTGGCAACATATGACATGTAATAAAGTTGGTGTTCAAAATGGAATTGATATTTGGAAAGCATGTTGCAATTATTGTGGCAAAGAACTTAGTTGGAAGCCTGGCTCGAGCACAACGCATTTGAATAGACACGTATTGAGGAGTTGCAAAGCAAAACCAGCCGATCTCGACTCGAAACAAATCGAACTAGTGTTTGGCGGTTCTAATTCTACTCTTTCCACCTTTGTATATTCACAGGAAAGATTTCGTGAAGAAATGGCTGCATACATGGCTGCAGCAGAGATGCCGCTTAAGATGATAGACTCAATACACTTTACCCGACTCGTGCAGAAATATCTCCAACCGAGGTATTCTTCTTATTCTAGAAATACTCTTCGTTCGGATAGCATAAAATTATATAACAGAAGAAAACAAATTACTATTGAAGGTCTAAAAAGTTTTAATAGTGTTATATCAT
>NC_036249.1:8430164-8514233 GCF_002742605.1 Olea europaea var. sylvestris | reverse complement strand
AGATGTGTAGAATTTCCCCATAATGCCACTAACATATACATGTTTTTGAAAGATATCATACAGGAATATGGTATACAAGATATGGTTCGAAGTTTTACTTTTGATAATGCTGCAGTGAACAAAGTTGTTATTGAAAGATTTATTGCTGATCTTAATCCCGTATTTGGAAATTTATTTTTTCATCAACGTTGCGTATGTCATATTATTAATTTGATTGTAAAAGTTGGATCAGAACATATAAGTTCACCTTTAGATAAAATTAGACAAGTAATAAATTTTATTACTGTGTCACCAGCAAGAAAACAAGCATTTAATAGTTTGTGTGCAGAGTATGGATTACAGGAGAAATCATTTGCCACTGATGTAACACATAGGTGGAACTCTACATATCTTATGTTACATTCGTGTGAAAATTACGATAAAGTGATTTCACTATATTATAATGATAGGCATACACTCGGACCCGAACATAATTTGGAAGATTGGGAATGGACTATTGCATTTTACGTGAAAAAATTCTTACAACCTTTTTTCGATGCTACAAAGGAATGTAACGGTGTTTATTACCCTACATCTTCTCTTGTTTTACAACATTTTTTCTACATTTCACAAGCATTTCATAAATATAGGAATTTGCCACTTTATGCTGATGTAGTCCGCTCTATGGAGTTAAAATTTTGTAAATACTGGGAAGAGTTGCCTTTTTTATTTCTTTTAGCTTCAGTAATGGACCCTCGACTTAATTTAACTGGCACAAAAACTACTGTAAAGGGGATATCAGATTTTTTGAATATAGAATTATCACACGTGCATATAGAATCTTTTTTATGTGAAATGTATAATTATTATGCTGAAAAGGAATGTCAGCGTAGTTCTACTTCCCAAAGTTCTTTTTCAAGAAATATTTCAACAAATCCTGAAAATTTATGGAATTATTCAGATAGCAATACAAGTGCTCCTTCATTTAGTTCTAGTTCTAGCTCATCAACATCTAGAGCGATCAATATTGGTGGTACAAATCTTGAAATTCCTTCTGAGTTAGCTAGGTATATGTGCGTGAATGTTCGTAGTGTGTTGCAACTGCACGAATTACAAGAATTTAGTCTTTTAAATTGGTGGAGATGTAACGAAAGGCAATATCCAATTGTATCAAAAATTGCACGTGATCTACTAATACCTCCAGTATCTACGGTAGCATCGGAGGCTGCATTCAGTTTAGGTGGTCGAATTTTATCAGATGAACGATCAAGACTAAAAGAAGATATATTGAAGGCTTTGATATGTTTGAAGGATTGGAAATGTGCAGAATTACGTGTTCAAGAACATGTTGATAGTATAATGGCCGAAGAGTTGCAGCATATCCAAACATAGGATGTTGTAAGTTTTTAAATTAATATTTTTCTTTAAGAAATGTATTTTTTAAATTTATTTGATTCAAAAAAATTGTACACGAAATATTTTATTCGTGTACAATTTTAACTCCGCCTACGTTGATTGTAGCCGGTCCCAAGCCCGAAAAAAGGAGGAGGGTTGTAATTTGTAACTTTTATTTATTTTGTTATTCGTATAAATTACATAATTTTAAAAATTGTACTTTTATTTAATTTGTAATTTGTATAAATAATAAATGATGCAATTTTTAAATTCTTTCAAAAAAAATGTCATTCAACAATTTGCACCACAACAATTAGCATGTGAAAAAAATGTCATTAAAAATTGCAAAAAATTAAAAAATCGAGCCGGCCCGAGCCGAGCCGGCTCGGCTCGTAAAAAGCCCGAGCCAAAAGCTCAGGCCGAGCCTTATTTTTTTGGTCGAGCTTTGGCTCGGCTCGGGCCCAAAAAAAGCCCGTTACGATTTACTCGAGCCGAGCCCGAGCCCAAAATTTCGGCTTGCGAGCCGGCTCGGCCGGCTCATTTACATCCCTATTACTAGGTATTGATTCAATTCAATGGAGGAGTCGGAGGGAGAAGTGTGGACCGTCGGAGGAGGGGAAAAGAGAGAGAGAATTTTTTTTTTTTTTTGTCATTTTTTTCATTTTAAATGGTTAAAATTTTAATAAGGCTTTTGAACCGATTTGCACTTTTTAACAGTTTGGGCCCATAGTTGCAATTTTCTTTTTTTCTTTTTTTCTGTTTTGTTTATATAAGAGGGTATTTTGATCATTTTACATCAAAAATTGGTAAAAAGGATGTTAAGCACAAAGAAATGTGGAAATAGGGGCAAAAAGGTCAAAAAATGAAAGGTATGGACGTTTTCCACAATCAACTCGATAGGTAGGGACGTTTTGCGCCAATTACGCTTATTTTTATTATTATTTTTTGTGCATTTGGAAAACTCTATATTTATGATCATGCAAGAAACAGAGAGCCATCGAGGGTTGAGAGTTTGGGAAATTATATGTTGTTTTGTTGTTCATACAAGTGTTTTCAATAATATGTTTGTTGTGGGATTATTAGCTTTGCTTTATTGGATTTGCATTGCTCTGTTATTTGGTCTCTGTTTTGATGCTGAGTGTGTGTGGCGATTTTTGGGTACTACAAGTTTTGGATTCGAAATATTCATTTCGTTCTGTAACAAAAGTGAGGATATGCATCAATATTAGTGCCAATTTGAGTGCACTCTACACCCCTTTCTTGTGTCAAAATTTTCACTTGCTTTTTGAACATGTTGCACACATTTTAGGTGCCTTTCTTGTGTCAAAATTTTCACTTGCTTTCTGAACATGTTGCACACATTTTAGGTGCTATTTGAGTGAACTTTACACCCCTTTCTTGTGTCAAAATGGGCCCTGTCACTCTCCATGTTGACCATCTAAGTATTATATATATATACATATATATAGAAGAAACATCTACTAGAAGATTATATAGTTTTTGCAAATTGAAGGTTGCGAGGTTACTTGCACAAATTTATATTATGAGCATAATTTTTAGATTATACAATCAAGACATTATGTCTTGTTAATATTAGTGAAATTTAAATTGCAACAATTTTATAAGTATAAGTTGGGAAGGTGATAAATGGTTTAACACTATTCTTTGTTAAACATCTCCAATTAGGTTTTAAACCATTTTTATTGAGATCAAAGTAATTTCCAATTTTGTATAGAGAATGCCATTAACATTATACCAATATCAAAATATTTTTCGCTATATTTGGCTTATGTTAGATCTAAATTTTTTCATCTAAACACACACACAATTAATCCATCAAAGTGCACTAGGATGGAAAGTAAATACTGTTGAGAATAAATATATAATTTAAACTCTTTATACAATATCTCAGGTTTGTTGATTGTCAATTTGACTGAATGATTTTTATCAATGTTAGAGAGAAATTAAGAAATTGAAAATAATATAGATAATGTATCATTATATCGTCTTGATTTTTGCAAAGATAATTCAAACTAGAAGTTTGGAGGATAATTCATTTAAATGCATTCACTGATTAAAGATAATATCAATATCTCACACATTAATTTTAAATGTTCCAACTCGAATTGACATCCCCGTGAGGGCAATCCATTAACATTTGACTAATGTTTGAAGCATGAATATGTTCGATTTTAAGAAAATTTTCAAAAGGAAAAGAAGCATATGAGGAAGATGGTCCCATTTTGGAAACGTATATCTTTGGAGAATATATAAACATAACTAATTATAAAACTCCATAAGAGGTTTAAGTATTTGAAATATTGAAAGTAGAGATATCTCATTAAGTTATGTTATAATGGAAAAGAAAAAGAATCGAAAGGAAAAGTTTTCGACAACACTTTTGTACATAATGTACTACTTCATACTATAAAAGATGAGGATATCAAAATAAATTCGAAAAATCATATCAATGGAAAAAAAAAAAGGAACTGGCCAAATAAAAGGACGCAATCCTAATAAAATTAAACTTATTAAAGAAACCTAAAGTTTCTACATCTACCGTCCAAACCCCTAAATTGACTTATCAAAAATGAAAATAGAAACAATAAAATCATAATATATAATGTACAACTCCTAGCACAATGAATTTCGCAAAGACTTATATATAAATAGATAAATTAACCTGTGATCGATACAATTACAAATCTCTGTCTTGTTAGCCCGACAATGCCTGAAATCTGATATGCATATAATAAATGTGATTGTAGTCAACTTATTTTGTATGTTTTAATACTACTCTTGAAGGATTCTATACCTGAAGTATAAATTCAAGTGATATTAGCATGAGTGGGAGTAAATATGCTTTGTTCTATTTTTCCATTAATCATGGTTCTGTCCCACTGGTTTTTCTGACAATGTTTTTAATGAGGTAACTTTTGTAGCATACTCAAAAGAATAATGTACTTTTTTTCCATCATTAGGATTTTTTCCACATGATTTTTCCAAATAAATTTTGAAATTTTTATTTCAAACAATTTATTACTATTAATGGGAACTGTTGTTTCTTCTGACCATATATAGCGGAAAAGAGATATATATGCAAAAGAAATTAAAATATCAACTAACCAGATAAAATGTCTCACTGATTAAAAGTGATAGTTTCATAGCTTTTACTGTTAAACAAACTCAAAGTGATAATAGATTAATCCTAAATTTATAAGTGTTAACATTTAGTTGACCGATAAGCATCGGACTATGTCATGGTGCATTGCTATACAATTTAAACATTGGACAAGGTGACAGTCTACCTAGAATTTTCTCTTGCTCTGATTTGTAACATTTGTTATTGTCGCTCCAACATTTTGGCTTACTTCAATTTCACACTCAATATGACGCCTTCACCAACTACGCAGGACAGATATTCCGCTTGGCTTTTAGCACCTCGAATTGCATTTGTATTGGAATGATTTGATTTCTGAATCTCGATTTCAAATGCCTACACCTTTTAATTTATACGGAGAATTGGTTGCAAATAGAAGGTTGTAGAATTATGTTATTTTAACTATTATATATGAATTTTATTCGTACATTAACTATTAAAAAAATAATTGCCCCATGCAACGTAAATTTCTGACTTCGCCTGGAAAGCATGTAATATTGAAATTGACCTAACATCTGATTTGATTTGGGCCCATCTTTGTTAATACTTAATAGTAATAAACAATTAAAAAGATGAAAGTCAAGAAGTTTTATTCATATCAATACTAAACACGAGTTACAAATGAAGTGAAGAGAGTCCTTCACCGAGCAGTATCCAAAGCACTGCTACAAACATATCAAGTAAACACTAGAAATATTAAGTAGTCAACTTACACATTCGTGCTTGGAGCTTAATTAGTTAAGCTGAAAATCAGTGTCATAAGCAACTCCAGCCTTCCAATCACTGGGAATGGCACTGTTTAATTGCACCCACTTCACTTCCGCATTGCCCTCGGCCACCACCTGAAGTCTAAAGTTGAGAGGCCCCAGTGGTGGGTTCTGATGGTCGAATACTGTTCCAAAGACTCTTCGCATTGGCCTCCATTCCTTGCAATCCTCCTAACAACATCAATGACAGAGTTACTTTTTTAGAAAGTAAACATTTATTTAAAATTCATGTTTCAAAAAGTAAAAAAGAAAAGTTTATTTGACTTAAAAGTATATACCAGCCATATTTCAACAGCGATGATATCATACATTCCCTCTTTATACAATGGCACTACGGCCAAGTACTGAGGGTATTTGCTATGCTCATGGGCTTTTAGAAAGAGATTATAACCATAACGACATGGAATTCTTTTGAATTCGATGTCAACTACGCCGTATGCAAATAGTTCTGCAGCCATGTTGGATCGAGCCAATTTTGCGTACGCTCGTGTACTCAGTATGAAGTCTGTATGGTCTCCCTCGCCATAATCCGTTACCACTACCTTCGCTCCTTCATCGCTGCAGTGTGTTGGGATTCTGCACCTTACCTAATTCATTTAGTCATTGAAGCATCAGCTTAGAAGAGAAAATAAGCATAAGCTAAAAAATAAATAAATAAATAATTTAGTTATAGCTTTTTTGTCCATTTTCAAAAAATGGCGTACCTGATAGCAAGCACCGCAGCCAGTTCCATTCCTGTAAAGCCTAGAGACTCCAGTGATTTCACCATTGTTGACAAACGTCCCATATTCACCAAACCCACAAGCTCCAGCTAGTAAAATTATGACAAAAACTTTTTGAATTAGCTACAAACTATAATATTACTATCTAATGCATCAGTGGAATATTTGGTAAATGGACAGTAAAATAAGTAAAATCTTGGTAATGACAGTCAAGTACTATTGAGTACCTAACGTGCATTAAAGGTATCGTAAATAAGACATACTTAAGGTTGCTAGGCATTTTGGGCTGCCGTAATAGGTTGCTCTGGAGCGGACAAAAGCATCTTGGCCATGACAAACTGCAGCCGAAAGCAATAACAAAGAAAGAAAGAGGCTATAACAAGCCATATTTCAGACAATTCCAATTCTTAAAGTATTAATACAAAATTATGAATTAATAGACTGGACGAGGAATGAAATACCTTGAATGAAAAGGCCATATTTATAGCAGAGCAATAGCAGACTATGTGAATGATTCAATTCAACCTTTATGATTCCACTAATGAATAATAAATCCAAGTGCGGGGGAAGTGGGATAGGTGAAACAGGATACGTGTACAAATTAAGCAAGGTCTTAAGTGCATCTTTAAACATAATGTACTCTCTACCTTAATAAACTCTTTAAATTAACGTCTTATAATAGAGAGTGAGTCGAACCCTTTTCTATAATTAAATGCGTTCAAAGTATTTCAATTTTTATTGAAGGAAAATAATATATAATTTGAAGGGGAACTAGTGAAAATAAAATCTAAGAAAAAAATAAATATTTTTTGGAAGTAGCAAAATCAATGTTAAATATAAAGAGTTTGTTGGCGTATTTAAAAATTCTTACTCTATAAATTTATAAATGTTCTCTATATTGCATATGTTCTTCAAAAATAGAAAATCTTTTAAAGATGCTCAAAGAGTATAATGACTTGAGAAATACTTTCATTGAAGTTAAAGTTTTAAAATAGAACCCACCTTGAGACTTGTGTGGTATCAGAGTCAACAAGCTCAAAGAACAATTTTTAACACTTTGAGGATCGTTCGGGTAATGAGTATGAATCTGCTCATATGTCATCATACACTGGTAAAATTAGTATTTCGAGGTAAAGCACGTAGAAAGCAAGGTGAAGAAATGCAATAAAGTTCACCTTGTATGCAAAAACAATCCGTTCACAGTATATAATATAACTAAATTGATTCAGGCAATTTATCGTAATTTGAATTCATCCATATTTGTCAAACAAGCAACTTTCACAAAAATAGATTTGAATTGCATGTGATCCGAAAATTATGAAAAATGAATCGTGACGGTGGTGGCATCGTTATACAAATAAAAACGTGAAACACAAAAATATAACCACATATGGATAAATCAGTCACACGTGATATGTTTAGATGGAAAAAATATGACCACATACGAACAAATCAATCAAAAAAGTGAGATCATAGCATTTCATATATGTTCATGCAAGACACTCGTGCAATGTTAGGATGAACCGAAGTCTGACTTGTGGAACTGAGCTGAGGGAAGGACTGAACTGTCATTAACGACAGTTCATCTGTTGAGAATTATTGAGGCTAACTGTCGAGAACCATAGTTAAGCACGATGGCATTTCTCTACATTAGTGAACTGTTGACATATAAACTATCAGGAAATCTACTTTTCACCTCTAAGCAAATGGTATTATTGAAAATTATTTCACTTCATATTCGAGCATAACGAAACATTAAAACCACAGGTATGATGTCAACTGTCTAGTAAGAGTTCAACCCAAATACGAGTACCGCCCACAACAAATGGATTCCAAGCAATAACAGTGTTATTTTCACATTACAAAAGTACCAAAAACATTGAAACGAAAGATATGTCAAGTGTCAGTCCAGATTTCCACCCAACATTAAAACATCCAAAATGTTTGAAATCTAAACTTTTGAAAGCAAAGGAAGAGGATAAAAATTAAACTGGAACCCTAGATAATTCTCCCTCAACATTAGTGTTAGTACGTGTAACGTGTGCATATATGCATCACTAATAGAAAATGTATACAAAAGAGAAAATGAAAATTTATGGTATGAAATTGCGGAAAGTAGGGGAAAAACATTTCCAACCATAACACAGCTAAAAATTATTCAAAACATCCAAAAAAATTACAGGATATTAAAAGAATTTTTACCTCTTTCTAATCCAAGCTCCAACTCTTATTTTAAACCCATCAAAAAGCTCCATTTTTTCGCATCTCATAAACCCTTTACATATAAAAATATTACAAAAATTGAGTAAAGAAAAAAAAAGATTTTTCTCTCTTGGATTAAAGCTCGTAATGAGAGAAATGAGAGAGAGTGTGAGAGAGTTGGGGTTGTTTGAATGAGAGAAATAAGATTCATCTTCTTTTTTTATTCAACTTTTCATCCTTGACATTGACAAGATTTTTGTACAATTTCTTCCATTGGATCAAGTCATTTAATGAGGACATGGAGTGTGTTTGAAATTATTTTGAGGGTCAAATATGTCTAAAATTGACATTCTTACAATGCCAAAAAAAAGTGACATTTTTGTAAATGTCTTGGGAAAATTTGACAACCACTGCAATTTCCTCAAAATAGAAAATAGAAAATCTTTTAAAGATGCTCAAAGAGTATAATAACTTGAGAAATACTTTCATTGAAGTTAAAATTTTAAAATTGAACCCACCTTGGGACTTGTGTGGTATCAGAGTCAACAAGCTCAAAGAACAATTTTCGATCCGTCTAGAGTTCAAATGAGCAATCGGATTTTGTGGGATATATTAAAGGTATAATAATACATTGCAAGAGCAGCCTTAATAGTGCCTTTCTTTGTAGCTACTTGTCCACCTCAAGGCACGTGCAGATTTCTATATACAAATGCCAGCAGAAAAAATCTTGTCATTATGAAAGTGTATGTTGATAATGTAGAGAAATTGTGATATTAAACTAGTGTCGAAATAAAAATTTGCTTGACGGCAGGCTGTCTAGAGCACCTAATTTAAAAAAATTTAAAGAGGGAAGGCTAATATAAATTTATCTTTTGATGAAGATAGATTCTAAGAAGACGATAAGTTTATCAAGAAAAACGTTATAGAAATTAAGGGCTTGTGTCTTTTAAGCTAATATAATGTTTTATCGATGTAAAAGTCGAAATCGATGAGTTATGAACAACTTGTTCAACCTTGTTTGTTGCATTTCAGCTAAAGCTTACATCCGTGAAACTTGAGAATACAAGAAATATCCCTTGGCATTTGAAACAGATAAAGTTACTAATTGTCTCCCTTTCAAAAAAAAAAAAATTACATTGTACATAAACCTAAAATTTTTATCTATATTTTATCCACACATTTTCCAAAATGTCACTATTTAAGGCATTGTTTTTCTCAATAATGACCATCAAACAGGGCAAAATTCAGTGGGAATAAAAGTATAATTCTCTAAATACTCATGATTAAAATACTAAGGAAGGACAATTACTTTTAGCCTTTAGGTACTTTGCCAGTTGGTCTACATCTTAAGTGCATTTGGATACTTCTAAGTTCTATATTTAAGATAATATCAAAAGCTGAATAGGGGATATGATTCAATCGGATCAACTTGCCAAGTATGAATTTAACAGTATTTTAGAATGATAATAACTTTTCTCTAAGTTGAACATAAACTTTTTTTCTCTATTTTGTCTTTCTCCTGCATCAAATATCAATTTTCTCGCCTTCATGGGCATAGCACAGTGGTAAAGTAAGAGAATTCTCTACAGAACATCGGAGGTTCGAATCCCCACGACAACTGGAAAGCATCTGTTTTATGGAGGCAAAGTTATGGTGTACTTTATCATCTTTCCGGGGCCCTGTCCGCACGTCATAAAGGGAGGTCCGTGGAGAGGAGAATTGCATTCCGAATATCCAACCCAAGTATGTATAAACTGTGACCGCATTCGAATTTATTTGGGCGACGAACCGAGGAAAGGCTATCACTCCTTAAAATTAGTCAGGCGAAGGTCGGACATCTTATTCTATTTGGGCGTCAATTATAATATTAAATTTTGCGAATATTTTCTCTAACACAAAAACTTTTAAGGTATTAACAAGTGGAAAGATCTACAAAGTCATGTTTGATCAGGAGCACTAAACTTGATGGAGCTAGGCCCTTTGAACCAAACACTAATTCATTGTTCTTTATTATTTTTGTACTACATTTAAAAATGATGTTCTGTACAAAATTAATCTATTTGTTAGTTACATTTCCACGTACATAGGCCTATATTGGTGGATTAAGCTAGGAGTTGAACTACATGTATAGAAAAGAATTTGTCAGACAACTTACAAATGACACACAATCCATGAGGTGGGTGTGTATATTTTTTCAATATAAAACTCACATGGAACCCACCCCATGTGAGCTTTCTGGGTTTATTCTGTAAGGAAAATTCTGTACAAACAGATTTTTCCTTAAACCAGTAACATTGAGTAAACCAATTTTTCTTCTAATTTGTCGTTATTGATGTCCAATCGTTCTGGCCATTTGTCAATTTTATATTGTGAAGAAGGTTCCTCATTTTTATTTTTTATTTTTTGATAAAGCACCATCATATTCTCTCGATGTTTTTTTTAGGCTATGCCAAGACAAAATAGAGGGTTAGAATTCTCATACCATGATGTACATTACAATAAATGAATGGGATGACATATACCTTACTTTCAGTCAAATGAATAAAATCTGAAAACAGTAAATGATGAGGTACTGCTTCATGTACAACTATTGAAAAAAAAAATGCAATTCTATTCTTAATTATAGACGTGTATTATTAGAAAATGAGAAAAATAAAGTGGCTAAAACACAAGACACAATTAAACAATTCATTAAAGCTCCTTGATGCTGGGAACTTGTACGTGTAAAAAAATTAATAGAAAATTGTATCTTGCATTATAAATTATAATGTCACTATGATGTAACATATATATCTTTAAACGTCCCTATACAATGTAAACATTTTCGTTGGGATCGATGTACATAGTTTGTGATTCGAGATCTAGCATATGTGTTTTGCATTCAACCGAAGAGTAGATTTTACCACGTCCAATACCCTAACCTTGATTATATTCATTATCTTACGGGCCAAATTGTTTCAACTATAAGCTTATTTCAGCCCCGTTCTTCGGAAAAGAAATGCATTTTTCTACAGCGTTTTGACATTAATTATTTCAACCACATATTTTTCAATAAAATAATATTATAGCAAATGAAGGGACGTTCATTTCCAAGTATAAGGAATTTTCGGGGCAGGATTTAAATTTGATCCTCAGAAGTATTATCATTTTAGAGGCTCAAGGCCTAATTTGCATGGAAAATTTTAAAATCGTCATTGCCTAGATGGATTATTTGCTTAAGATGTTCTTATGGTTATTCACTTATTCTTTTAATGGGAGTAGTACTTCCAGATTTATAAATTTATTTATTTTTTTATTGATATGTCGGGATATAATTACTAAAATGAACATTGATTATAAAGTTGTCTTCTTTCTTTCTTTTTCTTTTTTTTGTTGTTGTTGTTGTTCTTATTAACGGTATTATAAAATTTATTCTTATAACAACAATAATGTCGAATTTTTTTGACAATGCATTTAGTATAATAAAATAAAATAAAAATCAATTAAATCTCAAATTTATAAAATTATAAAATAAAATAGTTGATATAATAGAAAATTGTTAAAATTAAATTAAATTACCTTTAATGCATAAAACTCAATTTGCTTTTATCAGTTTATTTTTGAAATATCAGTAAACCTTGGATATAAAATAAATTACACAATTAAATAGGGCAGAAATTGATATTTCGTCGTCGGCATATATTTCGCGCTTCAACGGCATTCGAAAAGACGAAACTAATAATGAATAAATGAAATGGGATTGAACTGGCGTGCAACAATGCTTCTATCTTTCCATTAATGCGTCATAACCACTCCAAAAAATGATGCATTTCGTCGTCGGCATGTATTTCGCGCTTCAACGGCATTTGAAAAGACGAAACTAATGATGAATAAATGAAATGGGATTGAACTGGCATGCAACAATGCTTCTATCTTTCCATTAATGCATCATAACCACTCCAGAAAATGATGCATAACCCTACTTGCTGGATGCTAACAAGCACTTGGATGTACTTCATTCAATCCGAATTTCCCTTGCAACACTAGTGCATTATCAAGGATGAAGAGCATAAACTCAAGTGGGAAGCCACAAAATAATGACACCCAATACCTAAAAAGGCTATAAACAAAAGCCACAAAATAATGACGCCCAATACCTAAAAGGGCAACTTACAACAATACCTTTAAAATTAGGCCCTTGTTTGTTTCCTATTTTTTCTTCATTAAAATGAAAAATATAACCGTTATCCATCACATCAAACCACCAAATTTGAATTTCTATCTCTTGTGTGGAGTCCATAACTATATTTTTCATTCTCATTTTTGCAAAAATGAAAAACAAACGCCCCCTAGATGTCTTTTGAAAAATCATATGAAAAAATTTTTGGAAATAAAAAATACTGCCTAAAGTTAAAAAGTGACACAATGTCACTTTTTTTTCAATAAAAATTGTCATTTTTCTTTTTTTTTAAAAAGTGACACAATATCACTTTTAATAATTTAGTATCACCTTTTTATTAAAAAATGACATATAATCTCACTTTTAACAAAAACTGATATTTGTCACTAAAAAATTGTAATAGAAATTTCAAGATGACTAAAAAAAGTGACAAATTCAAAAAAATAAAATAAAAGTGATAAATTCAAAAAGTGGCAAAAAAAAAAGTAACACGAATTAAAAAAAAAAGTTACACGGATTCAAAAATAAAGTGATACAAAATAAAAAAAGTGACACAATATCACTTTTTTTTTTAAGTGACACAAACACTTAAAAAGTGACAAAATTTTAAAAAAAAAAAGTGACACTCAAAAAAATGAAAAACACAAAAATAGTATCATCCATTATACAGCACTAGTAATCATATTCTTAACATAATTAGTATATCCAAAACAATCCACATGAGCTTAGTGGAGTTCTTAACATAATCAACATGTCCAAGGCAATCCACATGCTAATTGAGTTAGGGAAATATAACATATCATGTCACTTTTTATCTTATTAAATAAGTGACAAAAATTTAAAAGGTGATGAAAACTCAAAAAAAGTGACAAAATGTAAAAAAGTGACAATGTCACTTTTAAAGTTTACTGTCACATTTTTATTAAAAAAATGACATATAATGTCACTTTTATTAAAAAGTGATATTTGTCACTAAAAAAATGATAGAAATTTTAAGAATGCAATTGATAAAAAACTGTCAAACACTAAAAAAAAGTGACAAATACTAAAAAAAAGTGTCAAAAATTTAAAAAAATGACATAAAATTTAAAAAAGTGACGAATTTAAAAAATGACACAAATAAAATAAAAAAAAAAGCTACATAGATTAAAAAAGTGACACAGTAAAAAAAGTGACAAAACTAAAAAAAGCTACACAAATTACTTATTACTAATAGATCCACGACAAAAAAGGAACATGAAACTCATTCAACTCTACATCACTGAGGGCACCATCTTGTCATGTCACATAGAGTAGATATCATCTTCGAAGCCCTCACACATCGTGACTTCAAAACTTTAATAAACACAACTAATATAAGTATTATTGAAGAAAAATTCAAAATTCAATCACAACTAATGACAAGAAAACTTGAAATGGATAGCATTTCTACAATCACAACCCCCACTCCCCGGCCCCCATAAAAAATTCAATTTTAAATTAAGTCATAAAAAACTGAATTTTGATTGACAATCAAAAGCATTCATATACATATCTCGCTCATGAAACTTCCAGAATTACAATCTAAGATTTTGAACCCATTCCTTCTTCCAATTGCAAAGCAACTGACCCAAAATAAATTATACATCCATTTAATTTAGAAAAATAAATGAATTTGAGATCTGCAATGGGTAAGGATGAGCGTAGTCGTGGCATGGTTGAAGATTTCTCTCTGTTGTAAAGGTATGGCAATTTAGGAGTTTTTTGGAATTGAGAATCGGGAGTTTTAATTTGGGTGTTTTAGGGTTTGGGGTGTTAGAACGTATTAATTACGTGATTAAAGGTTTAATGAGCTAATAGGGTATTATTCAAATTCTTTAATTTTGGAGAGTAGGAAATCTAATTTTCCCTACCTAAAAAGGCTATAAACAAGACGTTACCAATCGACCCAGTACCTTTTAACAGAAAGATCAAAAAGCATATGTTGCATGTTATGCTACGATGTGCAGACACAAACACGTGTCCAACACAATACTTGTCGAATAAGTTGATACACAATTTTTCAAAAAATAGTACTGACGCAACACATCGTCAACATGCTGATTAAATTTTTAGAAATCTTTATTTATATAGTATAAATTTAGTTCTATACTTATAAATTTTTCTTGTTGAAATATTTTAAATATTAGTACATATTGATTATTTATTAATAATTTTCAGTTAAAAATATATGATATTTTTAATAAAAGAAAAATGAAAAATGATCAAGCCAAGGTGTGTCAGTATTCAATACGTGTTCGACACGAACACCCTATCCTAGTTGAAGTGTCTGTACAAGATAGGTCTAATGTGTTGAATCACTCAAGTGTCACATCAGTAAATTTCCACCTCCCACGTGTCACAAGTTCTCCAAAAAGATAGAAGCAACTAATTGAGATAATGAGGTGCCCATGGAAAGAACCAGCAATTGGTGTTTCTAAAATTGGCAGATGCTCATTCAGTATTATATTGCCAGTGGAGGTTTAAAATATGGTGAATGAAACAAGTGAATGTACATTTAGAGTGCAAATGTTCACCAGAGGAGGCATCAGGAAACAATGAGAAACCAAAACATTGGCTTGAGAAGTAAAACATAAACTCAATTTAATCAAGTGTAATTGTTATTCAAATTATGGTACAAGAAAGATATGCTTAACTGCATTACTTGGAAACGTCATCCTCTTACAGCATGATGTCATGTACTGGGAAACACTAGGATTCACTGTAAATGAAAACGAGTGGAAATTTCAAATTTTAACAGTAATTTAAGGATATCAAGCTACGTTCACTCTACCAATTCAGTCAATCAAATTTAGTACAGCTGCTGTTATATTGACAGATGTAGACAACGGACGAGTTTGTGACAAGGGGAATAGCCATAGTGAAGAATTGCCCTAAACCTGTTGCATTAGATTATTTACCATTTGCAACTGGTTCAACATCAAATAATTTACACGATCATGATTACCAGGTAATGATCGTACCACCCCTATCGTTGCTTCTTGGATTGATAATAATTTTGTGTAATTTATATAAGTTGAGCTTTTTTCAGGTCAGTCAAAACCCCTCTATCTTCACTGCTCCTTTCGTTGTACAGAACCTTATCATTGGGAGAAAATGTAAGTTGCATGATGCCCTCAAAGCCAAAATAATATATGACATAGCTAAATAGAGGTACTTTACCTTGTCAATGATCCCATATTCAACTGCCTCGCTCGGACTAAAATATTTTGGACGCCTTATGTCTTCTTCAATCTGCTCAGGCGATTTTCCTATATGCTTCGAGTAAAGTTTAACCTTTGCAAATCAAGTATGAAAGGTCAATAAGCATAGGTTCAGCTGTTTGCCAAGGATATACATTGTTATCATTTTGCAATGCAACTTCCAATGGAAACGAGTGTGACGGATGATGACTCTTTCACATGCACGCAGGCATAAATACAGTTGGTCAAAAGCATGCAACAATGAGCACACAAAACAGACATTCTTTTCGATTTTCTGCAACAAGAAAACATGGGACTAAGCAGAGGGAAACAAAGACCCAAACGATTGTTCGTTACCAACTCAGCCTTCACATTTTTAACTTCTTTTCTCATAAGTTCAACATCTGATGCCTGACCTTGAAATCTTGCAATTGGCTGCAAATTACACGGCCTAATGGATATTAGTATAGAAATAACACTGAGCAAGGAAACAAAATCAAATTGTTGCAATACTAGGTTCGTTAGTGTGCCTTGAAGGATGGGGATTGATTAGAACCGAAGGCAGATTATCAATTCTCAAGAATTTAAAATCAGAAAGAAAAACATGCATTTTAGCTAACAAGAACCTGCTTAATCATGATTGTTGATGACGGCAAGGCAGAACGGTTGCCTTTTGCACCAGCAGCCAAAAGCAAGGCTGCTTCTCCCCAAGCATTTCCAACACACAGTGTGAAAATAGGTGGCTTGACATACCTTCATGCCCAGTTATTCATTAGATTGCAATGAATACAAGAAAGTGAATTTACACACTTGACACAACAATAGTTGAGCACATGGTTCAACATTTCCAAAATATGATTATTCTTTCATCATATATCTTGAAATGTTCAAGATAGCAAAAGTGATTCTGAAAAAAATTTAATGATTTTAAGCGAGATGAGATTTATATGACTTCATTGAAGGAAAGGGGAAAAATAACTTCACGAATCTGTCAAATGCCCATGACTGTATAATCTTAGTAAGCAAGATGATAGCTTTAGCTCAATCTACACTAACAAGTAAAACTAAATAAAACATAGCAAGTAGAAGACACAATCTTCCATCATTGCTCTATTTCAGAAATTTTAGTAAATGCACATTTTCACAAAACTGATTCGCAGATATTAATATTATCTTATGGTTGAACCATATTTTCAAAATGGCTACACAAAGATCAATCTTGCAGCAGCCTTTTATGCCACTGACAAAAATAAGGTACAAGAATGACAATAAGATTTATAACCTCATAACATCATAAATTGCAAAAGCCTCTGTCTCGTAGCCCAACTTCTCCCCACCCTGCAAAATTGTGAAAATTAAATAGAATGATGAATCAGTCATCCTGAAGTATGTTCATCATTTCATTTTGCAGAAGCTTCACATTAAAAGCTTACAAGAACAATTATTCATGAAATTTGAGAACTACGTGTTCCCTAGTGCAATGCACAGTAAAGGGAAAATGCCTTTACAAGCCAATTATGACAGCATTTTCTGAACCCAATATAAAATTAAAAAAATAGGATGGAGTTGAAACGGTTATACTTTTAACAACAAATTAGTCCAAGGCACTGCCATCTAAAATATGTATGCATCAATAACATGCAAATTTTGCAGAAGAGCCTCAATGCAGAAATTAAAAGGGCTGAGATTAGCCCAAATAAGAACTCTCCTGAATCTTCCACAAAATTCAAGTTCAGGGTAATAATTTCAAGTGCATGCCAATAATGCATTGGATTTGGGAAACAATTCCCCACTTTGGCTACGGTTTAAGGAACAGGATTCCTTCCACACACCCCTCAACCCAAGAAGAAGGGATAGGAAACCAACTAAAGGAAACATATCAAGTAGAATATGTATTATAGTTAACAAGGAAAAATATTCAATAGAACATAGATTTACATAAAAAATAAACCTACCAGCCTGTTTGCCACTATTAAACTCAAAATTTAAAAAAAAAAAATGGCAAGTAAAATTGATCATATTTATATATCTATCTATGCATGTAATTCTTTCTATTGGAAAGGGGAAATAAATTTCTGAGGCTGTATATCATCAGTCTTATAATCATCAAGTGGCAATTGAAGCGCAGATGTAACTCTGTTCGGGCATGATGTTAATCTTAATTACAAATCCTTATGCTGAAAAATTGAATTCTATCTTAAGCTGCTGAAGTTTTAAGCAATGATAAATTGGTAAACTCAACAATATGTCGTACCCTTTTCCACAAGATTTGAAGCATCTTTGTAGATTAGTCAGATAAGCATAATTAGGTCTAACCTTGGTTGTACCGGTGGAATTTATGTAAAGATAAATTGGCTTTTCCTCGTCTTCATACTGAAGGTAAAGAAACTCAGCGAGTATCAGTTCCGTGACAGATGGCACCAGAGACATGCCCAAGTAGACAATACGATTCTTATACAAGTAAGATGCTAAATCTGGAGGAGGTTGCTCCCAGGCACTTCCTCTTGAGAAAGGGATGACCTGTTAATAGAATTGTACCCCAACCAACATTCAAGATGCTAATGAGAATATTAGAAGCATATTCATTATAAGTATGTGGGATATACTATTTTTAGACTTCAATAACAGTCAAGAAAATCACCAAAACAAAATAGAGGACACAAACAACGACTAGAAGCATGGCCAGATCAACAATGATTAAAATGGTTTGTGGGGCATTTGGAGAAGAAAATTAAAAATAATGATTCAAACAATGTTTAATACGCTTATCAATAATTTTATTTTATCCATAATGAGATAGATTGAATTTAATGATATTATTTTACTAAGAGGAAAAAAATTGAGATGCTACTGTTTATTGAGTGCAATGAGTTAAACAAGTTACCAAAAAAGGACACAAACAGCAACAAGAAGCATCACCACATAGACAATTCGTATCTTACCCAGATAGCATATCATCATATTGAAAAATTAAACAAATGCACTTGTCATGGGCTAGTTGTTTGAGAAGAAAGTTCTATACACCTTAGAATGCAGATGAGAAATAAGATGATGGAAAGAGAATAATAAAAGAATTTACAATAATCTTATCAATAATTTTACCATACGAGCAAAATAAATAGATTGTAATGCATAAAAAAGTTTGATCAAAATTAATAGAGTAATGTGACTCGTTTTTCTGATCTTTGTGGATGAAGAATACGTATAAATTTGTAAATTCACAATAGATTCACAATAAAATCTCCAGTGAAGAATTTATAAATTCTTTGTAAGAACCAATTCCCCATCATTAAAAGCCAAAATTTCGACTTAGAGCCCTGCTCATTATTAAGAATTCACAGTCCACAGAAGGATAAGCCCAGCTCTATCACAAAGGAGTTCATCATTTCTTAAGTTGAACAAAATAAGAAGCTATGATGCACTGACACGAACACGTGTGTCTAATGGACATGCCGACACACGATTCTTTAAAAAAGTACGAAGATGACAAGTCGTCAAAACATTCATTAAATTCTTTAAAATTCTTCATTTATATAGAATAAAGTTAGTTTTATACGTGTTATTAATTTTTCTTTTCGAAATATTTTAAATATGAGACTATGAGTAATGAGTATCTATTTGTTATTTAATGATAATTGTGAGTTAAAAATATATTATACTTTTGATAAAGAATGAAAAATGAGTCTGCATTCGACACGATACAAACACATGAACGAACACAACACTTTAGTTGAAGTGTCTGTGCAACACAGATAAGGAGGGATCATTTCCTACAAATTGGTGTGGGTAAGTATGTTGTACTTACATAGCAAGCTCATGCAACTCCTTCACCCTCCAACTTCCAAATAACGTGAGAATCAAGTGTACACATGGAAAAGTTTATGTTTCTTCTTGAAATTTATCTATGACAACCAACATATACTCATACTTTTAATAAAAACACATATCATTGTTTCAATATATACTTTCCGATTGAAGCTCTAGAATAAGGGATTTCTTCAAATTGCCCTCTCTAGTGCTCTCATTCCTGCTGCAACTTCGTCCCCATGCTCTAGCGTCCAACATCTATTACCAGAGTTGGAAGTATGGAGACTATTCTCATTGAGGTTAGAGTTAGATTCTATACTCAAAAGAACTGTCGCTGATGGTTCAGATTATGAAATATAAGCTTTACTAATAAATGAGAAAATAACTATTGGGCTTTCATCAAACTGCAGTGGGATGCCGATCATATAAGTGGATTCAAAAGTAATTTTAAACATTTGAGTTCTAGTTTCAATTTGTTAACATTAATTTTCTTCTATTTTGAAGAAATTATGTTCTTGAAAACTTGGTTAACATCGTAACTTGGGCAAGTGGACACCAATATGAGACATTTTCATCCAGTGCCTGGAGTAATGTTTGCTTAACATTGCCCATAAATGTAAATGGAGGAATGAAGAATGGAAACCAGACAAAGCCTCCAAAAGCAGCCAGCCCTTTAGTTTCATAAATGAAAAATTAAATTTCTCGGAAAACTGCTGTCTCCAAATTAAAATTTTTTCAATTTTTGTTACATGCCTGATCAGTCCATTAACTTTTCCAAGTCCAACGTTTTCTTTCACCAAATACACTCTGTCTGCATGTGAAAAATGCTTACTACTTGCCCAAGATTTATGAAAAAAAAATCTGAAGGTACTCGAGTACCATGGTTTTCCCGTCCTGAAATCTAAGCCAACGTAAGGCACCATCACTACATGGCATACAAAGTACATAATATATTGGCCAGGTCTGAGCTAAATTAATGTCCTTCACAAGAGGAATGACTTTAATTAAGGATAAAATTCTTTGATATCATTCATATGCAGTGACAGTGAGGAATGCTCCCAAAGACTAAAACCGACATGCTGGACAGGATCTCAGAATTTTTCGTGGCTCCTTCTGAGGACAAGAAGAGGAATCACTAAGAGGCCAGCAAGAAAGTGAAAATTGAAAATTTTGGAGGCCTATAAATTAGAACAACCAGAGTTGCTCAGAAGGTTGCTGTAGCAAACTCCAAAGAGTAAAACTCTAGACTCCCAGAGGTACAAAGAAACACATGGTCAAAATGATTATGTGGTTAAAGATGGATCCTCATTTGGAGGTGTGGTGCTGGAAGTTGGGATATTATATGTGTTGGCGCCAGCTGGATTTGGATGGTAAAAATACTTTCCTTTGTTAGATACTGTATAGAACTTGGTCTATACTAGTTTTAAGAAGTTTAATCAAGTACCAATAACTTTTATCTTTGTGAGGCGAGGTGTACGCCTCAATGCACTTTGAGGCGTAAGCCTCAAGACAAACCAATAAAACGATTCAAAGTAATAAAAGAAAAGCTCATGATTAACCATAAACCATCTTTGAAAATTCATAATGAAATTGTTAACAAAATAAAAGTCTAACTCACAGACAAAAATAAATAGATTAACTAAGTAACAAATATTAAGTTCTCAAAATAGTAATCACAAAACAAAATCAAAAGATACTAATAGAAGTAGAAACAACTTAGGTATCTCTTATAACATTACTGCAGAAAGGATCTTTAAGGAAATCAATCAAATGATCAACATCATCATCACTATAGGTTTCTTCTCATTCTTTATCATCATCTTTCCACTAACAATCATGTATTCTCCTTCCCCTTTCCCTTCCATGTAAGCATAAAAAATAAATAAAGAAATAAATAAATAATTACCCGTTAAACAATCTAGAATACCAATAAATAACTTAAAAATCTAAGGCTGTTGAGTTTTATGCGCAATAATAAAAATATAAAATAGAGAAATCAACACAAGAATTTACGTGGTTCGACAGTGTGACTACGTCCACGAGAGCGAATCGGAGATAATTTCAATCAGTAGTAAAAAATAGGGTTATAACATATTATTTCTACTAACCCTATCTAAAAGATTTTAAAGCCCGTAAAAGAAAATACCCTATACCGTACCACGAGGGCGTTGCCCCCGCACAGCACCCCCAACCCATTTAGCATCCCTGACGACCAGACACTAAATTAAACCCGCGCAAGGCCTTGAACCCGCGCAAGGCCAATGCCTCCACTCTATATGAACCACATACATAACAAAAGCCAATAACAAAAACGTCCATAAAAAGACAAGACATAAGGGAGAATACCCACCTTAAGGCGTAAAGACTCGCAAATGGCCCTTAAGAAATAAGCTCCAAGGCATTTTATGGAAGCCTCACATGAGGCAGGATTCAATGCATAAGCCTTAAATATCCCTTTTACTAGTGAGTCTATAAAAAACTTCAATTTTTTATGACTTTAAAGCTACCATCCAAGCCATCTGATGTATTGAATCAAAGCCAAGCTCTCTCCCTTAACCCAACCACCACCATCATCTCCCAAATGTTGATGATAACTAGGTGCAAAATTCCTCCAAGGAGAAATAACCAAAAATTTAGAGCCATCATCCAGTATGAAGAACCATCAAAGTTAGCAGCATCCATTTTCGTTTGTTGACTTCTATTGATAGGATTATCATGAAAGACCTCCACTCCATCAAAAATTCATCCCAAATAATTTCAGTGACATTTGTAACCAAACAGAAAACTCTTAGCCATTAGTGAATTTTAGTTGCAATGTAGCCCAATTAGTGATGTCTCTCTTCAGGATTGTCAGAGCTCCTTGGATCTTTGCCTATGGTTGAAAGTTAACTACATTTTTTAAACAATAATCACTCTTGAGATAATTCTTAGAAGGTTCTTTTTCCTGTTTCTTTTTCCATTTGGACCATTTGGGAGAGGGTCTTAGGGATCAGTCTAGATGCCCCGAACAGGATGTACAGTACAGTCTAACCAATCCTAGCTTCCAAACCTATCCTAGTAGGGATGGGATTCTATAAAGAGTTCTATGTTATCTATAAGAAAAGAGAGAAGGCTTGGTAGGAGTGCAGTAATGGTTGTAGCAAACCAAGCCAGTATGGTACTAATGCTTTCTTCAGGAATAACATCAATTTTGAACCCTTAAGCTTAAAGCCAATCCTGATACCTCTGCTTCCTCTGAGGGAATGAGTCCCACTTAAAAATGTACATATTGAACCAAGCAAAGACAGGATATCTACAGGTTATATACTGACAGGGCAGCTAAGGATCAGTGAATTGAGAGTTTCACTGGATTATTTAATTGTTATGCCACCAACATTTCACCTTAGCATAGGTATTGAGGGGTGAATAGCAACTACAAATATCCTAAACATCACTTATTTTGAAGTTAAGAGAGATTTTCAGTCAGCTATATCACAATGTTATCACTCATCATCATTCTGTGCTGATCATGACTATGGAATACTCAAGCAGAAGTTTGGAGTCACAATCGAGCCATCTGTGAAGGGAAAACATGCACCTGATAGAAAATGCAGGGTTCCAAGAAGAATGGTTTAAACTTTAGATTAATGTCGGCCTGACTAATGAGAGTTCAAATAAGGTCTGATATCCAAGATTTTATGTGAACAGAGAGATCGGTAGAGAGAGAGAATGTAAAATAGATGTAAGTAGAAGTGGCCTAAACTAGGCTGCATAAAAGTCACAGCAAATACTATGCCAACAAAAGTTGCAAACAAATGGCTGCAAGGTTTTTTTGTTATAGACCAATGAAGATTCCAATGGCAAGTTGAGCAGATCCATTCTACATTTTATTTAAGTGAACAGTAAAAGTACCACCACCGAGAGCTTGAACTTCGTGATAAAAGACAGATGTTTCAAAATTATCACAGAAAATGACAACAAAAGTCGGAATATGCATGTATCAAATTTACTACAAATATCTGATGCCAATATTTTTTACATTCATTTGGTACAAATACATCAAAATACTCCTTTAATGACTTTTGAGATACTTTTTGATTAGTAAAATTAGAAACATGTCATATCAACAACAGAATGAAATCAAAACCGATACCTAGTTAAGCAAAAAAGCCATTCTTTTTTTTTTTTTCAGCTCTAAATGACGCCATCACATATGGTATGTACAAAAATATACACCATTCCATATACCCAACAAAACTGAAGAACAGAAAAGCATAGTCCTCAAGCTCAACTGATAGCAAAAACCCACATATAAAAAAACACGTGTAAGCGGAGAAAGTGTACCATAGTGACGACACCGCGTTTGGCGCGAGAGGTGGAGGAATAAGGATTGAGGGAGATGGGTCGGATTTTATGACCCGAAAAGTTCCCCAATACGCTGCCACCCACGAAAGGAGAAAGAAAGCTGGTGGATAAAGAGGCTCCTACAGAGGAAGGAGCAGATAGAATCGGGTTCGGACACGGGGAGGCCAACCTAATTCGGGTCGTTGGAAGGAAGTGAGAAGCCATTGTTGCCACTGACAAAGTAATAATAGCTCGGAGGAGGGAAGATTGGCTTCAGTGGAGGCTTTGGAGGATTCCAAGGTGGTTTGAGATGGATACAAGAATGGGTCGGGTGGTGTCGGGTGGTTTACATCTTGACCGGAATTGCCTCCCAGCAGTGACCGAGTTGGTGGAGTAGGTGAGCACAGAAACAGAAACTTTTGATCACAAGTTCAATTTTTTTTATCAATACTTTCTCAATCGAGCCTGTCGCACAAGACTTGTTCAGTACGATTTACCTGACTGACGTAGTTTGCAGGCTATTGCGTCAAGATTTACCCAATGTGCACCTGAAGAGTACTGACTGCGGATGCCCCCGTCATCAAATATATATAGTGGGTCGGGTTGTTTACATCTTGATCGGAATTATAAATTTGTGCCCTGTAGGGCTGGATAAAACTCTCAAACCGAATCAATCCTAATCTAATGATTCTTCTCAAGTTAAATACCCGAACGGGTATTTGAATTAAGAACCGACAGATATGATTCGATCTCAGTTCTAGGTCAAGACCCGAAGAACCAAATAAGAACCGAATCTCCGTAATTTTTTTAATTAATTTATTTTAAAAATTATTTTATTTTTTCTAAATAAATTTGTTAATTAGTTAATTTAGTTCAAACGACAAAATATGATTTTCTTATTTCTAATTTTCAATTCAAAATCAACTTAATCAAATTGACCTCAATTTTATCAAAATCTGTTATTCTACTGTAGTGTCGTTTCTACCGAAAAAAATCGAATTAAAACTCTACAACATCTCTTTTAATTATTTTGAGCTCGTTATCTCTCTTTCTGTGAAATTTATGAAGAATTCAGCAAAGAGAGACGTAAAACACATAAGATTGAATTACGTTATTTTGTAAGAGTTAAAATTGAATATATCATTAATTAAATTAACATAACTTTGTATATATTAAAAAATTTAATTATAATACGGAACCGAACCCGAACGGTTCCGTAATTAAATTTGGACCCAACGATTCCACTTACTAAATACCCGAAAATTTCGGATTAGTTCGGTTCTCGTTAGAACCGAACCGGATCATGTCCAGCCCTAGTACTCTGGCTTTTCTTTTCTTTTCTTTTTCTTTTAAAGTAAAAAATGGAAATTTACTGAAGTTCGGGTTAGAGAGAAAAATATATCTCACCTATAAGTGAAGAAGATAAAAATAACGGTTGGAATAGTAAAATAACGGTCAAAAATTGGTTTTTTTTAGGCAAATAATTGCTACCAAACGGGGATATAAAATGCTCTCTATTTTAAATAGATAATACTTAAAATTATACTCAAACAAACTCTTTAAATTAACATTTTAACCATTGTTTGGTAGAGATTAAACTCTATATTTTAATTTAAATCAAAATCAACAATTACTTTAATTACATATTTCATGTGATTCACAACTTTTCAACCATACATTTTTCTACTTTTATCGAAATTTACTAAATTTTGATTTTAATCTCCATCAGATAATTTAGAAAATGAATTTGGCTCTTTCCAAATTTGAAGAGTCAAATATAGGGTTTGACATGAGTTGGGATGGGTACATTTTTTTATCAAAACCAAACCATGTTCAACATGATCGATTTGATCTAAAAGCAAACAAATTCAACTCAATTATTGGTTTAAACCAAACACAATCCAAACCGATTAATCTTGGATAGGTTTGGGTTTGGGTCCATTCAAGTTCGATTTGGTTATTTTTTGTTGAAGTTGGAAAATTTTTTAATATAAAGAATTTTTTTTTTTAAATAATGTATAAATAAGTTTGAAATTATTGAGCATTTTTTTTTTTAACAATCTTTTTGGGAATCATTCATTTCATGATCCAATCCTTAATTTTTAGTTTATCGTTAAACAACTTTGCAATTATACATAGTATTAATATTGGCCGGCCTATGTACAAAAAAATGACAGTTTTACATTCTAAAATTTTCTCTTTATCTTCACTATTGCGTTCATTTAGATTTTTCATTTTGGGTATTAATTTTTTAACTCATTGGGTTGGGCTGGATGGGTTTTAATTCATAACCCATCCAACCCAACTTGACCTCAAATTTGACAATCCAACCAAATTGAATTTAAAAACTAACCTAAATCGGTCGAATTGGATAGTGTTGGTCGATTTGAGCAGTATGGGTTAGTATTTATCAAACTCTAGCCAAATTTATTCTCTATTATTAAATGCATTCAAAATATTTCAATTTTCAATTGAGGAAAATAATATGATAATTTGGAGGGGGTTAGTGAAAAATAAAAGATAGAAAAATAATAAATATTTCTTGAGAATAGTAAAATTAAGTGTTAAATATAAAGAGTCTTTTGAAATACTAAAAAAAAAAAAAATGTACTCTTTAAATTTATAGATGCTCTCTAAATTATAAAATATACTCTTTAAAAATAAAGAATCATGTGATCATTTAACATAATATTTGATGAAAATTGTTCATTAGGACTAGCTAGAGACCTATTTCAATAGGATGAGGATGAGTTTGCTCCCTTTCTTTTAGTTGAGGATCAACTTGCTAATATTTCAATGGAGTTCAATACAAATACTGAAACTTCATTTTAAAATAGAAATTTAAAAAAAAAATGTGTATTGAAAGCGTGCTCAAAACAACTTATACGCAATGATACAATTCGCCTATCTCTCTGTGCAGCCAAACAAACAACAAAGTAATCATGAAACTATCGGTAGACAATGACCTAATCAAATCAAAATATGTTCATCGCTATGTTACGAACACAATAAGCTCTATCTCCCAAAGCGAAACCGAGGACATATGGCCGAAGATCGTACTATTGAATAAAAGCAAGGGTGAGCCAAGAAGTTCAGAGTGGGAGTAGATCAGTTGAGCTACAAGCTTTGCGTGGTCTACGATCAGACAGCTCAATCCCTTGTTTCTTGCTTTCGAGCCCAAGCCTACGTTTGCTTGCTAAGCTTGAGCGCATTAATATCTCCTCAATACGAAAGTCACAGTTGAATGGTAGCTCAGCATTGTTACATTAGGCAAGTAAAAAATGCTAGTTTATATATAATCATGTACCGTTTGTTTTACATACTAGTGGCCTGAAATATGCCGATTGATTTTTGGTCATTGGATACCACAGCCACATTGGCAGGATGCCGGTTGTAGCAAAGATACATGACCATTTAGGTGCTAACATGCAATGAAACAAAAGAACCTTGCAGAGAAACTTGGTCCAAATGAGAGAAAAATCATTTTATTACCATGTATGGGCGGTGAATTGGCGAGTATACCAATAAAATTACACTGAAGAAACTACAGACTACACAGAGCTCCAAGTTGGAGCTTAAAAATACAATAAAGAAGCAAATTGAAGATTACAAGTCATCTACCAAATGGCATAGGCAGAGACATTTATTCCGGTTCGACAAACATTTAAGGACAAGCTAAGGGGTAAATTATGGGAGTCGTTGGATGAGCAAAGTGAACTCACTCTGTCCCAAAGCCTAAAGCAAGGTTGGATACTTGGCATCAAGAAAGTCTCTCAAGGTTTTTGCAGCTTTAAGACCCCCCATTACTTCTGCCAGCCTCTCAACTGGAAGGAGGGCAAGTTCGGCCAAGCTTTTACACTCTTCCATAATCGACCTGTAGTTCGAATCTGTCACACCTGGCAGCCGCCTTAGAAACTCCACAGCAGACGTGTTGAAATTTTCCGCTCTACATGGAAAAAGTTAGCCGAGTGTCAAAATTAACCTTCCAAACACACCTTCGCTGTTAATTCTCTAACAATACATAATAACCAGTTGGGTCTTGAAATTTATTAACCTCTTTATTTGGGTTTTGGCTATCAAAGGAATAACATATTCATACCAGGATTATGAGAGCAGGATATAGATTACCTAACATCATTTTCAACAATACCCTCTTCTGATGGGACACCAACTCTAATTGCCCTTGCCTCATCGGGTTCATCTTGGTTTGCTTTAAGAGTAGTGAAAATTTCTGCAGTAGCGTGCAAGCTCCGAGACCAGAGAATGCGCAGACGAGGAAAATGGAGAACCAGCAAGGATAGTTTGGATATTATGCTATTTGGTGAAACATCATCCCCAATATCGCTTGCGGACTGCATGGATATTAAGTGGCTCAATTGAGGAAAATATTAAAATGCACTTCCTAGCAATAAAAGTAAATTCAGGTATTACATCGTACCAGGAATGAAAAGCTTTTATCTTGTGAGAACTCGATAAGGAGAACTGGTATCCGATAATAGCGTGACATCATTTCTACTTGGTGGTATAGACGACCAGATGAAAAACTGCCAAAAAGATCTTGTATACTCTTCCGTTCTACACATATCAATGGGGAAAGTATGTAATCTCCAACTTCCAAGGTAACTGGTATGATGCGCATACCTTTCTGGTGCAGTACATTTGGAAGGCTGCTCATAAACTCCCTCATGTCCACTATGACCTGGACAAAGTACCAATATTACTAATCTTTATCTATTTGGATTACTATCTATTGCAAAAGCATTCAAATACCTGCATTTCTTTTTCTGCTTCCTTCTTTCCACCTGCTTTTCTGGTAATCAAATTTTGAGCAGTTGTGGATTGTGGTTCAAGGGAAGAATTTACTTCTGGCAAGTGTGCATCCTGATAGTTGTCCAAGCGATAACAATAAATCACAGAATCATAGAAATAAGTTAGGAATTCAGAAAGAATTTCACATTTGCATTAACCATGCAACAGAAACTTCAAACATTTCATATCAGTCAGAAATACAGAATTCTGCTCCAGTACCACAAAATAACTGGGCAGCTCAGTAGAATTCCATTTAGCCAAGCAGCATGAAATTCACTTTCCAAAATCCAGTGATGCGCCAAAATTTCAGAACTTATGTGAAACAGGAAAATTGTAGGAAACATCAATATTGCAATGAGCATCTGCCTATACACATCACTATACTTTCCCTAATAGGTACCATATCTATGATATTGAAATACTTAGTCCTATTATGACTTGTAGGGAAAAGCTAAAGATAACCTAGAATTCAAACAATTGCATGATAAAATAGAACTACACTCCAAATTTTTTAGAGTAATTCCATTTCTTTAGATAGACTGTCAGAGTAATTACAGTACACTAGCATTTGCTATTTAACCAAGAATCAACCATACTGAAAAATCAGTTTTATCTTCTTAGCAAGTCAGCTAGAAATTCATTCATTTATATCCTATGCAATACCGTCACTTTGTTAGACTTCTGTAAAGTCTTCCAACATGAAAGACACAGATAATATTTCCCCCGTTTGAACTCAAAGAACATGGAGAAAGACCACCTTTCACAATCACCACCGTAGGCAGTGATTGGTCAGTAAAGCTCGTCCCAAATTCACTTTGTAAGTTGTCTTAATCAACACACACACACACACACACACACACACATTGTTAGACTTCTGTAAAGTCTTCCAACATGAAAGACACAGATAATATTTCCCCCGTTTGAACTCAAAGAACATGGAGAAAGACCACCTTTCACAATCACCACCGTAGGCAGTGATTGGTCAGTAAAGCTCGTCCCAAATTCACTTTGTAAGTTGTCTTAATCAACACACACACACACACACAAAAAAAACTAGATTCTTATTCCAAGCAGGAACTTCTGACCATGTACATTGTCTTAACCAACTTCTTTTGAAAGTAACGACTGCAGTTTTCAACCCCGCAATTTATATGTTAAGGCATTTGAGTATCTCAAGTTTAGAGGTTGGGGCACACCAGTTCGTTTTGGTGGAAGGATTCCATTTGATAAAGGATAAAACACGAGGCTTTTCGAAATTACATGCAATTATATCAGCCTTAAAACCTTTTTGATTTGGAAGTATGGATAGTCATCACCACCTAGCTTGATTTTATGGTTTGTGATTGAAGGAAATGATTCCATGGGTCAAATGATCCCTTCTTCATCATTAAACATTGCAGCCATGTATTGTCACTTAGGACTACAGAATAGAAGGCAATATTAAGTTTCATATTTAAAGAAATTACACTTTTTTATCACTTAACAACGAGTGAATTCGTCAAAGACAATAAAATAGCAGTTAAATGATGTTCAATCACAGATATTCGGTCCATGAGATCAACTTTAGAAGGAATACTTCAGCAGAAGTGTTCTTCTAGAAACTTAGTCGATAGATTAACCAACTCAGAGGGTGCACACAAAGCATAAAAAAGCACTACAGTGGGAGGTCAATTATCTAACTTTGCTTATAAATAATGTAAAGACATCTTTCTTATAGTGTAAAAAGCAGCAAAGGCAAGTGGTAAGCTAAAAGAACAAGTCCAAAGTATGTCATCTAAAGATTCTAAACAACGAACAGTACAGGATAGAGTTGCTTTTTCAACCTATGTATAAATTTCCCTTCCTCAATATCATTTCAGGGACAAAGACTGAGGAATAAATAAAGCAATATAAATAAAAAAAATAGAACGAGTAGAATGGTTAGAAGAATCAGTATTTCTATCAATTGCTAACTCAACAGAATGATAATGGTTTTTATAAGGAAAAATTGCAGCAGCGGTTCTAACCTTTTCAATTTTTGTAGATTTTACTCCTACCTTGATTTTGTGCCAGCCAAGGTCTATAACCTTTCATAAATAAACAGTTGGAGTCAAACATCCATTTGACTATTAGTTGACAAAAAAAGTCAAAATTTGATTATTTTTTACCAAACTAAGAAGGGGTAAAATAGTAAGTTTAACATTATCACATTAAATAAATAAATAAATAATCAAAGGAAAAAATGGTTTTTTCTTCACCCCCAACCTATCCCCCATAGCTGAAAATCAGCCACCAACACCGGCCAGCACTACCTAAGATTATTTTCTTCTCCAAAACCCACATATGCCCACCCTCATATGCCAACCAAAATCAAACCACTGCCACCAAATCCACAACCACCTCCACCTCCGTTGCCACCTTCTCCATTGCCAAATGGAACCCAAATAAAAATAAAATCAATGAATCTGCAAAAATCAGCCTCCCCACAGCTGGCACCACTGCCTAAACCGTAAGATCCACACATAACTGAGGAGCCCTCATTCCCCTCTACACATCCCATCCAACCACCTCCCCTAACTCTACCAGATGTCGTCAGAATAACAACCAAAATCCCCCAAATTGCAAACTCAAAAATTGCTGACAACTCATCCTCCATTCACACCCACCGTTGCGTATCATCACAGGTCAACTCCCACGATCTAGGTGTTCAATCTAATGATGGCATTTCAACAAAAAAAGGGAACAAAAAATCGATACAGCTTCTAGGATTTCAAATTCTGATCTTTGGGTGAGGGTGGGATTTGATTTCTGGCTTCTTACTGACAGTGGTGGGTGAGTGGCAAGTGTTGGTGATTTTTCTTGGTTTGATTTTCAAGTGTGAGGGTGACTTTTCTAGGTTGGATTTTCGAATGTGCAGTAGGCTGGAAGGTGGCAATGGAGGGTGTCGACACTGGTAGTGTGTGGTGGCGAGTGGGAGTTGTGGTGGCGGTGTAGGTCAAAGGTGGCAGTGACAACGGTGGCGGTGGTGACGGTTTCCGGTAGGTCTCGTCGGAGAAGAAGAGACCTCATCAAATTTTGATTTGGGGAGTGGAGTGGGATGGGGTTGGGTGGGGTGGAGTGGAGTGGGGTTATATATTTAGTTTTATTTTTGGTGTTCTTTAATTTAATTTTTTAACTTATTTAATATGAAGAAAATGTAAAGTACCCTTTTGTCCTTTTTAATTTAGTCAAAATTAATCAAATTTTGACTTTCTTGGTCAACTAATGGTCAAATGGATGCATTTGAACTCCAGCTGCATATTTATGAAAGTTTAGGGGGCCTTCGTCGGCACAAAATTAAATTTAGGGCAAATTCTGCAAAAATTGAAAAGGTTAGGGACCGTTGCTGCAATTTTTCCTTTTTATAATATTAAAGTTATCGTCAAATCAACTTGAACTGATTCAAGAATTATTTTCATTACTTAAAAATGCACATAATCTTGTTCTCCTGGGAATTATTTTAATAACTAGGTATTGTATTCTTCAAAATCGCAACTTTAAATTCAAAATGTATCGTTAGCCACAATATCAAGGTATAAATTCATTCTTGGGCATATAACAGAAGCACCAAATAGATCAATTGGAAAAGGAATAAACTTAACAATATAGATATTGAAGTTACAAAGTTTCTCTCTTGAGATTTAACGCAAATTTGATTTTTGGGAGAAGTGAACTATCAGGACCCTTAGTGCTAACATTTCTACAATTTTGGAAGCTAAATCAAGAGGATAATGATGGGCTTTGAAAGATCTATAGTAGTTATTGGATAAAAATAGACTTCAATAGTCAAGGTGAACAAGAAAAAACATTGTGCTGTTCTTGTTAGAGTGCAGAAGCCCAACACAGAATTTTCAGTTTCTTTTTAATTTTGAATCGTTTGAAGTGATGGGGTTAGGCGTTAGGAACTCAAATAAATAACTCTCAACAAATTAGAGAACAAATAAGAATGTGAAAAATAAAACTACGAATCACACTTAAAATTCATTGGTATTTTTATGGTTTACTTGCAAAATAATCAGAATTAAGCTTCAAACCTCAAAGTGGCGTAGCATTTGAGGCCCCAACCCATATTCGACAATTGTGCCAATGTTTAAATTTCAGATTTTCCCAAACCACGAGGATGGTAAATTACAGCGAAACCAGATTTGAAGTTTTCACACATTAAACAAAAATTTAAGGCTTTAAGAGCTTCTAAAAAGTGGTAGAATCAACAGAAGCAGGTCTACATCATCATTCATGACAAAACCCAAAATCGCAATCAAGGCCTAGAAAAATGCACAGAAACAGCTGAGAGTTTTAGAAACCTTTTGGGTGCCCTTCGTGATGCAATCCTCAAGCTGCATGCATGAGCGTTCATCTTTGCAAGCTACTAGAACCATTCCATTGTATTCTGTCTCCCCTTCATGTATTAGTTCTTCCCTTGAAGACACTTGCTTCTCTCTTTCCTCTTGTATCTCTTCAAGAATCTCCTGAAAAAATGGTCCCCACACATAATTCTCTTCATTAAAAATATCCAATATCATTGGCATTTAGCAATAGCTAAAATCATTTGGCGTACAAAATATCCTTACAATCAATTAAACCATGTATAATAACCAAAAAGAAAAAATGGAACTCACTCACTCACACGCAACACCTTCCACTTTGGAGGCTCCTCCAAGACTTCCTCCAAAACTAACCCACTATTTGCCCTTGCAGAGGAATCTACATATCCACATGAAATAATAGAAACTTAAGATGATAGTTCTCATGAAAAAAAAATATACCAAATGCTTAATGTACCTTCTTTCCCTGCTATGCTTTTTCATACATAAAACTAATAAACTGCACAGTTTTAACAAGTTGAGTTTCATTTCATGGGAAAAGGACAGGCAGGATAAACCTCTAAATGCATTTCCAACAAAATCAATCGGGAAACATAAGACATCCAGTGAAATACAAGAGAAGTTACCAGTATAAAAGGAAAAAGGGAACTTACCATCCTCGCTCTTGTTTTTTTCTAGTTTTCTCTTCTTGGTGGATAGTGTCTTACTTGGGACTAAGGATTTTCCACCATCTGACCTACCAAAATGATAAACCCTTTTCTTTGCGTACTCGAAAATCTTGTAACTAGACTCAGAGAAGATCCAAACAGATCGAAAACTCTCTGAGGCTCTCAGCGAGTCCAGATACTTCAAGTAAGTCACCGCATCATACCTATCAATGCAGATCCATGTAAAAGTCCACATTCCAAACTAAAATATAGATAAAAGGAACTAAATGATCAAATAAATCATCAATACCAAGGAAGATGCAGCAGTGACCAATGTACAAGGGCAATACACAATCTCTTACACTTAGTTATCTACATCAATGATAGCATAATAAAACAATTTCATTCTTAAAAGACGATAAATTTCTCAAATGAATCAATAATATCGCTAGCTTTGCGTTATATTATCTATCAAGTCTAAGTAAAACGCCAAATTGCTCAGAGCAAATCGTTTCATGTCCATTAGACAACTTTACACTGCTAAATCCAAACAATAACAACATGTTCATAAACAAAGAATTGAGTTTTAATGGAATCTTTTAAAGTGAATGGATTTGGGCAGGTTAAATGTCAGTTATTCAACACATTTAACGATTTTATGATGAATTGATCAGCATATCTGTAAGTTCAAATTTTACTCAACATAGCAAGTGCTTTAGTAAGAAAGGTTAGATTTTATCTTTCTTCTCATGTAGATAAAGCCACGTCATTTTCAAACTCTTGTTCAGTTCAACAATTTTAGTTACTCATCAAGCAGAACAAGGTTTACATCACATCATTGCCGATGACCTCCAGCAGCCTAATGGTATCACCAAATCTCCACATCTTCTAAGATCATTACTCTCATTCTTCTTAAGAAGTGCCACTCAGAAACACTGAAAGAAGTGAATTTCAATTTACAGCGGCATTTTTCAATTGAAGCGAAAAAAGAAACCCCCCCCCTTTCTTTCTCTCTCCATATCGGAATCTGAGGTATAAACTTGCAAAATTTGAACTGTTAGTGGAAATCATTTTTAATCCGGTAGCAAATTAGTATTTCGATCATTTTGGAATCACATTGTTAGCAATTGTAATGAAACCAAACCCTAAAGACCAATGAAATTCATATCTTTAACCAGACCCGTAGAATTGAAAGGCAGAAATTCATGCCAATTGTACAACTTTAACAAAGCCTTATCTTGTATCACTTAGTATTTTAATTCTTCTTATCTTCCTATTGCCAATGAAATGTTAGAAAGTTAAAGTCAAAGATACATTACCTGGCGAGGTAATCCAACAACTTCCTCAGTGTCTTCAAATCGGAAACAAGCTGTTTTGTCTTCTTCCCCAATGTATGCCAAATAGGATCCAACTGCCTCCTTACTATCTCATCGAACGACTTGAACAATCCATTCTCAACAGTCAAATCCTCGACATCAACCTTGTTCGTCTTCCTCATTTCCTTTAAACAAGCATCCATTACCTCAATCACCGCTTTCTGAATCCCAATCATGTAGGGTGACATTGGCACCCGAATATCAACCACCTCCGGCGGGTCCCTCTCCAAATCCTGTGAAACATGTACCTAAAATAACAAAAAAATAGGGATCAACAAAACGAAAATTTGCCGCAATGCTTCGTGTGATGGCATAACAGGTAGAGGTTTTATGCTACCCAATTTCCAGTGGGACGACATAGCAGGTAAAGGTTTCATGTTGAAAGATCGTACTTTGTACTGGGAAAAAAAAACAAGAATTGTATACTCAAAACTTCATTCAAAATCATAATACCTGAAACCTAGGCCAAAGGTGGAGTTTCCTGAGGAAAAGGCACTTGAGTGTCCTTTCAGCTTTAGCAAAGCCCGAGACCATTGCGTGGGGCCGGTCGGAAAAGGCTCGAACGTAGAGAGACCGATTAGAAGACCTCAAAATCCTCACGATGAATGCCTCAGTAGAAGTATCAGAAAGTGAATGCGCATTAAGAAGAATAATTCCGGCAACAGCAGTAGTCGGTAGGCGGTGGGTGAGTAAGTCGACAATTAATATCCGGGCGGTGATAAAGAAGATTCCACCAGAGCCGTAGAGGGAGAGGCGCTGCGGAGCCGGAAGATCGAAGGTGATTTCAGAGGTCGAAATCGGCGTTTCGAGATTCAGGGTGTCTTGGTAATTGCGGAGAATAGAGGATTTTTGGGAAGGAGAAGCGGAGAGGATGAGAAGGGAGCCTTGAGAGGGATCGTGAAGGTGGAGAAGATAGGATATTAGTTTAAAGAGGCCGAGGCCGCCGGAGAGGATTACAAGACCGCCGCTAGAGTCCTCCAGGAGGTCTCCGATTATCTGTTCGTAGAATTTTAACATTGGTGGCGGTGGGGTGGAAGCGGCGGCTGCGGTTGTGGTCTGGTTTGGGGTTTGGTTTGTTCAGTTGATGAGCATTGTGGTGGGCGGGAATGCGGTGTGGGTTTGACCCGTCCGCTTCAACGTCGCTGGCCCTTTCATTAATAGATCACTTTTTTTTTTCCCTTTTTTTCCCATTTCTTTCTTTTTTATGTTTTTATTCATTATAAGCACGTCTGAAAATTGATTATAAAATGTTTAATTATAAACTGGTAAAAATTAGTAATAAATAAAGATTTTATAGGTTTCCAACCATTCACATGTATTTATTAAGCAAACTTTTCAAATTAGGCCACGATCGATATGCCTCCATTTTTCATGAAAAATGAAAATTAAATTCAATTTCTCACTTTTTGACATGTTCAATAGTAGAAATTTTTCATGGAAAACATTTTCCATAAACCCATGCCACATAAGCATTTTCTTGCTTTTTGATGAAAAAGCAATTCCCACCAAAATCGTGGGAATTGCAATTCCAGCTTTTTCCCTTTTTTCTGTTTCTTTTTTATTATTTGCAATTGAAACAAATTTTAGGAATAATTGTAAAATATGATATTCCTTACATTAACAATTTTCATGTAAAACAAATCAAACGAACACCAAAAGATAGATAATTTTCATGATTTTTTTTATTTTTTTGTTGGCAATGGAAACAAATTTCATTCCCAATATCAATAAAATATATCCCTTTAATTGACAATTTTCATATAAAACAAAGTCAAACGAACATCAAAAAACACTTTTATTTTAATATTTTTCACATGAAAAATTATACCAATCAAACACAATAATTTACAATTCCCAGAAAAACAATTTCTAGGCAATTCAATTCCCTATAACTCGTTTTCAATTCAATTCCATTTTTACAATCAAACGGACCCTACTTTTTATCTAATTATACTTGTTTATACTAATTTAATTCTACTAAAAATAAGAACAATGCTATAAGTAAAACAATTTTGACATTATGATTTACAGTCTCTCACATACAAAAGGTGGGACCACGACTAAAATAATCGCAGTCCCACAAATATGAGTGTTGTACATGTACAACACTGTACGCACAACAATTTCCTAAAAATAATTCCCGTATTCTCCATGATATCTTTCTGTATCATTGATCATAACATCCATCTCCCACCCTATTGTGTTTTATTCGACTTTCCATCTCTCATATTCTTCGTCTATTCCCATTTCCTTACTACGTAGCCCTCGTTTGACCCCATTTTGTAGAATTGAAAATGGGTGGAATAGTATTTTTTTGAAAAATGAGCGATTGAAAAAGAAGGGAAAATTTTCGATTTACGTGTAATATTATTTTAAGGAAAATTGTGTGATTCAAAATAAGAAAGAGAAAAATGTAATATAATGTAATAGAAATTAATGGGGAGCAAACGTGACATAATTCCTCTCTATATCCCTCTTCGAGAATAAGGTCCTGTTTGGTACCCTTTTTTTTTAAATGCATTTCTCTCTATCTTCTTTTCAATCATATTCTTTATTAAAATAATAATACACGTAAATTAAAAAAAATTATTTTTCAATCACACATTTCCTATCAATTTACTATTTTATAATGCATTTTTATATAAAAATGAATCTCAAACACCATCTAACTCAAGAAACCCTTTAAACTACTTCTTACATGGAAAAGTAGAGCAACAAGAGGATTGGAGCGTAACATGGAAGATGAAGAATAGGAAATGACAAAAGATATATTAAAAATGTGAGAGCATTTCAAAATATTATAATTTTCATTCCCATAGATTTAAGAATATAAATGAAAAATATAATCTATGGGACCACACAAAAAATAGAAAGTCGATTATGATGGTTGATGTGATTAATAATAGTCATATTTTTCATTTTTGTGGCCAAAGAATGAAAATTAAACGGGCTAAAAATCACATCATGTCAAAATAATTTTTTTGATGATTCTATCCTTACTATAATTCAATTATTTTAATAATACTTTACTTTTTCTTTAATAATATATATTTAATTATTTCAATAAAATCTATTTTTCGTTTTCAATATGTATTTAATTTATTAATCATTTAAACCATTTGAACAATATTATTATTAATTATTTTGTCAACTATATAGTTATGATGAATGTACATTTGACACATGCATTACCTTACTTTTCTTTTTCAATATGTATTTAATTTATTTAATCATATTTGATAGATTCATTATCTTTTTCATTTTTCAATATATATTTGATTTATTTAATCATTTGGACAATATTATCTCGAATTATTTTGTCAAATACTTAGTTATGATCAATATACATTTGACAGATTCATTCCACTTGATTGAATAGTAAATTAAATTCATTAAAAAATTTTGAAACAAAAGATGAATATTTTTTGCTTAAGCACAAGATCCGATAGTTGTGATTTAAATTTTTCTTCCAATTGATTTTATTTAATGAATGTTAACATAAAAGGTAGGATAATTGGCACAAAACATTCATTCCTTCAAGTTCATTGTGGAAAACGTCCTCACCTTTCATTTTTTGGCACTTTTGCCCTCATTTTAATATTTCTTTGCGCTGGACATCATTTTCACATATTTTTAACTTAAAACGACCAAAATATCCTCCTATTTATAAAAACAAAAAAAGAAAAGAAAATTGCACCTAAAGATCCAAAATTTTAAAAACTACAAATGAGTCCAAATTTCAAAAGAAAACTGTCACCTTCTTCCGCAATAGCTCCCCCACTCTACCACCAGCCTCAACCTCAACAACCAACGCTCCACCCCACTGCCAGCACCTACACCGTTAATTAGCACCCAAACCCAACCCCTGCAGCATCGCCCCATTTGATCCCCCATTGATAGCACCACTATAAACACCTAAACCCAACCCCAGAAGAATCAATGTTAAAACATTAGAGAAATTTCGGACTGTGATTTCAATATGCTCCGTCCTACACGCAAATGCAGACCCCTACAAGCTTCTACATTACTAAAGTCACTCAACAATAAAGGAAAAAGTCCACAATGAGTAACCCCATTAAGCAATTATTTACTTTATTTCTTGAAAAAATTAAAGTGATCTAATGGAACTCCTTAAATAGAAATCGATGAAAATAGATTAATTGAAATAGGGTTTATGGAGAAAAAGAAGAATGAAAGAAAATGAAGTAATTGGTATCTTTTTTTTCTTCTTAACACACTACATCATACATACATAAAGAACGGGAATTGAATTTTTTCTTCTGCTAATCCTTAATTAATTCATTCATGGAACCTGCTAATGTATAGAGTATTGAATAATTAAGGTAATTACGATTTGATTAAAGGAAAACCGTAGTAAAATGGTTTATTGCTTTGGATGCTGGCTAAGGCTAAGCTTTGTAGTTGGTTGCAGCGGAGGGGGAGAAAGGGGTAGCGGCCAGCAAATTTTCGCATTTCTGACATCAGTTGACGGCTAAAATCTAGCGGCAAGAGGGGCAGGAGGAGTGGGAACCTAGCCAAGTGATTTGATATTGAATCAATGTTGAAATATCAGAGAAAATTGGCTCCTATGTTTTTAGTGGTACTGGTAGTGGAGGGTCAAGTGGGGCATTTGTAGTTTTTAAAAATTTAGGCATATAGGTGCAATTTTCTTTTCTTTTCTTTTCTTTTTTTGTTTTGTATAAATAGGAGAGTATTTTTATCATTTTAAGTTAAAAATATGTGAAAAAGATGTCCAGCGTAAAGAAAGATTGAAACGAGGACAAAAATGTCAAAAAATAAAAGGTATGAACGTTTTCCAAAATAAACTTAAAAGGTAGGAACATTTAGTGCCAATTACCCTAAAAGGTAAATGGGGATAAACATAATGCATATCTATAATAAATAATTTCAATTGATATATTCAATGCATATGAAGTGAATATGTATAAATGATAGAATTCGTTGGATGTTGAATTCAAATCTAAATAGAAGGATTATTCTAATTGACTTCCTCAACTATTTAAATTGATTTCACAAATTGATTTTTATTTCATTTGAATCAAAATTTCATCCTACATAAACAATTTGTATTAATTATTTTTTTATATTTCCACACCTTTAAATATTATTTTCATAGTATCTATAAAACATTTTAGAATAATGTGCAACTCATGTTCAACTATGACTAGAACTCTCCCCCCCCCTCCCCCCCCCCCCCCCTTTTTATTTTCACCATCACATTCTTTCAAAAATGATTTTTTTTTCCTCGTACTTTTTAACAACACATCCTCCAAAAAAAATAACTTTTCAAAAGACCATTTTCCCAAAAGAACTCAATTGAGCTTTCTGATATCATCTAATCCTCCAACAGGGAGTATAATCGCTAGGAATGTACACTAAAAATGGGCAAATGTAATTGAAAACCCAGTCACGAAATAGTTTACAAATGTAGAGTACGTGTACCCATCACTAGGCTTCTTGTGAAAATCACATAACTAAAACTAAGCCGTCTCTTAATTTAAGTAGCAATCTCATCAACCTCGGAATTAAATACAAAACTCGGAAACGTTGTTGTTATATCCCTGCATATAAGCCACAATATGCGTAAAATCATTAATCACATGTAACAGCCCCAAAGTGATGCGTGTAATTGGACATGACCAACAAATATTACACTACCTCAAATATGGAAGTGTCATTATCTTCAACAGTGAAGGATTTCGGGACACAAAATTGCGCCATTCAGATTTATCTATTTTTCCGTCCTGGTCAGTGTCCGCTTCCAAAAATGTCTGTTCGATGAAGTAACACAAAAAACAAGAAAATCTGAATTTCACTACAGAGTTGAGGAACAGATCCCAGTTTACAAGACTCCAGTTTGTTGAAAGCTACAATCTAGAAGTGAATTGTACAACAAAGGAAATACAAATTACTCCCCAATGAAACTACACCCCTTTAATAGAGAAGGATCAGATTCTTAAAAAACAGTCTCCAAGGGTTTGCATGCCTCGGGAAAGAACAGAAAAAGGTTCCATGAAAGAAAAGATAGATATACACTACCCAAATAACATGCAAACATAAGCTGGCATCAAAATCCAACTCTTGAAAAGCCGGAAAGGTTCAGATATCAAATAAATGGATGCATCTTTCTTTTTCTTTCATTCTCTTTTGCTTTTACATTACCCTGACGAATTTTATGAAAGAGGAAACAAACAGAACCCAAAATGCTACAAACTAGTACGTGCCACATATATAGAAAGTAAATTCCAGATGCACAACGAAATATACATTAATCTCACCAAAGAACTACTTAAACAACTAATGCCCCATGATGAAAAGGTATCAAGTCCTCAACAACCAATCTCCACTGTTCTGCATACACAACGATCCACAAAAGATCTCTCTCTCTCTCCTCTTCCCTCCAAGCATATATGCTTGTCTCTATCTATCTCGTGTGTATGAAGTATGTACACCCACACAAACATGCATACATCTAAGATTATAGCCATTATTTTTTTCTAAAAATTAATGAATATTGAGATTGATATTTGCCACACTTTTTTGCCGCCTTTCTTTAAATTAACACGATCAATATGAAACTGATTGATTTGAATTATAATTTGGAGTTTGGCAAAACTGAGGTCACGTAGTTTAAGAACCCGTTTGGGATGCCTTTTGCTTTTACTTTTGCTTCAAGTAAAAGAACTTTTGGAGGAAGTTACCATAATTTTATTTAAGAACTAATTTTTAAAAGAGCTTCAATTTCGAAAGTGTTTTTACAGGAAGCCAAATTAAAACGACTTTCTCTAAAAGCTATTCTAACTAGAAAAAACGTAGTCGTAGAACCAAGGTCTGACCTAAATTGAGCAAGGGCAGCCACTTCTAAATATTGTACCAATTCCAGTTTTGAACTATCATAGAAACCAAACAAGTCCAAAAGTAGCTTTTACGTCTCAAAAACTCCTTTTAACTTTTCAAAAGTCATGTCAAACGGGCATAAGTCTCAAAACCTCGAGCTTATTGTATTAAGTTTGATCAAAATCAAAATAAGCTCGAGCCGAAAAATTTTGTGAAGCATTTTGCTCAACTCAGCTCAGAGAGAATGCACTGCTAATCCAAGAAATTAAGTCATGTACATCACTTACAAAGAAGATACAGAAGCATGCCAGAGAAGTCATGAAAGCAACACGTATGCATTAGCACTCACCTTGTCAAGAATGATCTCAATGGTTTCATCAGCCAACTTCATTTCAGACTCGCATAAAAGTGCAATCAACATTTGCTTAACCTGCAAAAATCACAAACTGTGAAGAATTGTGCATATTGGTTTCAATGGAAAAGCAAACAATAGTATTAAAAACACGCACTTCACCAAATTTTCTTTAATTAATCATCATAACATTCCAACGAAAGCAAATTAAAAGAAAAATCAAATTAACAAATACAAGTAGTCAATTATCTACAAAATAATTCTCCAATTCCCCAAAGGAGATTTACAAACAATGAGATCCACTAATAAGACAAAAATGAAAATTCCACAAATAACAACTATAGGCAGGAACAGAGATGGGGCAATATAAATAAATAGTAAGAGAGAGAAAAGAAAAGCATATAAAACATGCTCTAGGAGGAAAAGAAGGCAATCCTTGTGTGACAAGTGACAACATTTTGATGCCCCATATAAGAACAGGAGACCATAAAGTCAAACATCTTATGCTGATACAAAGAGAAGTAGAAAAAATAAAAAGTTAGCTTATGATGACATCACAGGAGTAAACCCCACCATTTGACCACATTACTTTGGAATATATGTAACTGAATGTTTAATGACTATTCTCGAAAATTGTGAGCTTGACAAAATAATGTTTTGAGCAAATCTTATTACTGCTACATTGGAAAAATAAAATAATACAACGATATGCAACTTTAGAAAGAGAGTGTCAAAAATAGGCCATAATATTTTCTAATAACAATGAAATCGCAAGTAGCCATATATATATGTGTGTGTGTGTGTGTGTGTTCTGTCCGTGATTTTGTCACATCTCTCAATTCTCATCTGCTTATTTCCATAACATTTCGACTGGATATTTCTTTCCATTTAGAAATAAGGTCTCTCTTAGTAAATCTTACACAAAAAAGTTGTGCAGGTCTAGTTGTCTAAGTTATATTTAGTTCATAATTTTAACATCAAACTTTATCAAAATATTAAAATCTTAGTCAACTAAAACTAATCAAATCTTTTATAGATTAAACTCTATTTACATAAATATGCGGGGGATACAAGTGTTGAGTCTTGCAACTAAAATAATGGATAAATTTCCAACAATTAGAAGAATACACGAGAATCAAGCTAAAGTCAAAGTCAAGAAAAGAATCAGAGCCACATTCTAGTGAACCATCCCTACCACATTTTAATTTTGGAACATAAATATATTATCCTAAATATAGAAAATTGTAATATCCTTATAATTATTTTAACAAAACCTGGAAAAAAAAAATTCCCCTACAAATGGTAAAAATAAACTACCTCTTGCCGTTCAATATATCCTGTGCCATCCATATCATACAGCTTAAATGAAACTGCAGCAGCACAAAAAAAAAATAATAATAATAAATAAACAAATAAAATAAATTCTTTAATGTAACATTCAGCCATAATTTTGGATCAATAAACAAAAAATACAAGTGTCAAAATAATGTTGGAACATATCTCTATAACTCACAATTGATTTTATCTTCTTGTGGTGCATTTGGGTGGAAAACATTCAGTGATCTAACAAAGTCACCAAAATCAATGACTCCTTTTTGCTTCACATCAAAGAGATCAAAAATCTACAAGAAGAAAAGAATTAAAATGTTACACAAGAAAATTCATAGCTTGAACAGAAAAAGAAAAAAAGGGAAAACAAGACAATAATTTTCTGCATTGGCGTTTGCATGAGCACATTTTAACATAGCTACAAGTATTAGTGCAGCTATTTGCTTATATATAACTAGGTGTATGCCTATATACGACTCCATCCATGTAAAACTTTATAAAACAGAAATCTTAAAAAGCCTGGTCTTTGATCTGATGAGTTTTAGTCAAATTAAGCAAGGCTCTGATTTGTACAGGTGTGAAAACGAATAAGACAGTAAGAACGTTGTACATCCAGCAATTACACAAAAACATTAAGCAAATTATGAAACTTAGACCACTATATCCTAATTTTCTAAAAGCTTGTGAAAATACATCACTAATACTTGTTGATAATCCCACTTAGAATATTAATTTTTATCGATGTAAGACAAAAAAGTAGGGTTGCGTTGAAAACTTCTGGGTCAAATGGCTTTGAAAATCTAACCAGGATCAAGAAAGATTTGTAATACCAAACTTCCTAACTTGCTAGAATAATCTAAACAAGGCAACATTCACAGACTGGGTGACTTCCCCAGCATGACCTAAAAATTGAACCAACTAATTTGATCAATTTATGAAGATCAACCAAATTGAATGGCTGTGTTGTGTTTTAGAGCATCTCTAAGGGACTCTATTTTTAATGAGCATATTCTATCATTTGGAGAGCAAATATAAATTTGGAGAATTAAAATTTTAAAGTTCTCTAACAAGCTCTTTAATTTAACACTTAATTTCACTATTCCAAAAAAATATTTATTATTTTTCTCTATCTTTTATTTTAACTGCTTTTCTTCAGATTATATTATTATTTTCCTACATTGAAAATTGAAAAACTTTAAATGCATTTAATTACGAAGAGTGAATTAAATTAAAATGCTAATTTAAAGAGTCTATTGGAGTATGATTTTAAAAATTAACTCTTTCAAATAGAGAGCATCTTTAAAAAATCTCTTGAAGATGCTCTTATGCAGTTCCAATTATGTCCATTCGTATGGGAGTACAAAATGGCATAAGGGTTCATTTTATTTAACTTAGATTGTATGAAAAGTACATTGGGATTATTTTGTAAAGGTAGTTTGCAAAAGAGCAATAAGAGGAAGAGTTTAATTTATGAAGGTTGAACTAATCTGGGATATTCCAGAAATGTAACAAGCATTGACAGGAATAATTATAATTGTGCACATAGCATCAAGTGTAGCAGCACATTTCACATTTCAAATATCCACTCATCAGATTACTATGTAGTCCCGTCAAGTAGACAATAAGAAACAAATAGTTGCAAACTTTTGTAATATAATTCCTTAATAACTCTTCCAACATACTATCCAGCTTTAAGTGTGCATCAATGGTTTTGTTTCATAATCAAAGCAATAAAGCTTATACTTAAAACAGAATTAAAATATTGTAATCTCGTTCAGAACATTGAGCATGATTTGCTACTCCCAGACAGAGGAAAAAATTTCATACCCGGTTTGCAAAAAGATTCTCTTTCTTCCTGTTCTTGAAAAGAGCCAACTGAAATTCTTCCTGCATATAAAGCATTGTTCCAAATGCATCATAATCAAATTCTAGTACTATTCTAAAATAGAACGGTGTACGTGATTTATCTAATCATTCTCAAATCATGTGATATCTGTGCTATATATTGGGAAGATTAAATTCATTATAAGCTCCAACATTCGAATTGCAGTGCAAGGATCAATGTGTTTGTGTAACATTCATCAAAGTTCCACTTATTTCCTAAAATTCAAATATTTTATCAACTCCAACTTATAACATGACATAAAGCAAATAGAAAAGTGACTAGCATAGTAGCAATGTTGATCATAATGCCAAAACTTTTCCTTGGAACATATTTTTCTTTATGTTAGAATTTGATACTAGTGCAGTAGTGCTTTATTGGCAGCATCATGATTTCAGATAATACTATTTTCAACTTGAAACTCCTTTGGAAGTCTAAAAGATAGAGACATTAAGATACAGGTAAGTAAGCACAAGCCAAAACATATCCCAGCAATAGGCTGCAGCCTACAGGAGAGTTACTCAATTAAGATTAATAATGTGGGTCTTAAAAGGCACAAGACCCTTTATAAATGTGTCAATTATGTATTCCTTGACCGCAGAAAATCAGAATCGATAAGTAAGAGTTAAGAGACATGCTGAACTAGAAGATGTGTGGAATCATGATACATTTAAGGTATGAATGAAAATCTTGCATATGTTCTAAAGTAAATCACCTTATTTATTAGCCCATCGTCAATTACGGAGCTGCTAATGCTCTTAAACAGCTCAAATAATGCTTCAACTTCGCTAACACTGACTGCCAAAAAAAGTTCATGAATACAAGAATTGACTTATAAAGAAACCATAAGGAAAGCATCGAAATATAACATCACAGCAACCATCTTATGATGAAAAGGGAATGAGTGCCGACTCAAGAGTTAAGTGAAATATTTTATTGTCAGATGTAAATAAAATAATTGTACAGGATGTTAATATAAACCTCAACGAGATATTAAGGCTTAACTTATAAATTATCTTTACTAATTTTGATCAGATTCGTGCACAAACAGGAATGTCAACATCCAACATGGAAGTATACAAAAGTACAACTCAAATACTCAACTCCATAATGGACCATGCAGTACTTCCAATAACCAGAGAGTTAAAAACAATTAAAAAGAACATTCAGATCAAATACTTTATTTAATTTTGAGGAGAAAAATACAGTCTAGTGATTTCTATCCATGAGTCAATTGGTCACACTTATGAACCAACTCCCTAATGTGTTGATATCATACTAATTCACTCTCCAGAATTGGATCAAGCAAAGACGAAGATTCACAAATAAAAAGATCCAAAATGCACTGTGCTTCTATAAGAGTAAATGTCAAGTGGCTTCCAGCATCTTAAAATAACCAACTCAACACCTTCATGCTCATGCATTACGCCTTATTCAACAAGTTTTATTCACTTGAACGACTTTTCTTAAATCCTTAACACAAGACTTACATAGTTGTACAACCTTTATTTCCTCATCAAATATTACTTGACAATGCCAATCTCGCATAAAAATGCAGTTATTTCATTGAAATCTGAACAAACAAGTCTTTCCTGCTTTCATATGGAAAAGGGTCAGAAATTACACATATGAGATATCAGTCAACAAATATTTTTCCATCAAAATAAATAAGAAACTTACACGCTGTCTGGGAAGCAAGTAAAACTGGATCTTCGTGCCCGGGAGACTGTCTTGTTGCTGTAGACTGTATACAGCCCATTTATCAAAGGAAGATGCTCCCCAGCCAACTAGTGCCTAGAACCTACATTTCACAATGATACATCATCAAGACTATCATAACCAGGGATGGATTTAGTGTGGGGACATTGGGGTGAGCTGCCTCCACACTAGATTTCAAATTTCAAATTTTGCTCAAGATTTTTTCAAGGGGGAAAAAGAAAAGAAAAATCCTTTTAGTTTCAATTTTTGGCCCCCACCAATTAAATTTTGTGAAAATTGACCCACAATTCTTTTATCCTAGCTGTGTCAAATGACACCCAAATCCAGAAATTAAACCTTCCATTAGTATACCAACTACAAACAAAAGTGTTATTTCATACAAAATGTCTCCCTACTTCATTTTTTATCTAGGACATGATCTAATTGAATGTTGAAAAGTAGATCGAAATAGACTTTGAAATTGGTAAATGTCTCCCTTGATTATAAGAAAAGGTTTAATAAGAATTTTCCACACTAGAATCCAACATAAAATGAAGTCTTAGTTCCCAAGAACTTAAGAAACACATGATTCCAAATGAAATCATATTATTAACTATATTTATAAAATCTGTGATCAGAAAACAAGGAAGCAGCTTTTGATTTTTCAATTTATAAATTCAAAAAATGGCCCAAAAAAAAAAAGAACAATTGAACAGAAAATAGATTGATATGCATATGCATGTATTGAAAACTAACTGATTGAATATATAAGAAAGATAGAATGTAGAAAAATTGCAAAAGAAGAGAGAAAAAAATTACTTTGTCCAGGAGAAAACCTTGTTATAAGCCATCAAAATTTAGAATTTTGAAAACCCAAATAATCGTCTAGACTAACAAGAAATATAATAAAAAGAAATAGTTTCAAAATCTTCAACTTTCATTCTACAACGAATGCAGGACAAAGCATGGTCATCAGTTCTTCCAGATAAACAAATCCCACAAACTAAAAATAACTTACCAACAAAAAGAAACACCACAATACTGAAATCCGGCTTTATATAGAGAAGCAAAGGTTTCTAGGTTTCTTCACAACAAATGAATTTATATATACTCAGATTCGATCTGCAGGTCAGAGAGAGAAGCAAAATTGGAAAAGCAAAAAGAAGGAAAGGTTGAAAGAGGGAAACAATTGTGATTTCACAGAATGGAATGTTACTGTAGAACAATGCGAATATCCGTATAATTTCCTCTAATTTCAAAGCAGTCAATTGACAAATTTTAATTATTGAATCCATACCATACCACATCTGTCGTTCAATAATTTCACAGACCACCGATTTGATTCAATTGTGTAGTCGTGTAGAGCATTCTTTGACATGATGGTTAGAGACTAAAGCCAAAAGTAGAGGTAAAGTCCTACATAAATTGTGGAAGAATTGAAGTCGTAATTAGACGACATGGATCTTTGACTTTGTAGCTATGGTGAATTTTATAGTAAGTGGGGTTCCATTGGAATATTCTTCTTTGTTCGAATGACAAAAGGTCACAGTAATATTTATTTTTAAAAGATAAATAACAAAAGGAGAAAGAAGATAAATTATTATGATAAAAAGTCACAAAATTTGAATTTTCTCCCTTTTTTTAATTAAAGACTAAAATAGGTTTCAAATCTATAGCTAAATTCATACTTTTGAAAGAGCCATGTTTGATAAGGGTTAAAAGTAGAAACTCGTTTGAACCTCATTTTTATTTAAGAATGTATTTTGAAATAGAATATTGTTGGAGAATTTGTAATTAAAAAATAAAGAAAAGATTTAAAGTTATGTACATTATTATTTTATTGCATAATATGTGATTGAAAAGAAGATAAAAAAAAATATATTTTAGAAATAATAGACAACAAATGTCAGATTTTTAGTAAATTTTGTTAAAAATTGATAAAATGTATGATTAAAAAGTTATGGATTCAATGAAATATATGATTAAAGTTAATTATTAACTCTCATTTAAATCAAAGCAAAGATGACTTCAAAGTTAAATTGAAAGGTGTTTTGCGCGGGTTAGTTGCTAACAATTAAAAATGGATCAGATGATTGTGTAAGGGACAAACCTCTTGAAACAAAGTTCAAAAAGGGGTGTTTTTATTGGCGATGACTTTAAAATTGGAAAAATAAAACAGAATACCTCCAAGGGGCGCAAGCACACAAGTTACTGAAAAGAAGTGTTTAAATTTAAACTAAGAAATTGTAAGTTACATATTCTCTATTTGAGAGTGTTTGATTCGGGGTCCTTTGTTCTATGTATTTTCTTCCTTTTATACTCCCTGTATGATCTCTTTGTAATCAACCGCTTAAAAACTGCTTGATCGCTCTATAACTGCCAACTTTCTTCATGGTGGCCAACTTGTCATGGAACTACCTTCTCTAACTGCTACCATTACTTTTGGTCGTTCAACCGTCTTCAATTGAATTCCTTGAATCGTGGAACGTGATAGGGCTACTCAATAACTGCTTCATTAACCGCACTTTTGGATAGCCATAACATCTTATGTTTGCTAAGATCTTGGGTGACTCGAATGTTTGGGTGAGAATAGGGTCACAGCTCTGGGTGACTGCATGGCAATCTATTCGCTCAAATCTTGGGCGACTTGCAAGCTTGGACGATGGTATTACCACGCTCATGGGCTTCCCTATTTGGGTCTTTATCCTGAATTGCCTGATTAGGCCATTCTTTGGGCTATCTGATTTGGGGATCCTCCAATTGGGCTTCATTCCTTGGGCTATTCGATTTGGGTTGAACTTTTTGTGTATCAACAATTACCCCCAAATATGGCAGAATTAATACCAATTATTAATTTTTGCCATATTCACTTTGTGTTTCCCAGCAACATTCGAAATTCCCAAGAATTTCAATCATTGTTTTCTTCCATAGCCTGAAAAGGTGCGACGTTTGCAAACCCTTATAACCCCCAATTACACGCCATTTCATCGCACCACTAAATCACGCCTCATTGTTTCGCGCTTCTCTCTCGCAATATTACTGTTCATCTTCTTGCTTCTCTGCTATGTTTCTTAAGCAAACTTCGACAAACTCTATTTCATTCCTAATGGCTACCTCACAATCCCAATCTGGTGACTCCTTCAGTTTTGAAGACTTCCAGAAACTCCTCACTCGGCCATATATAACTCCGAACTTCCTTGCACCGGCCAATGTTGAACTCAATGAGTTCTATCTAGGTCCTTCATTTAACAACGCCGAAGCCATCGAACAAGCGGCGGTCGGTCAACTGTTCCCTTGTACTCAGGGTCCTCCATTTCTAAACTCTTTGCCGCTGAGGCTGCTTCGCGAAAGAGGTATTCTCACTTGGCCTAAATCTGATATCGTTTTCCGTAGATGGCATGCTCGCCTTGTGGACCATGGTCCTACTAAGGCAATTTTTAATAGTGCTAGGATTTCTGATTTGTTAGAAATCTCACTTCAACTCCCTATTTTTGACCCAGCACTTTTTTCAATCGCTTTAAGTTTTTGGTCTTCTGAGTATAATACTTTTGTTTTCCCTCTTGGTCTCATGTCTATTACCTTAAGGGATGTTGGGGCCCTAGTAAATGTGCCACCTTTGGGTGATACCATTTTTCCTAGTATTTTGATTTCTAGTGTCGCCCCGAAATTTGATAAAAAACTCACCAAGTCTTATTCAAGCCTGCAAACCCGTCATAACCACTCGAGCGCTGAGCCTTCCCATGCTGAGCGTGTGGCCTTTCTTCAGATTTGGTTTTGTAAATACATTTTGTGTGTGCCAAGCATGAAGCCCTCCATGAGCTATTTACCTATAGCGCACGAATTGGGGCGTGGTAGGCCTCTAAATTTGTGTTCTTTCTTTTTAGCTGCCCTCTATAGAGACATGGCTTCTCTTCAATCCCAATTAAAGAATGGTGCATCTCCCACTGGCAGTGGGTCTCTTTGGTTCACTCAAATGTGGTTGAGAGCCTATTTTCCATCGCTTGGTGCTCCATCCATTTCCAGTCCTTCTGCTAGCTGTTATGGGCTAGCCATTGATCCCTTGACTCCTATAAATATGTCCAGAAGGGATATTTTTTCATTCTTTTATACTTTGGATTCAATCCCTTCCTTCTTTCCCTTTCCTCCCTTTTTGACTTCAGATTATGTGCAACCTCCATCCACTCTGGATAGTGCGAGCACCTCTCTATTCGTTTGGATTCAATTTTTGACCGGAAGGGAGTTGTTCGATGATATTTTAACTGGGACCAATGCCAAAGCTGGGGTTCAAATATATGCTCCCCAATTTTTTGCTCGCCAACTTGGTTTTGGCCAAACTTGGCCCGTTCTCCCTTGCTATTCAAGAAATTTGATAGACCACTTCCACACCATTAATAAGGCAGAGGCAGAAGCTATAGATGCTCGCAATATTCTTTTGACGAGCAACTTTTCATTAGCTCCCTTCAATCCTAGCCGTGCCATCCATCTCCTTTTTGAACGACTTTGGCCGTCAGTGAAGCGCAGATTGTTTGCGACTGATGCCAATCGTGCTTTCCATTCACTGGACCAGCCAAACATTTCTTCCACCTCTCCTGTTTTGGTCATTCATGTGTCCATTAGGAGTCCTTCTTCCCCTGCTCGTGCTAAATAGTCTGCTCGTCCATCGACTTCTCTTCCTGCCAAGCCCACTGCAGCTAAAAGTGCCCCAAGCCACAAACGGCCAGCCTCAGCATCTCCTATTTTGGAGGATGATGCTGATGATGATGATGACACTCCTTTCATCGTCAAGAGGAAGGTAATTATATTGGTTTACTCACAAGCATACCTTTCCATACTTGAAACTTTTCTATGTGCTGATGGTTTATTTGGATTTCTTAGAAAAGTTCAACCTCTCCTTTGAAGGCTTTGGTGTTGGCAGCTCCTGCTCCATCATCCTCTGCTGAGGCTGCTTCGTCCAAACCAGCTGATGAAGGGACTACGCTTAAAGAGAAATCTTCAGTCCCAGAATCTTCATCACAACCAATGGATAAGCCACCTTCTTCCCAGGGCATTGACCCCCCAAACGTCGAAGCAGAAGGTAATTCATTTTTTGATGCTTTACCTTTGCTTGTGCTATTGGTTTTTGATTTGTTGCTTTTTGAGTTTTGCAGATACTCCCATGAGTCTGCCTGTTGTGGCAAGGTCTTCTTGCTTAGACAAGGAGAAGTCCTCACGAATGGTGGAGCCACAGGTGGTAGATTTGGCTGGGGATATGCCGCCTTCCAAGATTGCTGATGAGGTAACATTTGCTTCACCTTTACTTTCACTTTGTTTAGTGTAGTGGAAACCTTCAATGTTGGTAACTTTCTTTGCAGGATGCTAATAAAATTGTGCGTTCCATCCAAGACTTGTTCACTTCCTCGGGGCAAGTCAAGACATCTCGCCCTGCTTCAGCCAGTCGTCCTTTTGCTTCTTCAGAGGAAGATATGAAGTTTCTCAAGCAGTCGATATTTGAGTATGTGTCCTTCATGGATATGGACATCGGTAAGGCTAGTGCTGCCAAGCATGAGGATAAGCTTGAGCATTTGAATGTGAAATTGGAGCAAGCTCTGACACTTCCGTCGCTCAATCTTTCTGCTAATTTTAAAGCGACGTTGAAATTTGTCCATTCCGAGGTCCTCTCCTTGCTGGCCAAAAATGTTGAACTGAAGGCCAAAAGTACTCAATATCTTCGCGCTGTATCTGAAAAAGAGTCCTTGCTTCTGAAGATCAATAAAGCTGAGGACGAATTGAAAGAAATCTCTTCCGAAGTCATGATTGAAGACTCTTTGATGACTAGTTTGGCTGCACAGATGAAGGAGTTTCAAGCCAAAATGGACGATTGCAAGGCGAGAATGGTTGCTAAAAAGCGTAATGCCTCCCAAGAAATTGAGCGAACTAAGTTTTTGGTCGAGCAGTACAAGAAGCTGGAAGTTGATGATGATGTTGTGACTGAATTGAATATCACTTCTTCTCGACAGAGCGAGGACTGGGGGAGACTTAGGAAAATAATTCGTTTGGTATGAGGCGAATTGTAATTAAGACATATAATGCCTTAACTTTTTCTTTTTATAATTTCGTATTGACTTTCCCTTTGTAACCTTGTATTGATATTCATTGCTAATTTTGATCATAACAGCAGCCATCATCATTAATGAATAACTATTTTAACTTCTTGTGTATTTATTGACGTTTGTCTTCAAGCATTTAACTGCTTTATGCTAAAAAATTTTGCACATCTTTTCTTGATATTTCTGCCTTTTTTTTTCTTTTTCCAAGATTTGGGCGACTTGATTCCATTTACTAGGGACGAATGTGGCTATTCACATTCTGTCTTTTCACCTTCACCCCCTATAAATGCACGTATACTTCACACTTTCCATCTTCATTCCCATTTTCTTCTTCAAAAAATCAATTTGCTGTCATTGTTTGACATTTTGACAATCAATCCAAAACCTTCATTTTCCATGGAAATGGATCATCTGATCCGCCCATTTTGCCATCCTTCTTGATGTCACCTTTGGTATGGGAGATATAAGAAATATTCTTTGGCCAGCAGTAAAGTTTTTCCCATTGTCTCCGTTCCTACAAGGAGTTCGATGATGGAAGACAATTTTTGGGGTGCTTGCAGGCTACCTTGCTTGCTGAGAGTGCTTCTCAGCCTCCTTGCCCGTCATGGCAACGATGCATTTAGGAAGGTGATGCGATGGTGCTTCTCTTCTCTTCTGCTTCTTGGGGGTGCTTCTCGACCTCTCTGCTTGCCTTTGTAGCAGTGCGATCAGGATGGCAATCAAGGCCAGTTCACTCTCTTACTCAGCGATCGACCGGGAGATTAGTTTACTCTTAATTGTAACTTGTAGAGCATTTATTATTTTGTATTTTGCAACTTTGTAATGAACGTTTGATAATAAAGGAATTTATTTTGAACGTATTTCGCTCTGGCCCTTTTTACTCTACTATCGTTCAATGCGATTTAATTATGCTTTTATTTGTTCACTTTCCAATAAGGAAGGAACATATTTTTTTTAAATATTTGCCATTAATGAACCTCATGTGCGTGGTGCCATCTAAATCTTCCAAATGATAGGCTCCATTAGGCAACACAATATTTATTTTATATGGTCCTTCCCAATTGGGCGACCATTTGCCATACTTTGGATCTTTACTATCCAAAGGGAGTACTGTTTTCCAAACCAATTCGTTAAGGCTGAACGACTTGGCTATAACTTTTTTAGTATAAAATCTACCCATTCTACATTTTTTAACTTGCAATCTATCTAGGACGTCTAACTTTAATTCGTCCAACTCCAATAAGTTTTGAACTAGTGATTCGGTATACTCATCACCACTTAACTTATGTTGCAAACACACTCTGATCGATTGCACGTTGATTTCTATAGGCAAAACGGCCTCTTGTCCATAAGTAAGTTGGAAAGGAGTAATTTTCGTACTTGACCGAGGCGAAGTCCTATAAGCCCATAAGGCCTTGTTTAGACATTCGTGCCAATTTCTGGTATTTTCATCTATCATTTTCCTTATGATATTTTTTAGAATTTTATTCGAAGATTCTGCTTGTCCATTGGATTGAGCGTAATATGGCGTGGAGTTCACTAATTTAACCCCAACTCGCTCAAGAATTTATTCACTTGATCCCCATTCAAAGATGTTCCGTGATCTACCATCAAAGTTTGTGAAATTTCAAATCTATAAATGATATGATCACGGATAAATTCTATGACATTCTTTTGGGTGATCTCCTTTAAAGGTACCGCCTCTACCCACTTAGTGAAATAATCAGTTGTAACTATAACAAAAGTATGTTGCTTGGATGATGGGGGATAAATCTTCCCCATTAGGTCTATTGCCCAACCCTTGAATGGCCAAGGTTTAATAATAGGTGTCATCTCTTGTGCTGGCGCCCTTTGTATTGGACCATGCTTTTGGCACGCTACACAACTCTTTGCATACTGAACGCATAATTTTCCCATCTTTGGCCAAAAAATTCGCTCCTAATAATTAACCATCTCATCTTTTGGTCAGCTTGATGAGCTCCACATATCCCTTCGTGCACTTCAGCCATGATCGTCCTGGCTTCTTGCAAACTTACACATTTTAGCAATATACCATCAGAGCGTTTCTTAAACAACTCTTCATCTATTAGTGTATAGTTTAGCAAACGCAGCTTTATTTTTCTACTATTTTCTTCATTAGGTTTTTTAAGGAACCTTTTAATCTATGTCCTCCAATCCATTGCATCTCCATCTTGTATGCAATGAAGTTCAATCCTTCTCGTCCTTCTTTGGATCGCGGCAATATGGTTCCATATTCACAAGTAGACTTCCAATTTAAAACCTTTGAGTACCCTGGGGCCATCTGGGCCAACTTATTTGCCACGTCATTATATATCCTATTAACGCATTGAAGTTCTACTTAATCGAATTCTTCTAACAACTCTTGGGCGATTTCATATTGACTCATGATGGAATCACTTTGGCATTTAAAATCACCAATCAATTGGTGAATTACCAATTGAGAATCGCCTCTAATGATTACTATCATTAGTTCTAGGCCCACGATTAAAGCTTCATATTCGGCCTGATTGTTGGTGCACATCCTATCTAAAGTGAATGCGAACTTGTAGCAAATCCCTAAAGGATTTATCAATGCTATTCCTACTCCTGCACCTTTAGAGATTTTTGACCCATCGAAATACAACACCCAAGGTTTTAGTTCGAACGAATTGATTTCTAATTCAATTTCTTCAGGCATGTCAAGGCATGAATGATCGGCTAGAAAATTAGCCAAAGCCTGATTTTTTACTGCCTTTAGGGGTATGTATTGTATTTCGAATTCTGATAAAGCTAACGTTCAAAGGCCTACCCTTTGGTGTAAAATAGGGCGAGAGAACATATACTTAATCAAATTTACTCTAGAAATCAAGTAAACGGTTACAGGCCGTAAATAAGCCCTTAATTTTGTACATGTGAAATACAATGCAAGACATAAATTTTCAATAGCAGAGTAATTACATTCACATTTTGTTAACCGTCTACTCAAGTAGTAAATCGTCCTCTCTTCACCAAATTGGTCTTCTTGCGCGACCATTCCAGCTATTGATTCTTTTTCAGCCGATACATACACTTTCATTGGCCGTCCTTAGATTGGTGACACCAACACTGGTGGACTTGACAAATATGTTTTCAGGCTTTCAAAAGCCTTTTGATGTTCTTCTTTCCAGACGAATTCGTCCTGATTTTTCAACTTTAAAAGTGACGAAAAGATTTTAGTTCGCCCTGCACAGTTAGAAATAAAGCGTCTTAAAAAGTTTACTTGGCCTATAAACCTTTGCAATTCTTTTTTGTTGCTAGGTGGTTTGACCTCTAAAATGGCCTTCACTTTATTTTTATCAAGTTCAATCCCTCTTTTGTGTACCAAGAAACCAAGAAAGTTCCCTACATTAACGCCAAATGCACATTTCAAGGGATTCAACTTTAACTTATATTGCTTCATTCGCTCAAATGAACATCTTAACTGTTCGAAATGGTCCTCTTCTTTAATAGATTTGACCACCATATCATCTACATACACTTCAACAAACTTCCCTATCATATCATGAAAAATTAAATTCATTGCCCTTTGATAAGTTGCTCCTGCATTTTTCAGGCCGAAAGGTATGACTACCCATTCAAAATATCCTAGAGACCCAGGACATCTAAAGGCAGTTTTGTGTATGTCTTCCTCAGCTATATAAATTTGAGTGTATCCTGAATACCTATCGATGAAGGAATACATGACATGTCCGGCAGTTGAGTCTACTAAAGAATCTACCGTGGGCATTGGATATTCATCTTTGGGTGTGACTATGTTTAAATTCTTAAAGTCTATGCACACCCTTAGTTTACCATTCTTTTTTGGTACTGGCACGATATTGGACAACCATTCGACATACCTGGTTGTTCTAATAAAGTCTGCTTTTAATAATCGCTCTATCTCTTTCTTAATCTCAGGGAGTACATTAGGAGCAAAACGTCTGGGAGGTTGCCTATGAGGTTTAAAATTAGGTTTAGTTGGTAATCTATGTTCTACCAAGTCTCTATCTAAATCAGGCATTTGTTCATATTCCCAAGCAAAACAATCTTTATACTCCTTTAACAAAGCGATTAATTTATTACTAACCTCTTGATCGAGCATCTAGCTGATGAATGTTGGACAATCTTCTCCTTCATTGTCAATATTCACTTTAATCAGAGGGTCTTGTGCTTGAGCGTATCCAGGCTTGATGATCCGCACTACTTCATCGTCCAATTCCCTTGTAGGCACTTCTTCTTCTTCTAAACAATCCACCTTGTTGACTTCTCGACCAATACTTTGTTCCAATTCGAATACTGCTAATTTGTCTTTCAACGCTTTCAGGGTTGCCTCTTCTTTCGTCTTGTCTTTGCATTCTTTATTGAAAGCCATTAATTTGGCTTTGAAGGCCTGAATATCGGTCATTCGCTTTTGTTTCTTAGAACTCATTCAAGACTCCTTGATTATTCTTTTGCCAATTACTGGCTCTTCTAGGGCTACTATATTTGGCCTCATCTAACTGAACATTTCAGTGAGTGCGTCCACTGAAAATGACTCTTCACTCTGTGTGACAATCTGAGTTTCTTCCCCATCTTGGACTACCCTGATAGGTCCATAGTTTCCTTCGTACATGAACATTTCTACTGAGTTTGCTTCTGCGACAAAAGGCCTATGATCGGCCTGCACCACCTCTGCTTCGCCCTTGTTATTCTAAAAAACCAGGCATTGATGGAGCGACGAGGGTATACAGCGACTTCCGTGTATTCAATCTCTTCCTAGTAACACATTGTAAATAGTAGGACCATCTATTACAAAGAAGAATGTGGTCCTAGTAGTTGTCCCTATAGTTATGTCCAATGGCATAACTCCCTTAGCTGCAGTTGCTCCTCCATTGAAACTTGTAAGGATGACTTCTGTTGGAATCATATCCCCTTCTATCTTTGCAAATTTCCTCATCATCCTAAATGGAATGGTATTTATAGCTGCTCCATTATCGACAAGCACTTTTGCCACATGTATACCGTTAACTAGAGTTTTAACGTACAACGGTCTCAAGTGTTTAGTCAATTTCATGGCTGACCGCTTAAAAATAACCTTTTTGGCAGCCTCTATTTCTACTTCCTACTTGTCCTCTGTCGAGTTATCCTTTTGTGATAAGTCAACGTGCAGCATATCGCACTGAGCCTCTGTTTCCTGAATTTCCTTTTTACTGTTTTCTGATGCGTCATCTTCAGTTACCCAACCTGTGGGAGGAGGCATAATTCTTGGAGGTGATCCATACTTTTCAGAGCGAGGCACTATCTTCTTCCTTTTGGGCGTCCTGTACAGCACGTAAAAATCGAAAGAACGCCCAGATGGTTCTCCCAATAAGTCTACTTCACGAACTCCCTCTCGATGTAGTTGCTTCAATAGAGTATTGTACGATACTCCTCCTCTTCTTCTTTTTGCTTTCAGGTCGATTTCCTTTTCAATGTCTGTCATACCATCATCTTTCTCACCATTGTAGGCCTCTCTAGAAGTCTGGCCTTCTTCATATTCCAGCACGCATGCTTCTCCTTCATTATCCTCTCTTTCTTCTTCTTCTTTCTCTTTATTATTGAACTCATTGACTAGTAAATAGTTATTAGCCACGACAGGAGGTAACGTACCGAACTGAATAGTAAGGGGCTGATCTGGATCTTCTCCATCCCTTCTGTCTCGCTCAAACTTCGATCTCCTAAAAGAAGTTTCTGGCAATTCTTTAATTGATTCATCTGTACTAGTCTCTTCACTGTCTTTGAGAACATTTTGATTGGCTACCTCAAGTAGTTTAGGCGCCTTAGGACGTGGCACTCCCTGTCGTTGCCTCATCATTTGTCCATAATTTCGTTGGAAACGCCTTTGTTGGGTTCTAGTCATCTCGTTGAAGGGTATCGTCTTTCCTACATTATACTGGAACGAATGCCATATATTTGGTTGGCGAGGTTGCGGCCTAAATGTTCTCCCATTATTTACTGGTCTGAACTGCCTCTCAAAAGGCGGTCCCTTATAGGATGATGTACCTCACCCTCTATCAGGCTGAGCGATTGGGAAGAAAGTAGGGCGATGGGGATGCTGCCATATCCCTGGTTTCTCCATATTCCCACTCACTTCTCTTTTACATCTTGCACACAAGACGTCTTCATCCTTTTTTGGCTCCTTCCCTTTAATACACTCAAAGACACTGGGATGTGGTCCAGGGTCTTCTTCTCCATCATCTATAACCAATTTGAATTTTGGCAACTTGTTTTTGAAACCAGACGTCACCACATTCACTCCAAGTGGCTGTGGAAAAGGATTTTCATCCACTGCCATCTTCTTCTTATCATTGAACGTAATTCATCCTGATTCAATGACATCCTGTAACACATGGCGAAAACCAAGCAATTGTTAGTCAAATGTGACCATGCATTATGCCACTTACAATATTTTTTACCCTTAATTTGTTCAAGGTTTGACAATTTATACTTATCGCTCAACTTTATCTGCTTATCCTTATATAATTTATCAAATATAAGGTCAGCTTTGGTTACATCGAACGAGAACGTTCTAGCTTTTATATTTTCATCTTTCATAGGCTCATCCTTGCCCGATGGTCTAGGCTTAGCCATTATAGGACAAGTATACGCGTCTCCTTTGACTAATTCAGCCAAACACATTTCGGTATGATCGCATGACTCGTTATTGATGGTATGAACATCAAAATTTGGGCCTCTATAATAAGTCCCCTTGCTAGAATTTTTTATCTGCTCTTCTTCTCTTATCAATCGTTCATACCTAATCACGTTCGCGCTCAATTGGAAAAGGTCAGGAAATTCCTTGTCTTGGAATTTCTTTTTCAAATCAAAGCTCAAACAACCTTGAGCGATTTTGACAAACTCTTTTTCGGGCAAAGGTACAAAACATTTATTTCTTGCTATCTTGAACCTTTGGAGGAAACCTTTTGCCCATTCGTTTGGCATTTGACGTAGATTCGCCAAATCGGCCAAAGTAACTTCAGACTCAGTCTTATAAAATTGAGCGTGGAATAATTGTTCCAATTGTTGTCATGTTTGAACATAGTTCGCTGACAAATTGATGAACCAGGAGAAAGCTACTCCTATTAATGAACTAGAGAAAATCCTCATTTTATGATAATTAGTTACATCACCACTTTGCAGTGTGAATTGCCCTATGTATTCTAGAGTAGACACCTCCCCTAAACCGGTAAACAGTGAGAATTCTGGCACTTTATACCCTCTAGGCCATTGATATGTTTGGTCTACCCAATCAGGATATGGTTTTGTGTAAGTCGGTCTAATGATAAGACGTACCCCCAAAAACCATCTGATCCTGTACGATTTCCATAATTTGATTCCTCAACATGATGTTGGGGTCATATGGAATTCCTACAGGTTGGTTAACCGGTTGATTTGTTTGAGGCCTAATGTTTGGTCCTTGATTGGCAAGAAAGTTACCATGATTTGAACCATTGTTACCATTAGCCTGAACATTTATTTCCTCATTAACACGTGGGGTACTCTGCCCATTATTTAGGATATTATCTCTTACATTTGGATTACCCCCAAGTTAAGGCGTACCACTACCATTATTCTGATTTGGCGTTACACCATCCCCTGGTTTGAAGTAAAGGGACCGAAAGGTGGTTTTACCCCTTGATTTGGATTTAGGACTGGGGGATTATGTCCCACAATTGTCCTAGTTTGAAAGTGGTTTGCAAGAGGCATAACTGGTTGACAAATTTGGCCTACTAATTTATTCATTATTTTGTTCAAAGTATTCAGTTGTTTGGCCATGTTGTCATAATGTGCATTCCCATTCTGGGTAAATCTTTCAATATTATGAATATTTCAAAGATTTACCTGTTCAACGACATCTTGTGTGAGTTCTCCAAGTAGTGCACGCACAATTCGAGGACTGAACTCTGTCATTGATTCGTAACGACTGTTACTGCTCTGATTCTGTCCATCTGTTCGTGGAGAGCTATGCTACTCCTCATATTGTTCGATCACAGACTGGACTCCTCCCTGACTTGCTGCTTCCTTATCGGATCTCTGAGGCATATTGTTTCACCTTTTGTATCTTCAACACCAAACATCACTGTCCCACTGGGCGTGCCAAATTGTTTCGCGCGGGTTAGTCGCTAACAATTAAAAATGGATCAGATGATTGTGTAACGGACAAACCTCTTGAGACAAAGTCCCAAGAAGGGGTATTTTTATTGGCGATGACTTTACAATTGAAAAAATAAAACAGAATGCCTCCAAGGGGCCAAGCACACGAGTCACTGAAAAGAAGTGTTTAAATCTAAACTAAAAAATTGAAAGTTACATATTCTCTGTTTGAGAGTGTTTAATTTGGGGTCCTTTGCTCTATGTCTTTTCTTCCTTTTATACTCCCTGGATGATCTATTCGTGATCAACCACTTAAAAACTTCTTGATCGCTCTATAGCTGCTCACTTTCTTCATGGTGGCCAACTTGTCATGGAACTGCTTTCTCTAACTGCTGCCATTACTTTTGGTCGTTCAACCGTCTTCAATTGAATTCCTTGAATCGTGGAACGTGATAGGGCCACTCAATAACTGCTTCATTAACCGCACTTTTAGGTAACCATAACATCTTATGTTTGTTAAGATTCTGGACGACTCGAAGATTTGGGCGAGAACAGGGTCACAGCTCTGGGCGACTGCATGGCAATCCATTCGCTCAAATCTTGGGCGACTTGCAAGCTTGGATGATGGTATTACCGCACTCATGGGTTTCCCTATTTGGGCCTTTATCCTGAATTGCCTGATTGGGCCGTTCTTTGGGTTATCTGATTTGGAGATCCTCCAATTGGGCTTCATTCCTTGGGCTATTCGATTTGGGTTGAACTTTTTGTGTGTCAACAAAAGGCATATCTAGGGAATAGGAAGTTTGATTAATTGCTGAGTCAAAGAACAGCTATTCATTCGAAACAATTTCTTCTTTGACTTTATAGGGCAAGTGGACACACATCTTAAGTTGTTCTCAAAAGATCCATCGTACTGAACACTTATGGCCCTTGTTTGAGTCACATCATTTTAAAAATTTATTTTTTTAAAATGTATTTTCGACTACACATTCTTCAATAAAATAATATTAGACGCAAATTCAAAAATTTTCCTTAATTTTTAACTGCACATTTTCTATCAATCAAAAATGCATTATTTCTTTCAAAATGGGGTCCAAACAAGGGCTTAATGAATGTGTTTCGCCTCTATTTATGTGGATTTGACATGTTGCTTTTCTCACTATAAATTGTTCTATTATAAGACCTTTTGGAAGATGGACAAAATATGGAAGTCTCTACCTTGAGAATTTGCCAAAGTAGCGTTTTGCATCGCCCTTGATCTTCAAATATGGTTTTGTCAAATATGTGCATGAAAGCAATTTCTAAAAGATAAAATGGAAAAATTATGTTGGTCTATTGAACTGTGTGATTGAATAACCAAATTTAATCCATTCATAAATAATTTATGAAAAGGGGCTTAAATGAATAAAGAAATTAATGGCTCGTATTCAATTGAGATTTTAAAGATTTCTAATAATTTAAAAAAGTTTAAGGGTATTCTATATAAGGTTTTTTTTCGAGTCGCTTTTATTCAATTAAAACTAAAAGTCTCTATAAATCATGGAGAATTCAAATGCCAATGACTTCTAAAGACTTATATAAAAGTCTTTAGACTAGGGGTGAAAGCGGTTTGATTTGAACGATTTATGCTATATTTTCAACTCAAATCATTTTATGTGGTTTGAAATTTTTTGAAATCAAACTAAACCATTTTATTTAAAACAAGTTAACATATAAGTTTAAACGATAACTAATAATGTTAAATGTTTCATATTTACCGTGAAATTCATGAATAAATTATTTTCAAAGTTGATTGCTAAAAGATGTTAATATAACAAATACAGTTTTCTTCATTTTTATATACATTTTCTTATTTGACTTTCATATTGTCACATAGTGGTTGGTAAATGTAGAGTCACATATTACTATTATAGTTTAATTAAAGCTCCTTTCGTCTTATTAGTGAGATGTCAAATAAGGATTGAACATAATATATTTAGATGTACAAAGATTGATAGTGCGTAGGCTTATTGGAAATTGACGAATTCTATTCTTTAACTACTTTATGAAAGTAGAAGGTAGTAGTACTAATTAAGAATTTTAATACTTTCACAAATCAATACGCTATGTTCTTCGTTTTTTCTAAACCACAAACAAGTTCATTAATCATCTAGGCACATAACACAATCATTTTTCTATTCAAGCCACAACTCATTAGTGTATAAAATTCAAAAACAACAAATAAAAGAATGAATAATGGAAAAATGGCTTGAGTGAAAATTTGAGATGTACCGAGAGAGAAAAGAGAAAGAGACGATTTGGGTAGAAATTAGCAGACTAACAGAAGAAAGGCGAATTTCGATACATTTAGTAGTGGCGGACAAGTGTCGAATGTTTGGAAAATGAGAGTTTATGTTATAGCTTTCGAAACTTTTGACATTATTTGCTACCGTAGTTTTGTTAAATTATGATCTGGATTGTCGAAGACATATGTTTTTTTAATTTCATATGATTTGAGAATAATTTTAGTTTAGTGTAGTTTAGATATTGAGTGAGAACATGTGTTATGAACTTGTTAAACCATGGACGAAGAATAATAAACCTAATTTACTTTCTATGATTATTTTAATGGATTAGTTGTAATTTGTATTGCTAAATTGATATTTTTTTGAAAAGTGAAAACTGTTAAATTTATAAGTTAATAAAATTAATTTTTTGATCAAAATTTTTAAAAACAGTTCGATTCGATTTTGTGTGATTTTTGAAAATCAAAACCTAAATTAAACCATATTGAAATGGTTTGATTCGATTTGAGAGAAAAGAATCCCGCACCAATGGTTTCAAATCAATGATTTCAATTCGATTTGCAATTTTGCGATTTTTGTATAGCCCTATTTTAGACTAATAACTTTGAACCATAAAGTACAAAAATAAAATCTCAAAATTATGGTTGGATTTAGGGTTGTTTCAAGCAAAGTTCAGCATTCCAGGGTTCTCTTGCTCACACCATTTTCAAGGTTGTGTTGTACAAAGCATGATATTTTCAGGATTATACTGTACAAAGTTTAACATAATAATTTCCACACAAACATTGATCGATAAATCTTACTATTTTTCTTCCTCGGTAACCATGAAAATGATAGTCCAAGAATGACTAACCAAAATATGGGTGAATTGGTTTTTTAAAAACTATTTTCAAAAATTAATCTTAAATCAAGCAAGTTAAGAACATGTTGATCAATTAAGTAAGAATATTAAGCAAATAAAAACAAGTATACCAATGAAATAATAAATGGAAACGAAATAACAACAAGTTGAAGGGAAGAGAGAATGCAAACAATATAATTGTGAAGGTTCGATTCAAAACATTAATCTACGTCTTCTGTTACCAAACTTTCCGTCACAAGCAATACTTTTTCACTATATTGATTGATATCCGGTGCAACCCAGACTTTTACAGTGTTTATGATGACTTAAAAAAGAAACATCGATCATCATACAATATTGAGATTTTATGGGGCCTTAATATAATCCACACAGTGACTGAAAACAAGGAGCACCGATCTTCATACTATTGAGTTTCATGGGACCTCAATATGATCTACACGATAACGTACAACAAGGATCATCGATCCTTATATTATTAAACTTTCACGTAAACTCAATATGACCCATAAGTTTAAAGCAATAATTTTGCAATGAAATTTATCTCTTAATAAAATTATACAAATGAATTTAGTACTAAGAAAAACTAACACTTCAATAAATAATAATAAATGATAGCTCAAGTATTAGATGACAAACGCTGATAAATATGATAATTACAAATTTAATTCGCTCAATCAAAATTTTTCCATAAGAAGATAAAAAGGAAATAAGTACAATATAAGTTCAAAATTATTCTCAAAATATTTCCCTCTTTCAATGAACAATAGTAATAAATTAAGCACCAAAAGAGATATGATAAACTTTGATAAATACGATGATTTTACAAGTTTGAATCAATCAATCAAAGTTTTTGATATAGAGAGTAGAAGAAATAGATGCAATGCGAGTTCAAGGGTTTGCTCAAATATATCTCTCTTTTATGAATGATAGCAATAAGTTAAGCATTAAAAGAGATATGAAAAAACTTTGATGAAGATGGTGATTAGAGATCTTGATTCAATCAATCAAATTTTCTCAATATGAAGAAATATAAGAAATGAATGCAATATAGGATCAAATGATTTTGCTCAAGAATTTCTCTCTTCAATGCACTTGAAAATTCTTGCAGTGAATGCAAGAAGAGAATTTATTTATGGAGTTTAAAGAGCAAAACTTTGGGCTTGTTTGGGCCCGATTTTTTCACCCAAAAAATTGATTTTTTGACCGTTATTTCACTATTCCAGCCGTCATATTTGACTTCTTCTCTCACAGGTGGACCCCACTTTTCTCCTAACGGTCAAAAAATCAATTCTCAAAATCACTCCCAAACAGGCTCTTTATGAGAAAACGAAAAAGAGTTTGGACATTTGCCTCATATTCGGACGTACAAAAATAACCGTTATATGTCAAAAATTACAACAATCAAAAAATCGACCGTTGCACTTTTTGGATATTTGCCTTATGGATTTGGGTGTCCCTCTTTTTTTAATTTATAGAGAAAGATTTCGCAAAAAACTTTCTGAGAGTTTGGATGAGTGTTTGGACATCCATGATACATCCATTCCAGTAAGATGTTTGGCCGATTGTAGTTAATACAATAGATTTTTTTTTATTTTTGATGCCGTTTAATCCAATTTGAATGTTTTGACAAATATAGACTTTTGGAAGGTGTTTTTAACGAGTTTTCAAGGTAAGTGATATTTTAAAAATATAATCTAATTTGAAATATCATTTAAAAATCAATTTTACTATTGATAAAAATATTTTATGCAAGTGATAATCAAACTTGCTTTTAATGCACAAAATGAATTTTGAGCTTTAAATATTCATTGCTAAATATCAAAATATTAGTACATTTACATTTGCTAAGAAAGCCTAGTCTTTGAGTTTCTTTGAAGTTTGGCTCTTCGGCTCTTGTCTTGATTTTGCTTTGAAGTTCGGCTATTAAGCACTTATCTTGAATGCTTGGATGGCTTCGATCTTGATCTTCATTGTGAGTCCAATTTGATAGTCTTGATTTTATTCTTTTGACAATGATCAATTTAATTTATCATTGAATACTTTCATCAATTAAATTCAATTGTTTTTTCATGCTCAAAACTATATGATTAAAGTCAACCATCAGTTAACTTGAAATCTATATTACAACAAAACTTTTCATTACACATCACTACATGAGAACTCAATTATATTAGAGCAATACTAATGAAACAACAACATTGACTAACATCCATTGCCCAAAAATAACAATAAAACTAAAGCTTTAATTTCACCATTCACTACCCATGTCACAACAAAGTCATATAAAATACTAAAAACGTAGTTCGTAAATTCAAAAGCATTCTCCCCTCTTTGCAATTCAAAGACATGTTGTTCATGTGCATCACTGTATCTTAGCATATAATGTATAATCTCCATAAATCTACAACACATAGGTGTGTCACATTGTGACCCACAACCTTCACTTTGTTAAAAAAAAAATGATGCAAAAATCAAAATGCAAAAAATTAAAGAAATGAGAATTAGATTTTAAATACCAACCATCGTTGGCATGTCAAGAACCATCTTCTTGAGTTGGTTTGTGTTCACGAAGTCCTTTGTCGAATCTCCATTCCACATCCGCACAGGAGAGAATTCATTGTAATATTTCAAAGAAAATGGGTTTCTATCATACATATATAACATTTTCCTACTTTGTATAGCATAGAGATGATCTCCAGTCCATAGTTGGACAGAATAACAATTGCCCACCATGTCAGTAATCAAGCCTTAGTTTTTATACTTTTCAAAAGAAAAAAAAGATTTGTTTTGTAGGTTAACATTATATCTCCTGTCCTTTGTGAATAGGAAATAATTTCTATTGTATAGTATTCATTTATTCATTTTGGTGCATGAAGAAATGAATAAATGATATTACCATTTGAGAGTTTTTAAATTTGGTACTTTTTACTTCATTTAATATCTAAATTAACGGAATTGGACGATGGGGATATTTTGCAACATTTGAGTCATTCAAGGATCTTGCGCCACAATAAAATGATACGGGTGATTCGCAAAATAGTCAAATGTTAGAGCCCATTGTACCAATTATCTTTTAAGTGTATAAAGTTTTAAAATGAACTATTGTAGAAGTTACGAAAAAATTTATATTAATTCCATATAAATTTATAAATACAGCCCATAAATTAAACAAGAAAAACAAATCAAAAACCCCAAAAATGTTTGTTGGAACAGGAGTCAAATGTTTCATTGGCCACTAAACTTAGATCCGTCCCTTTCCATCCCTCACCGAATAGAATCCGTTAGTAAATACGATTGCATGGTGAACAGAAAATTGAGATGGCCAGTTAAAAGTCTTCAAATGGTAAGTGAAGTGTCAAATCAGTTCCACATCAACAATTACCAATCACGCATTTACCATACATAAGAAAGGGTATTACTATTTCCATCCACACTTTTTATATTTACATCAACCTCTAAGTTCATCCCTATTAAAATTTAAATTTTTAAAAAAAATACTATTGACATCCATGTCATATTCCAATCTTGTCATTATTAAATTCATCTATTTAAATACTATATATCCAAATGAATTTTATATATTCATCCCACTTTAAATACATCTCTAACATTATAGATCCTCATATTCCTTAAAAGCACAAACTCTTTTAAGTCAGATGAACGAAATAAGAACAAAATTGAACATTATATAACATATATTATTCGCTTAACAATGTTAGATTAGAAGTTTTATCGTTCTTGTTCTTAAAACTCAATCCATTAAAGAAAACAACAATAAATTCGCAGTTTGGTTTGGGTTGGTTTTGATCCCAACTCGAAACCAAAACCAAATTAGTCTATTTGAAAAAATCTCAACTCACTCTAGCTCTTAAACCGAACTGACCCCAAATCAAATCGGTTAGTTAGTTTAGAATTGTAAATAATATTGCATCATAAAAAATGAAAAGTCATGCACATATATATAACCACTCACACTGATATTGTCAAGAACCAACACATAAACATAACCAAACCAAATCTTCTTCAAGTTTTTCTCCATCCCAAATCCATGCTATCATAATGTGATCGGTAATTAAATAGTAGTAAATAAATCAATTAACTGTTCAAATAATAATAGCAGTGTTATCCTTACCTAATCTTATGGCTTATCCAAATTAATTATCTCTGATATAGCTATATCTTTTTTCTACTAGAGACCTAAAAAATTGCGTCCTAGCATGATAATGTGTAGCCCAGCCTCTTGCACATGGATGATGGTACTTGTACCAATTACAAGCAATATGAGGCATTGGTCCACTAATATGCCAATTTGTCTGCACACGATTACATAGAAATACAGAAGTAGAAAAATCATTTAGTTAATTAGAAATTTAATTAATTTAATAAATATTAACCAAGACAAAATGACAGCCACTGACAAATCTAATTGCAACAATCTCATGGGATGCAATTGCAAGGGGTTCATCCCAAAGTGGAAGAAATGTAAGACATTGTTGTTGGCTCACGTGAACAAGAATAACCTTATATCTTGAAGCAATAATATGACCCATATTCGGTATGGTCATCCAATACTTACGACTAGCATACCCATTAAAATGAGAAAGTGAATAAATTAACTCATGGACTATGTCATCATTTCCATAGAGTATAGAGTAATCATCCAAAGGAGATTCAAGCTCTTTTATTAGGTCTTTTCTTACGAAAGACAATTATCTTCACCTAAGCCTAAAATATTAGCCATGGCCCGAAATCGCAATTGCCTTCTGAGGCTACATCCTTCACACCAATTATGTAAGATCTCAAAGGAAATGAATCAAAATAAGTCATGGACTTTGATCCACATGCTCGATACACTTTTTGCTTTTGTCGAATTGAAGGTTAGCTTGATAGTGTAGGCTGACTTAAAAGTATAATGGAACTATCCAATTGTTGTAACTTATTGTCTTATCCGAATAGCACAAACTCAAAATATGATGGGACTCAACGAGTAGATACATCTATCTTTGAAGATGGACGGCCCTTTTTCATTTTCTTTGTTGGTATTCCTGCATCTATACAAATCATATCTTTCATACGCGAAATCAATTATTGGTTTTCTCCCAACCTAGCCTAACTCGGACTTTTTGATAACTACAATCATGTTATGTCTCTTACTAGTAGTTTTAACCCAATCAATCAATGCCTCTTTACTTGGAAACATTTGTTTATCATCAAATATTTTTATATGAATACATGATCATTTTAAAAATAAAATCATTACGTACCATGTTTGTCGTAAACATATCTGTGTAATCAACAAATAATTCATTCGGGACATCAAATATTTGTATATTAATATGTGATCATATTAAAAATAAAATCATCTTGTACCATGTTTCTCATAAATATATCCGTATAATCAACAAATAATTCATTCTGGACATTATAGTTATGTGTTGGTGCATCCTAGTGTCAAATTTGAATAATTTGAATGTTTTGCGGTTAAATAATTTGAACACCTGAATTGCTCCCGAAAATCTGCAAGCAATATGTTTTTATTGAATTCTTGGCATATTATCCTCTTATTATTCCATTCAAAATTTCGTTCTGTTTATTGATATCCTAATTCTGCTCAACTAAAATTGCAACGGAAACTTTTATATTTAGAAAATTGGCACCACCTTTGGTAGAAATTGAAATCTTCAAATATCAAACTTCTCGAATGTCAGACTTTCTTAATTAGAACTCGAGGACTTTTGAATTATGCTACATTTTTTTTTTCTTTTTCAAACTCTAATTATTATTAGTGCTGTAACATTTTCCTTCAAAATGGATAATGTGCAATGATTTTCCTTTTGATTATTTGTACCTACGAGAATATTTCGTCTTCCAGCATGGTAAAATGTTTTTAAGATTTGTAAAATTTATATTTAATTATATTTGATTAGAGGCGGACCCACTAAAGAACGAGTGGGGTCAGCCGCCCCCATTGAATTTTCAAAAACTTTCAATTCGACCTTATTAAATTTAAATTTTCAGGTTTTTTTTTTTTTCACAATTTATTTTAGCCAATTTTTTGTCTCGCCCCCACTGAAAAATAATTCTGGGTCCGCCCCTGTATTTGATAACTATTATTAGACAAACTTTCGAGTATTTTTGCTACTAATAAGATTTTGCAAGGGAAGGGGCATACAATTGAGAAACTAATAAGTTTCACGTGTACTAACTTTTTTTATCGAGGTTTTTTTTTTCGACTTTGATACCCACTGGTATGGTTTAAAGAAAGCAGTGGAGTAGTCTCCCGGAGCATAGTCCAGTAGTGCAAAGGACAGGAGTGAGGTTATATCACACCTTCCTGGCAGCCGCAATGTGGGTGTTCGATTCTTGAAATATGGAATTGAACTCCTTGTAGGCGCAGTGTACATGCAGCTCTTGTTCCCTAACCTGTTGGGGCACATCCCGCGATTTACCTTCCTCACAAAGTTCTAGAGGTAGGGTGGTGAGGGCACTCAAAGTTGGGATTCAACCTTAAGAAATCGCAGAGTAACAATCATGACAATGAGTGAGAAAATTCGTGGGTAACAATCACGACAATTAAGTATGAGAATAGATTGAATTTAGGGACATTACAATAAACGCCAGAGTAGAATAAATATTATACCCTAATGATATATAGCCCTCACAGAATAAGTAAACAAACTAAGTCCCTATTTGGTCCCCATTTTTAAAATTTTTTTTTAACTGCACATTTTATATGATCAAAAATTTTCAACAATACATTTCGTCTACTAAAAATCTGGTTTTTAACAATACACCAAACAGTTTTAACAAAACAAGGAAATATTAAGATTTAATTGAAAAAGGAAACATAATTGTGGACGCATTTGACGTTTTGTCTCGACTTTCCAAAGAATAATTCATATTCCTTTTCGTAACTCCTTTCGTCAAAATTGAGAAAATCCCATAAAATCTATTAATAACTAATTAATTGGGCAAATTTTTCTTTAACCTAGCTGCCGCCAACCAATAAGAATCCGAGTCGTAGACTTCGTAGAGAGAAAAAGCTAAACATCTTCGTTAGCATATCCCACAGTTTTCTTTCTACATTCTGATTTACAATGAATTTCCAGACACCCGTGGACGATTATTGTCGTGCATGGCAGGCTTTTGATCTCGATGTACCAAAAATCAAGCCAAGTGAAGATGGTGGTCATTTTTTCATAGAAGTTCACATGGAAAAGACGTATTTTTCATTGGAAGAAGAAGATGATGATGAAGAAAAGCCAGATTATCTACTCGATTACGATTGCGACTCAAGTATTTCGACTTTTTGGGAACCCTGTGGGAGGATCGAGCACGACAACTTGCCATTGAATAGAATCTCTAAAATCCTCAGTGAAGTTGGAGTACCATTGCATAGACAGGGTTTCATGATGGATCAAATCTCGGACGAGGCTGATGAAATTGCGAATGCACCCTTCAACAAGAACAAGAAGATTTTGTCCATGATTGTATCGATAAGTATTGTGGCTGTGAAGCCAATTCTGAACCGTCCGTCCAATATTAGGGTTCTGTAAAGCATTGAAGGTTTGCTTATATTTATTTATCTTATCTTATAGTTTTATTGTATTGAGTCTTTTTATTTGGAAATGTTTCCTAGGGTTTTATTTGTTAAAAGAACAATAATTCGGGTCTAATTACTGCTTTATTCATATTGTATAAATCGATTTTTTCAATTATTTTTCATTCAATTTCTTCGTCTAACCACTTAAACTTTGACAACTCATCGGAATTTGGTCTCACCACTTAAACGTTGACAATTTTTCAACGTTTAATGGTGAGACAATGAAGGAGAAAGACTTATCCCCATTGAATGAGAAATAATGGGAGATTCTCTCTTATTTCCATAATTCAATATCTACCTTTTCTATGATCTCGACATACCAAAAATCAGGCCAAGTATAGAGTGTGATCATAGTGCTACGCAACTGCTCGACTTTCTCTGAACCATGTGGGAGGGTCGAGTGAAACAACTTGCCATCAAATATGTTCTCTGATGTCTGAGTGCTATTGAATAAACAAGGTTTCGTGTTGGACGAAATCTTGGTCGAAGCTGATAAAATTTCCAATAAATGCCACAACAAGAACAAGATGTTTGTTTCGATAATTATACTTGGTGTTGAGGCCAATTCTTAAGCTTCCTTCGAACTTCGAAGAATAGTGCTCTCTAAAGCATTGAAGATTTGCTGATTTTTATTTATGTAATTGTTTTATTGTATTAATAGGGCTGTTAAGTCCTTTTATTTGGGATTAGTTCCTAGTGTTTTATTCTATTTAAAAAAAAAAAAAACAATAATTAGGGTATCGTTGTTGCTTTGCTCTTATTGAATAAACATTGAAATTTTTTCAATTTCTTCATGATTTATTAGGTATTTCTTATGAATCAAAATAAGTAGTTTGATTTAACTTGTCACTATTGAGAGAATATTATTATTTCGTCTATAATCTATTTTTTACATTGATTATGGTGGATTGTGCCTAGAAATTGGCATATTTTCTCTTTCTGGTTTTCATGGAGCAAAACTTCAATTTCAATTGTTGGGCTAGTTGTTGGTCTTTTATTATTATTATTTTTAAACAATAGCAATGGTTATTGATTTTTATGAATACAAAATTTAATGTAACAAAAGTATTTTAGTTACATCTTGCAATTACGTGGCATCTTACAGCCTGACCTAGTCATAATGGAGCTTGCTGTGTATACGGAAATTGCACACACAAAAGCAATACAGAATAGATATAACAGGGGGTGGTGGGAGGATTTTTTGACACTTTTTATCACAATATGGGTCCCACACATTAGATTTTTGGCAGAATTTTGTGGAACAGTTTTTCTGTACAAATGGAATTATTCGTCATAATTGCACCAAAGAATTAGTCCCCGTTTGACCCTCATTCTTTTTAAATTTTAATGGTTGGAATATTATTTTATGAAAAATGTGTGGTTGAAAAAAAAAAAGAAAAGTTTTTGACATGTGTGTAATATTATTTTATGAAAAATTATGTTGTTGAAAATAAGAGAGAAAAAAAGAATGAGAATGAGAGTCAAACATGTGCTTAACAATTCAAAGAGATCAAACTGGCTTCAAGACAATTTGTCTAATAAACTCGGACAAAGATAAAAGGCAAACTCACACTAATCATTTTAACTAGAAGAGTAGCCAAATAGACTTGTTCCCGCCCCCACACCCCACCCAACCCTACCACAAAATTTACGCAAGCGATCAGCTAGGCAAGATAAAGCTTCCCGTTTGATCCCCATTAAATTCAATTACATTACATCATATTTTTCTCTTTCCTATTTTTAACCACACAATTTTCCATAAAATAATATTACACGTAAATTGAAAATTATTCCTTCTTTTTTAACCACTATTTTATCTAAAAAATACCATTTCTCCCATTTTTATTTTTAGGTAATGGGGGTCAAACGGGGGCTAAAATCTAGCAAGGCATGTTGCATCGTCCAAGACACATGTTTCTGAATTTAAAAATGACATTTTTATATTGTGGATCGCATTTTATTTACCGTTTCTTTTTTTGTGCGACCTAAGTTTAACATTATAACTCAACTCCTTTGATTGAAGTGAACAATTCGGATCGCTGTTTCAATTTGTTGATAAGAAACAAATTTGAAATAGAGAAATTGCTATTTAAAAATGATATCATATATATGCTAAAATTCTTTAATCAAATGAGCTAATTTCTCTTAAACCTCCTTCATAAGCCCTTGTTTCACAGTCATTTTTAAAATTTATTTTTTATTAAACTCATCTTCAACCACGTATTTTTTGGGGTTCACAATTTTTATCAATTTTTTAATAGTATTTCATCAACTTTTATCTAAATTTACTGAAAAGTAAACTCTCGTCATACAAAAGGGTAAATTCCTTTTTTGTCCTTTATACTAAGCCCCCATTTCGTTCTTATTTTTCAAGCCAAAAAAATCAATTTTTAACTTTTATTTAACATGATTAGTTGTCATTTTTAACTGATCCACTTTTCTCTCTGACGATAAAAAAATTGATTCTAAGAATCAATAACAAACAGACTCTAATATCATTGACATACGAAGGCTCACAAATGGATGATTTAATGGTCCAAGCGGACAGAATATGTCATTCTAGACAAGTGATGCTCGATAATAAAGCTCTCAGGGTAAGGCCGGAGCAAAACGTGACGGTAAGTGCATCCATTGTAATGATTGACATTCTAATTAAATAAGTGGAACAACAAATAAATGAAGCAGCGAGTATTCTATTGGCGCTTTCCTCGGTAAAATAATATGTGTTAGGTGTCGCTTAGTGAATGTTGTTGTGAGTTATTTTCAAAGAATAAAACAATTTAGTAATTCATTATGTATGTTTTTTTATGTATAAAGTAGCAAAATTCTATTTTTAATTAGGAATTTAATAACTTGGTAACTCCGAAAAGAGAGCTTCTATTATATATAAGGAGAGACCTATGTGAGCTGGTTCTCTCCTCACAACGACAGAGAGAGCCTATGACTTTTCGATTAGATCCGTCATTCGTCAACAACATTGCTTGGATCAGATTCAAATATTCAAATCGGGCATTTTCTATTGCCCGAATCGAAATGGGTTTTTAAAATAGTTGCGAGTTTTTGGAAGCATTGCCATTTTCATTAATTTGGGAAACTTTATTTGTTGAAAAGAAATTTGAGCATGGATTCATTATCTGGGGTGAGCGAAGAACTTGCGGAGATCGAGGGACAGATTTCTGATATATTTCGAGCTCTTTCGTGAGTATTATTAAATTCTGTTCCTTTCTTTTCAAAAGCGCTTGTGTTTTACATATAAATAATGTGTAGTTTTATGTATTTATGTATGTTTAACGTGTAGATAATTACGTGCATATTTTGATCATTTCACTAATTGAAATGCAGGAATGGATTTCAAAAATTGGAGAAAATCAAGGACTCCAATAGGCAGAGCAGGCAATTGGAAGAGCTAGCGGCCAAGATGCGTGAATGTAAGAGGTATTTGATTCCACACCTATGCGTATCCCTGTGAACCATGAATCTCGGCAAGGATGGTAGCAACTGGTGAAGTCTGTTGGAAATTTTCTTTTTATAGTAGAAGATTTAAATGAAAAGGTTGATGGATGTTAATAGAAATCAGATAAACAGGGCAATTATTGCGAGAAGATTTATGTTTATTGATAACAGCGAAAGAAATGGAACGCGTTTAGAAAAACTTGATTTTAATAAGAACACGAATTGGGTAATTCTTTCCTCGGAATATTCTCTAATATGGAAATGGGATGAAGTTCAAGCAAATTCTAGCGATCAAACTCAAGTGGTATTAGAAGATTTAGGACTCCATGGAAACCCTGATCTAAACTCTTGAACATATGATGAAAATGTACTAACTACTTACACTCCAGGGCTGGATATGGTAGGGTTCGATCCGAACCAGAATTTTCGAGCATTTAGTTATGGAACCGTTAGGTCTAAATTTAATTAAGGAATCATTATGTTCGAATCCGTACCATAATTAAATTTTTTAACATTTACAATACTAGATTAATCCAATTAATGACATGTTCAATCTTAACTCTTACAACAACGCTATATTAACACTTATAAAATAACGTAGTTCAATTTAATAATATACAAGTAACAAGTTTTTTATAAGTTCCATTAACTGATGTATACAAATTATTTTGAATAAAGTGGAGGAAATTCAATGACTAGAGCAAAAAAGGGGTAAGATGAAGAGAGGCGCAGACGCTTCGATTATTTGAGAAACAATGGAATGATTAACAAAAATTTAGCTCACTCAATTTTGATTCTTTAAAATTTGAATTGCAAAGTTGTGTTTTTGGCTGAAAACAGAAAAATAACATTTGGACTCAATTAATTAGTTGATAAATGAAACAGAAAAATTATACTTTTGAGCTGAATTAATTAGTTGGCAAATAAAATAGGAAAAAATTAAATAATATAGCTTAAAAATTTCAGAAAGTTAGGAAGATTCGGTTTTACTCGGTTCAAGATCTAGAACCGAGAATTGAACCAAATCCATCAGTTCTAGATTCTAATAACTGTTCGGGTATTTTAACTTGATAAAAACAGCTCCAGTCGGTTCATATCCGTTTCATTTAGGAGTTTTGTCCAACCCTACTCTTAGGCATCTTACTTTCATTTCTGGGCTTCAGTTGGCCCAATGTCTTCATTAAGATATGAACATTAATCACAATTTCATAACACCAGCTCAATTTAGTTTTAACATAATGATTAACCATGACTGGAAGGTCATATTAAAAGCAGCTATTGAAGGCAATGGACTATTATGTTACTTGAAGTTTGTTATCATTATTGTTTGCGCTTCACTGAACCTTTTGACCACTTTTCATGATGAACTTGCAGCCTGCGTGTGGGAGATTAAATTAAGTTTATTAGTTCTCAGGTATTTCCTGGTTTAAAACCTATGGTTTATGAACCCGAGAAATGGGTAATGCAATTTAGAGGAAAATTTTGAAGTACTTATGAATGGATAGTGGATCTATGTTCAAGTAAGTTAAACTGAACTTGTTTAAGTTTTATATGTTTTCTTCCTCATTGGAAGTTAGGGTTTATGCCTCCCTTCTTAACATTTTACCATTATGTTCCCCTTTTTTGTGTACTCATGGGGTTTCATGCCTACTCCCCACTAATTAGGTGAATTTTAATGGAAAAAGGTAAGCAAATTAATGAAATTCAAAATCATGATATGAGCAGATTCTTAAGAAGTTTCCAGTCCAGACAAAATCGGTTAGAGTGATTTAGTCAAATCACACCTACATCTCCAACCCAGTATCCTTCTTGTGTACCCAAGTCATACTAGATTAAACTATGTTATAATCTTTGTTCTTCACAAGAACCAACTGCGCATGCCACTGTAAGACAGTTCACACCATCCATGGTGCTTTTACCAATTAATAAAATGATGAAGGGATTACAATGAATAACGTACTTTGTAATCCTAAACAAGCTAATTAATGACTGAACATTTAGTATCTTGGGTGAAACATGAGTGTGTTACTTTTTCTCAGTGCAGATCGTTCATGTATTTCTTATATATGATGTCAAGAATGATGTCTTAAATAAAGAAATCTTCCCTAGGTTTCCACACAAAATAAGAGTACTATGTATCGGCCCGAATCGTTGACTATTCGAGTGTCACTAAATAAAATTTAAATTCTTTCATAAGAACTAAAATAAGAATACGAAATAATTTTTTTCTTCAATAAGTAAATAAATTGTTGTCTTATTATGTAGCAACGAAAAATAAATAAATAAAATAATTTCAACATAACGACTAAATTAGAAATGTAAAGTTGTTGTTTAAACACAAAATAATTTATTAAAATTGGCCTATTTTTTTCTCCACGTTGACTACCTCGAATCATTAATTGCTTAAAAGGGGGAAATATCATAGAGTGAGATTTATAAAATCTCAATAAGTACGTCATGAATTATTATCGTGTATAACTTAAAAGAGGCATAATAATCATAATCAATATAATGGAGACACAAGAATTTTATTGAGTATAGGTAGTAAGAATTCTTATGTGTAACGCTACTAACCTCCGGTCCCCTTAAGATAATCATAATCGTATTGTACAATATGGAACCCATAATAATTTTCTTGAAATTCATAATATAATAATAATTCAACATAAGTAGCGTACTTACATTGAAATTTAGAAGAAAGAGTAATAAAGATTGAATTGAATTGCTTGATTCCTCTACAATTTTCACCTCGGCTATGTACGTGTATATGTGTATATTATTTGGACTGAAAAATAATAGTGAGTGATTGCATGTGAATGTGAATGAGGGGTTTAAATAGAACAAGACTAGACATGCATTATTAAGGAAAAACCCATGATGGTAGAAATTGTTCCTTGAAATTTGTGAAATGAGCAAGAATCTCTCCCTTATTCCTACATTCATGCATTTGCACTACACATTACTTTATGTTTGGTCAATCAAGCATATGACAAAAAGAGTCTATCAAGAATTTTCTATATAAGTGTTTGAACAAGAATTCAACCTTTCTTTAAAAGGAATTAACATTTATAGTAAGTTTGTTACAAGGTCATAGAAGATGGATTAATCCCTCAAATGAGCCCCTACATTTTCAATGCTGATAATTAGATACAGAAATTCGAGTGCGGGTATTATACACTAGGTTTGAAAAACCAGAAAGTTTGCCAAGGGAAAATTCTGCAATGGTCAGAACAGTTTAATCCTATTATTTATTTCACTGGAGATCAAGTATTGGCCACTGTATAGTTGTATAGGGCACAATAGTTAAATCTCTCACTCTCTCACACACACACCTGGTTTGAACTCAATCTTGATCCTTCCCTTTTTTGCCCTAATTTTGATGTCTGATGAATCTTACATGTGGATTTATGCTTCCATTTGAGACGTGTACTAGTTTCCTAAAACGTTTTTGTTTTTAACTCAACAGCGCTTAAACTCGACAAATTCCTTTCTCAAAAGAGAAAATCTCTACTTTCAGAATTGGTTTATGTATTTTACTATTCAATAATAGTCCATTACACACTCAATGTTCTCTGCATATATTTAGTTAGACTTGCCATGCTTTATGGTACTGAGTGTTAGGTTGTTAAAGGAAAAATTGAAAGAGTATAAACATAATGGATAAGAAGAGAATGAGATGTGATGTGATCATAATAGGATGGATAAGATTAGAAATGAAGATCTCCACCAAGTATAGGTGGCATGGATTGAGGATAAACAAGGGAAAGACAACTTTTTCTACTTGAGTATGACTTGTGTAGATCTGAAGATTTCTCGTTTACAAGAGCAATGAGATCTTTGTAGCACAGGTTATAGACAGTTATTAATATGACTTCTTGTAGGGGCGAAGTATCTAATCTTATTGGATTTTAGATAGTGATCAATCCAATATGCACATGTAAATAATAAATTCATACCTAAAAGTAAATAATTAATTCACAAGGACGAAATAATTAGTTCAGTTTTTACATTGCAGTTTAGGACTTAAGTGTCAAATTTCATTAGGCCCCTGTTTGACAACCATTATTTGGGGAATATAAAGTTTTGAATACTGATTTTTAGGAGAATTTGTGATTAAAAAGTTGGAAAAAAAATTGAATTTAAATTCAGAATATTTTATTGTGTAAATTTGTGGTTAAAAATGAGTTTGTAGAAAAAGAATTTGAAAATAATGGTTGTCAAACAGGGGCTAAATGACATTTGTAATTTAACAGGTGAACCGTTTAAAAAATTTCTTTGGCTGAGAAGGGAAGCAAAAGAGATTTTTTCTAAATCTCTAAATACTGGATTTCCTGTAAGTATGAATAGATGGATAGATGCTAGTAGTTGATGGGAAGGATGTATTACTATTACATGTATATAAGCTAGTTCTTCATCTTGTAGGCTCAATCCTATCAAAGTTCATAATAAAAAGCAACAAAATTAATTGTCATTTAAGACAAAAGAGAAATGAGTGCAGATGGGAGGAATTTGTTGTCCTTTCAGTGCAATGAAAAATGAATATATGTCATTGTCTACAACCATAATAAACCATCAAAGAGGAGTTTCGTGCGATGATGCTTCTCTCTATCTTTGTCATGCACACAAAGAGACACATGCGTACTCAGAGAAGAGCTGCACAGTAACCTCTCACTTTTTCTCACTCTCTTCCCCCCCGCCCCCTCTCCCTCTCCAGGCTTATTAAAGAATTTGACAGAGAATCAAAGGATTTAGAGTATAAGAATGATTCAGGCACAAACAAGATGCTGAGTGAGAAAAAGCAATCAATGGTCAGATTCCTTGTCAAACTTTAGAATGTTTTATATGCTAGAAATAATTGATTTGTTACTCTCAAATGACTTGTCTACCCTTGTGCAGATTAAAGAGTTGAATTCGTATGTGGCTCTCAAAAAACAGTAAGTTCCTCGCACAGTTACCGCCTTCTAATTCATAGAGCATCTTATTGTTTAACTACTGTGTTAGCTGTTCTGTTTGTTATTTCCCTGTCTTAATTACATCATTTAATATTTCTGTATTGCTTCCACAATAAGGGAAATTATGTTAGTGAAAGTTCCAAATCAATCATGAAAAATAATTTTCCATTAATAAATCATATTATTGTTGCCTTACTGTGGCTCTTGAATTCTCGTATTTCTGGCCTCAATAACTTTATGTCCTTGTATTTTGTCTGTCTCCATCCTAACTAGTTAAAGGCTTCATTTGATCTTGTATATGGAAAATTTTAGGTTTTATATAGTTTGATGATATATTAATGTGGAAATTTATTTTACTGGAATACTGTCTACCGATAAGTTTATGATGTTCAATACACCGAAGTGTATGGTTATGCAATTGATCAGTTCAGTTCCAAACATGTTCTTTTCTGTGTCCATTTATTTATTTCCTATTTCTCTGAAGTAAATTGCTAATTAAACTGAGCCAAACTGAACTAATGTCAATTAGGTATCAACAAAAGTATCTTTTAGAGCTGCTCTTTATTTTTCCCAGTTACATTAAATTTAAATTTTTCTCACTGTAGTATGCATGTGACACACTTCTCTCCACCTACTGCAAGATGAGTAGGGTGCATATAGTTTTCTACACAGTGAATCTCTGCATAGTACTGGTTTATATAATTTTCATAAGCTTGATGCCTATGAAAAAAAAACACTGGCACATTATCACTCAGTTGTCCAAGTAACTGAAAAAGCTCTTTTATGAGCAAAAGCATATAAAGGAGAGAGATCAAATTATGATTTTGAAGGTAGGGGTATGGATAGGCCATTCATTGAAACAATCAGTAAAAGACATTTTTGAAGAGAAAACAAGCATGTTTAGTGATGATCAGATAATGGATGTAGCTAATGAGAAGCCAAAATTTCATTCAGAGTGGAAGGAATGATAGGATTTTTTTTGGGCTGTGGTATTAATTTGGTGAAGCTTTTGATGTTAAGATTTTTTTCTATTATTATTTTAGTGTGATGATTCGGTCTAGTTTCATTTTGGAAGTGCTTGATTTTCCGAAGCTGAAATTGATCACAACCAAATGGAGAAGACTGTCCAAATTTTTGCACTCGGACTGATTTCAGTTCATAAACAGATTTTGATCTCCCCTAGTGTGACATATTTCCTTACAATTACCTCACTCGAAACATCTACATCAGAGGAACAATATGATCCAGCTCATGATGGAGCAACCTTAATGACTTCTTAACAAAGTTTAGATGCTTGTAAACAGGTTCTTATGATTCAGATGGAGAAAGTCAATGGTTGTTTGCAGTTGCGAAATTTTAGATTTTCTCATCCGCACTTAAACATGGTCTTCATTTGTTAGTTCATTTTAAAATTCTCAGAAAATAATTCCTTTAAAATCGTAAGCTGAAGTTCAAACTTTTTCATTCGGTGCTTGGATAACGTTCTTCATTGTTAATTTCTTCCTTATGTGCTAAGCTGGTGAATAGTTTTATTGTCATGTTATGCAGTTCCTCGTGCAGTTATAATTTGTATTTTTCTTAATGATACTCTAGGTACACGAGCAATCTTGATAACAAGCGAGTAAATCTCTTTGAGGGTCCTGGTGAAGGATTTGCAGAAGAAAATGTCTTGCTTGCTTCCGGTAAACAACCTCCCTCCACAATTCCCATCTCTGCCCACCCACAAACACAAAGTAATGATAGAAAAAAAAAAAAAAAAAGAATTGACATTACGTTGTGGGTTAAAATGTTTGTAACATGTAAGATTGTAACTGGATTCATTAGAAAAAAATGGAAAAGAAAAGGCAAACAGAAAAGTACTGGTATTTGCCATTTCTAATTGTTATGTTTTTTGAAGAGTGGCTCCAAGGAAGGAGCAGGCAAAGATCAAATTATCTGAGGTTAAATTGTATGTTAGTGTGGATATGGGAAAGAGATTGCGCCACTATTTTGGGGCTAGCTTCAGTGCATTCATTAGATTTTAGAATCTGATGAAGGCATAAACTTTGGAAAGATTTATTTGTTTTCACCTCCTTCTCTTCACATTATACTATTGGAAATGAGTTGATACAAATTTATTTTCTTAAGACTCCATCACTACTTCAATATTGGTAAAAGATGAACATTTTTCTTAGCCTCTATTGCTACAATATGTGGGTAAAAGATGAGCTAAAGAGAACATATACCAAGACCCATATTAATGCATAGTTTAGCTTATTGAAATTATTCAGCAACCAAATTCCATACATAAAATTAAAATTGTTGAAAAGAATGTAACATATAGCCACTGGATTTTTTTTTAAATGCTCTTTAAGATTAATAATTTCATAGCTATAAAGACTGGAAATATTTAAATTCTTGACATTGCAGCAAAGTTGGTAGGTATATGTCAGGAGGTTCCAACAATTGAAGTGATAAAATGCTTTCTTTTTTGTTGTAACATCACAAAATTGCTTTTTTGCTTGAATTTTTGTTCACAAATTTGTTATCTTTCTAGTTTATTTCTTCTAATTTGTTTTGCAATTTGCTTGAATCTATGTTCAAATTTTCACCTCATGGTGTACACTAATTAATGGAAGTGCGGAATACTTTGATGATTTTAAATCCTAGTATATGTCAGTCTGCTGTGTTCACATTTTGCCACAAATACTGTTTTACTTGTTTAATTTGTTCTCTTTGGTGAAACTTTCTGTGGATGAACACAATATTGCAGATATGACAAATCAGCAACTAATGGATCAGGGAAATCAGATGATGGATGAGACTGATCAAGCAATTGAGAGATCAAAAAAGGTTAGTAGATTTCAATGATTAGGAAATTTCCGAGAATTGTCAATTCGATCACTTCTTTGCTAATTGATTCATTGCCAACAAGATATATCATTCCTGTCTCCCTCCTGTGTCAGGGGTATACTGAATGAAGGCATTTGTGATTTTTATGTGAGGGACTTGAGTCTGCTTTCTGGCATTATTGTTTCTAGGGTTTTGTCTGCTCACTATTATTGTGTGTGTGTGTGTGTGTGTGTGTGTATTTTATTTTTTATTTTTTTTTTGAATTCTAAAAAACCTAGTAGTCAAACTCATGGGAATCAAAAATGACATTTTGTACAAACAAATACCTGATTCATGCTCTGGAATCTGGGCGTGACAAGTTTGAAGACAGTGTGCATTGGATGTAATCTTAGATTGCATACAACACTGGCCAAAACACATTTCCTCGTAGTGAGTGTCTGTATCGACGCACCAGGTTTTCATAGTAATAGATGGTTTGATCGTAATTAAGGTGTATTTGGCAATTGACCTTGCATAGTTTTGATTTTCACTTACTAATTTGTTTTACAAATGAAAATAAATAGTGTGTGGTACTACAAATAGAAAAAGTTCTCACCATCTTTTTGAAACAAGAGAGACAGAACCTAATTGTGCACCCAAAATCAGTTGCCTTGTTAAACCTTATTTTCTACTTGGGTTGTTGTCATTGAGTTAAACAGGTCCAAAATTTGTGCCCAATAAAGGAAACAAAGTGCGCTGACTTTTATCCAGCATAATCAAGCTAACACAGAGATTGATTAACACGCAATTAAAGAAAAAACTAGAAAGTGGAGAGGAGTCAACTTGTGGACGTCCTTT